>NC_064920.1:204343622-204651872 GCF_023897955.1 Schistocerca gregaria | reverse complement strand
GGTACAGTCCGGCCTACACCTACTTGCTGGCTTCCAGTGCTTTCAAACATCTGTCCACAAGACCTCCGTCGAAAGGCTGCTCTTTACAATCTCTGTCAGCAAGTTTCTGAAAACAACTCGATCCTTCTTCATGACAACTTGCTATCACTGCCCACAAAACACCTCAAATCTAGAAGACCAGCGTATGAAATGGGAGTCCAAATGTTATCCACAGGATTTGACCAGTACACAGTGGAAACGTGAGTGGCAAGCTTCAAGAACCGGAAACCACGAACTTGTAGACAATCCCTTCTACCAACCGAGGGAGGTGTGGGTGCAGTTAAACAGATATTGGATTGAAGAGGGTAGTTGCAAATACAACATGCACAAGTGGGGCTTTTCAAGTGACAGTGTGTGTGACTGTGGTGACACCCAAACAAGGAGCGACAATGTGGATGTATGTCCAATCACACGCTTCCCTGGTGGCATTGAGAAGTTCCATCAAGCATCCCGCGAGCCACTCAGCTGGATTGAGTCCATCAACATCCGGGTGTAGTCTGAGCCATTTTAAAACTTGTGTAGTGTATATAATTTCACATGTTCATTTTTATATATATATTGCTTTGTTTTGCTAAATGTGTATTACTGTAATTGATGCATACAACAATAAATAAATAATGCCATGTTTTTCTCAACTCATCAACCAACGGGAGCTGCAAATAAGCTTCTGTGAGATAAATTTTTGAAAAGAACTGACCACCAGCTAATTTTGAAAGAGTCTTTGGCTGGGTTAAGGGGTATAAATCAATTTCCACTATGGGATTGACAGTCAGTTTTAAATTGTCGCACTGCATTGGGTAGCACCACCAGAGGGAAGAGGTTCAATGGCTAAAAGAAATAGACAAAAGCACTTGGTGTTGATCCAACCTGACTAATTCCAATTTCATTTCATCCTGCAGGGCCAACAGAATGTGCCTGGCTTTTAAAAAAAATCTATGAGTGAGTGCCAAAGGTTGTAAAACAACGTGTGCTGAATATTCTTTGCTGTACCTAGGCCAGGCTCAAGTTACAGCACAAACTGGGAATATAATGTGTCAGTTTCTTCATGCAGCACTGAAATCAGTGAATTGTATTAATAGATTACTGAATAGAAAAAAACAAAAACTGATTAGGCATCAAGTCCAAAAATATTTTGCACAGACTTTTTGGCAACCACAAGTAAAGGCAGTGTTCTTGTCCTTGTTTATATTTCACCGACAGCTTTGTTTATTCTAACAACAGAAATTCATAATGTCTGTAAGCCCACAATTTGGAATGCCCACAGTCCAAGAGCTGGCTGAGTGCCAGTACTATTCAGTATATCGATTGATTTATTGTAGACACAGGTGCAAATGTTATCAAATAAGAATGCTGATGAAAGGGATTTTTATTTGTATATATAATGATGAGGCTGCTTGATTTTTATACTTTTTAATTTACTGGACCGGTATTGTGCACATGCTGATCATCTGTGGTCCTAAAGAGATACATAGAATTAATACATAATAAATGCTATGCTTCATTTGTAATAAAATGAGAGAGTGGTATAAAGTACAAAAATTAGTAGAACATCTGAAAAATTCTACGAAGACTTAAAAGTGAAATATGAATAAGTACTAAATAGTTCAACACAAAGTACACATAATTGTAAACACACTCAACTCCCATAACATACAGCTCATAGTATTTATTATGACTTATTTTTATATATCTTCTGTAGGATCACTGATGATGAACATGAGCTCGATACCAGTAAGTAAATTAAAAAATATAAAAACTGAGCAGCATTGTCACTATTTATACTCATAATTTCATCACGTTAATGTTATTTTTCATGAAGCTACTGTATGATCACATCCTATAATGTTGTTGATCCAGATTGTAGAAACACATAGCTGGGCACTCGTTCAACACTGATGTACTTTAGCTATGTGTCCCTTATGAAGTGCTGTTGGCACTCGGCAATATAATGAGGTCACTCAAGAAGTGGATGTAATGTGTAACAGTCAGGACAGCCAGGCAATAATCAAAAATGTCACATCCAATGCAACTGAACCATACTAGGTGGAGCAGAACAGCACTGACAAGTTGCCAATGGGTAACAGTGTAACAATGGGTAACACATGTTTATCATTTAAGGATCAGCAGGAAAGTTTCATTGCACTTTGTCAGTCTTTACTGAGGCCATTGTGGATACAAATGAATTTACATTTCCTACTTGATCCTTGAATACCTGTGATCCACGAAACATAGCATTCCGAGTTTGCTTTACTATGTTGCAAAAATTCTCGTCAAGCTGCTACCACATGCACTTTAGTAAAAAAATGTTTTTTCGATGAAGCATAAATTTCCCGATGAGGTAACTATGAGGATTATGACAAAAGGGACCAATTTCTGCGTGAGGTAATGCAATTGGGGGCTGGTGTATATCAAAAAAGCACACTATCATTGCTGAATGTCATTTGCTTGGGAATGTAGTGGTAACCAGTTCTCGTAAACATCCCAGTCCTCCTGTGCATCATTAAGTGGCTGGAAAGCCAGAATAGCTGACAGTGCTTGTGGCTGCTGTCGAGACAAGCTGGTTAGATGTTCCACTAACTCCTGATGTTGACTAAGCTGCCATTGCCATAATTCCAAAACTTTTGCATCCATGATAGCCTGTTCTAGCATCACCATCAGATTGTAATAAGAAATGATAACTATTACCTGAAATTAAGAAAAAATTAAGCTCATGAGTTTTAGGTGGTTTTATCTGAACAAATAGCATGCAAATTAATAACCTGATAACTATACAGTTCACTCCCATTAACGTGATCATTGACACTGTTTGACATCAACGTGCAATAACCGCTCACAGACGAGAGGTGGCAGCACTAGCAGTGTTGGATATATAAAGTGTGTCAGAGGGTGGCAACACAGTGCAGTCATCATTGTAATATGGAAATGGAGTGATTTATCTTATGTCCAACGGGGCCTGATCATTGCATTTCAGACCAAGGGTGGAAGAATTTCCAGAATGCCTTCATAGTCAAAGTATACTGTGCATGGCTAAATGGCGGTATCCAAAACTGGACCTGAGGCAACTGTGGTGCTCCACAGGCTGTATGTGACAGGGCTGAACGATAACTTCGGAGATGTGAATGGGCAAATAGATATGCAACTGCTGAGCAACTGGTCATACAGATGAACCAAGGGCTACCAACACTGTCTCCTCAACGACTGTTCATTGAGCATTGCTGCCTATGGGCCTTCACAAATGGCACCTGGTTTGTGCAACTCTGCCGACTTCTGGTCATCGACAACGGAGGCTGAAATTTACATGCCAGTACCACAGCTGGACGTCCGCTGAATGGTGACAGGTAACCTTTTCAGATGATCCATGTTTCATGCTCAATTAGACACATGACTGTTGCCGTGTAGAGCATGAAACTTCTGAAAACAAACACCATGCAACAATCAATGGAAGGGTCCAGGACAGAGGGCATTCCCTGGGTAATCTCGTTATTCTGGAAGGCACAATGGATCAGCACAGGTACACATCTATTCTTGGAGCCCATGTCCACCCCTACATGCTGTTTATTTTTCTTCAGCGTGATAGCATCTTTCAGCATGATAGTGCAACATGTTGCACAGCTCACGGTGTGTGTGTGTGTGTGTGTGGGGGGGGGGGGGGGGGGGGGGTTTGAAGAGCACCAGGATGAGTTGACTGTACTCCCATGGTCACCAAACTCCTCAAATTTAAACCCAATCAAGAATCTGTGGGACCACCTTGATTGAGCTGTTTACTCTGTTTACATCTACATGGACCTCTACCTACATATACTTATATGGCTATGGTTCTGTTCTTTTGGACATGTTGGGGCGGGACACTACAAATGTATTGTGTGGACATACAAGGTGAGAATGTGGGTCTTGCGTGAGGCATGTACGAGATAGTCCCTGCAGTCGTGCTATCCCCTGTGCCCTCGGTGGCTCAGAGGGATAGAGCATCTGCTATGTAAACAGGAGAGCCTGGTTTCGAGTCCCGGTCGGGGGCTCACATTTTTACCTGTCCCCGTTGATATGCCTTCCTTTTATTTGACCTGGTATGGATCCATCAGCAGCCTAAACATAATAAAAATTAATTCTATTTTCATTCTACATATGTAGTCTGGAAGTCACCATATGGTGCATGGCAGAGAGTACTCTGTACCACTACTAGTCATTTCCTTTGCTGTTCCACTCGCAAATAGAGTGAGGGAAAACGATTGTCTATATGCCTCCATATAAGCCCAAATTACTCGTATCTAATCTTTGTAGGCTGTATGCAAAAGGTATGTTGGCAGTAGTAGAATAGTTCTGCAGTCAGCTACAAATGCTGGTTTTGTAAATTTTCTCAGAATTTTTTCTGGAAAAGAATGTCACCTTTCCTCCAGGTATTCCCATTTGAGTTCCTGAAACATCTCTGTGATAGTTGCGTGTTGTTCACACCTACTGTAACAAATCTAGTAGGTCGCCTTTGAATTGCTTCAATGCCTTCCTTTTATCTGACCTGGTATGGATCCGAAATACTCAAGCAATACTCAAGAATAGGTTGCACTAGTGTACTGTATGCGGTCTCCTTTACAGGTGAACCATACGTTTCCAAAATTCTCCCAGTAAACTGAAATCTACCATTCACCTTCCCTACCAGAATCCTCACATGCTCGCTCCATTTCATATCAGTTTGCAATGTTAACCAAGATATTTAAAGAACATGACTGTGTCAAGCATGAAACTACTAATGGCATATTTTAACATTACTGATTTGTTTTTCCTACTCGCCTACCTCAACTTACATTTTCCTGCACTTAGAATTAGTTGCCATTCATCACACCTACCAGAAGTTTTGTCTGAGGTATCATGTATTATCCTACATTCACTGTGTGACAACACCATCCCATATGTCACAGCATCATCACCAAACAACTGCAGATTGCTACTTATTCTGTCCATCAGATCATTCATGTATACATAAAATAATAGTGGTCCTATCACACTTCCTTGGGGCACTTGTGATGGTACCCTTATATCTAATGACCACTCCCCGTCAACAACAACATACTGGGTTCTATTACTTCAGAAGTCTTCAAGCCATTTACATATCTGAGAACCTGTTCCAAATACTCGTAGCTTTGTTAAGAGTCTGCACTGTGTCAAATGCTTTCCGAAAATCTGGAAATATGGAATCTGCCTGTTGCCCTCCATCTATAGCTGGCAGTATATTGTTAGAAAAGGGCAAGCTGAGTCTTGCATGAATGATGCTTTCTAAAACCATGCTGATTCATAGATGTAAGCTTCTCGGTTTCAAGAAAATGTATTATATTTGAACTGAGAATATGTTTAAGGATTCGACAGCAAACTAATGTTAGTGATATTTATCTGCAGTTTTGCGGGTCCATTCTTTAGAATTTTGCTTTGGGTGAGAGATTCTTGAAAAATGTAAACTCAAATTAAGTAAGGGGTCAATGCTGTAGAGTACTCTTTGTAAAACCGAACTGGGATTCCATTTGGACCTGGTGATTTATTTGTTTTCATCTCATTCAGTTGTTTCTATACACCAGGGGTGCTTATTACTGTGTCGTCTATAACGGGGTCAGCTCAGTAGTCAAACAATGATATGTTTCTATGATTCTCCTGTGTGAATGATTTATTAAATATGGAATTTAAAATATTGGTTTGTGTATTGCCATCTTCAGCTGTCACTCCAGACTGGTCAACAAGTGCTTGACTGGTAGCCTTATACCCACTTAGCAATTTTACATTGGACAAGATGTTTTGTTAAGGTATGATGGTGCTAGTTGTGGTATGCTTCACTCATAGATCTTTCCACAGATACGCGTAACTCTACTAATCTTTGCCTGTTGTCATTTCTCTTTTGAACTAAGAATGCAACAGCCCGTGCTTCCTCAGCATTTTTCAAATTTCATTGTTAAACCATAGTAGATCTTTTCCATTCATAATCCTACTTGGCTCCTAGTTCTACACCATGTGCTTCATAATCTGTTTAAACTTTGGTCATAATGTCTGTACATTCATCTTATTGGAACTAAGTGATGTCAAGTTACTGTCTGTGTGAGGTGCTAACAACTGCTTATCTGCTCCTTCTAACAGAAACACTCTCCTAGTCTTCTTGAATGATTTATTTATTTTTGTAACAATATTAGCTACAGTGACAACTATCGATAAGGTCCAGTCTGTCTGAATCTACGAGATCTAAGGTATTTCCATTGTGTGTGGTCTGTCGAAGTAGCTGCTCAAGGCGTTTTTCAGATAACATGTACTTTACAAGACTGTCTCTCTGTAACCCCACAATGAATCTATTATACATCCCAGTCTATACTCTGTAGGTTATATTTGTCTCCAATTAGTATTGCATGAACTGGTTATTTGTGTGCTGGTGAATGTAGACTTTCTTTGAATGACTCTAGCAGTGTCACAGCAGAATCAGCTGCCCAATAAAAATCCAGCAATTAACTTGGTTTCACCCAGATGTGTTACGTGCGACCAGATAACTTCAGTGTTGCCTTCAACTTTGACCTCAATAGAGACAATAATTTTGTCAACTGCAATGAACTCTCCCTCTTGTAGGCATGTAATCTGTCTTGACAATATACTTTCATGACTTGCTAAATATCTGAGAGTTTTCTACTTTGGGTTTCAACCAGCTCTTGGCCCCAAGAATAACTTGAGCATGAGAACTCTCCTGGAGGGCAGTAAATACAGAAACTTTGTTACGAATACTTGACAGTTTAGTGTTAAATTTCTGATAGTTTAAGTGTCTTTAATCTGAACACATTCTGACTTGCTTTTCTGTGTATCAGCTGGCCAGTACCTCAAATTACTGCACAGTACCTCAAACTATGGCGTAGCTTAAAAGAACCTCTTGTAGAATCCACAAGTACTCTGCTACAAGAGTAGCTGTTTTCTTTCTGTTGTGAATCCCTGACCTATGAAGGGCAGTCCTACAAATCTGTACCTGGTAACGCGGGTCTGGAAATCCACAGCCATGACTCTCACAGATTTGATGAAGCCTTTGGTTGCGACTCCACTCGGTCCAACTCAAGGGAACCTGATCAAGTCTCAGAATAAAGCTCTGCTTACACCCTGACGCAAGGTCAGCAGCCTTCGCCATCTCCTCCAGCTTCCTGTATGAACTGAGGGTGACTTCGGAACCCATGTGAGCCACAACTGTCAGATGAATTCACCCTGCACACTTGATAGCCACAGGCAAGGCCACCTCCACATCTTGGATGAGGCCTTCTGGCAGACATACCTAGTGCACACTTGCTTTCTTTCCAGCCCTGAACTCTGTCTTTCTAAGGAGCTCCATTACGTGCCTAAAATTGGAGCTTCCAATAACTAGCAGACCCCTGTCCTCGTGTGCCTGCTTGGACGTTACTGAATGAGTGTCCACCTGTTCTCTCATAGAGGGAATAGGCCAGCCTCCACGTTGGTCCTCCACTTCAAGCAATGCAAATGGATTACCATCAGTCACTCGTCCCACTGTGAGATGGATCCACTGCATTGGGTATACCAGAAAAGGCCTCAGCTTGTGATCCTGTAGATGAAACATAAGACAACACATGGAGTGGCCCATGTGATGCACCAGATTCTCCGCCATCACTACACTCTGAGGCAGCGCCCCGAGGCAACTAACAGTAGCCAAAACCACATTTGTCTGTTCACGAACTGCGCCCATCTCCTCCTGTGTCTGCACACAGCGTGGACGCATCCTTCCCATGATAGCAAGACTAACTGAAGAAATACACTATAAAAACAGACAGAAATGTAGACACACAACTTGCTACTATTCTGATGTGTCACTGATGGATGCTGATACCTTAATGAGCTGTGTAGTTGGCCACTCAGAAGAAATGAAAACTGCACAAAAGACTGCCTGAATTTACACTTACAAATTGCAAGATTAAATATCTTCAATAGAAAAACATGCACGGAATTTAAGAAATATTCTGCTGCTAAATATTGGATCCCTACCAAGAAATCTCATACAACTGGTCACCGCACTGGACTCTGTATGGCTCCACATTCCTGTCTGCTGTACCTTCCAGAACTTCATTGACACACTTCCTCTATGTCTTGCATAGGTTCATACTGCAAAAGACGGTTATTTAGGCTTTTGCATTCAGAGCATATTTGAATTTTCTTTTCTTTTCATTTTTTTCATTTGCAACTGTTAAAATTACACTTTTGTATAGATCTTGTTTCACTATCAAATTCTTTCTGATTAACAAATTCTGTGTGCCAAGTATGAAATAGTGTAGACCTGCCACAACTCAGAGCTGAATTACTGGGTGGGCACAGTCAGCATTGTATAAATAGACACACGACAATGCAAATTTACAAATCAGTTACTGAGATGTTTACATAGTTAAAACTTATAATTAGAAGTTGCAGGTTTACTGATATTGAGGTGCAACATCATGTTTCGTAAATAGAAATAAAATGTCTGACATAAATCCAGTTGTGACAAAAGTTGGTTTTCTGTATAAAATTTTACAAGACGTAATTTGTAAACAGTTATTTCCATAAAACCTTAATTTTTGTTATAATTACATAATTATTTTAATAACTAACGTTTGTACAACGTCTTGTGCAGAAGTAGTACGCTTTAGTTCAGTTGACTGTGCAATACATTATTGAACACAACTAAAATTACTATATCATATTGCAAGAATTTACAGGAGATTAATTTTCCTTAAAAATAGCTGCATTGTAAAAATCCAAATGATAATCTTTTAATTAATTATGAACTCATACAATAATAAATAAAGCAGTATGTAAAATGAGGGGAAGGCAAACATAGCAGAGTACCCCGGAACAGGTAAAAGAAAGTAGCATTTACACTAGCGTTCAAGCACTAAATGTATTTCTAGCAAAAGTACACACATTCACACAGTTCTTGAAAGCTAATGTGAATGCTTTTTTACATTAACATATTTCTGTGTTCTTCACATCAATTTTCTATGGGTAGGTGGTTGCCTTTATCTTATTTTACATGTTGCTCCATCCACGTATTCCCATTGTTGTTAAAAATTAAATAAAGAATTGTAAACTGTAGATATAATTCATTGCAGGTCTCACAGTTTTCGGTTAGCTCCTCCTTTTAACATTAGGGTTGACTGCTACACTAGTGTTTCATTACACTGTGCTATCTAATTCAACTGTAACCTCCTCATCGCCAGTTTTGTAATTCACAGTTTTGATCACTTTGTTGAATACACTGAAACACAAAATAAATGGCGTGTAATTCATAAGAATTCTGATCGTGTGATTCTGTCATGACAACAGATGAATCAGTTGCCAGCAGCAGAACTTGAGTTACAGTTGTGGAAATCACTTGTAGGCGAGGCTTAAATTAGTCACTTGCTGAATGGTATCATTGTTCTCTGAAGTAGAAGTAGATGGACAGTGCTGCACTTAGATCCCAAGGAGTCTCAGTCATAACACTGACAGTCGGATGAATAATCTGCGTAGCCTTGAGTCATCATCAGTACTTCAGTTAATTGTGATGATGGGTGCATGTATTTGCTAACAGAACTGGGACTGCACATGTGGCCACTTGGCTGTAAATCAGCCAGTGGATGGGCTCACTCGACCTGCCACTTGGAGATCCTGTGCTATTCCCCACTGACAGTGACCTCGCTGGACACAGTTGCAGAACAGAGTATTGATAGTAGGGCATTATCCATCGATACATCTAGTGGGATTGGAAGAATGTTATCGATTACAATTGCTTGAATTATAAACCCATTGAAAGGTACAGTAGAGTCCCGTTAATCTGATCTAATTGGAACAGGACCTTGTTCAGATTACCGTTTTGTTTGGATTAACAGGATGCATGGTGACGAGCTCCTAGAATGAAGTATACCAAGCAGATAAGTAGGTACACCATGGTAACAGATGGGAACAAGTGTGGGAACAGTGACTCACCCTCACTCCCTACCCTTGTTGTTGTGCATTGTTGAGACATTTGTAGCATCTGAGGTAAGTGCACTGCCAGTTGCTCGTAAAGCACTTGATTATGTTAGTTATCGATCGCTGGCACACATAACAGTTGTATCATATTCATTCAGGTGTAGTGGTGTACATATTTTCGTCATGAGTAAACAGAAACATACAACATTAACTGTCAAAGAAAAACTGAATGCTTTGAAGCACACAGACAATGGTGAGGATGTATCTAAACTGGCAACTGAACTGGGTGTTGGTAAAGCAACCATTTGTGATTGGAAGAAGAACCGAGTGAAGCTTGAACAGTCCTGTGCAACATCTTCAGGAAAAAGACTTGAAATTCTGCAGACTTTGAAACAGTCCCAGTACGATAAAGTGGATGAAACTCTTTTCCTTTGGTTTAGGCAGGAAAGAGAAAGGGGAACTCCTTTGAGCGGAGCACTGGTTCAGGAGAAGACTATTTACCTGAACAAGTTAATGAATTTTGATGAGTCTTTTAGTGCGAGTACGGGTTGGTTGGACAGATTCAGAAAATGTCACGGAATCCGTCAACTAAAATTACTGGAGAGAAGCTTTCTTCTGACTGTGATGCAATGAAAGAATACTTGGGTGAGTTTGAAAAAATGATAAGAGAGGGAAAGTATTCTCCCCAACAAATTTATAATGCTGACGAGACAGGCCTTAATTTTAGGACATTGCCAACAAAAAGCCCGGCATCAAAAGCAGAAGACCATGCTCCTGGTTTTAAAATGTGCAAAGATTATGTGACTTTATTAGGGTGCAGCAACACTGCTGGTAATCATAAGGCACCTTTAATGGTGATCGGCAAATCTGCTAGGCCCAGAGCTTTTAAAAACTGCAACATGAAGTCCTTGCCCATATATTATTGCAACCAGAAAAAAGCATGGATACATGGTAAGCTCTTCAAAGAATGATTTCACCACCGGTTTGTCCCCTCTGTTCAATGGTTTTCTAAGGAAAATCATTTGTATCCCCATACAATCATTTTGATTGATAACGTGCCATCTCATCCCAGCACTGAGGAATTACGTGATGGAGAAATTGTGGTGAAGTTTTTACCTCTGAATGTTACACCACTTCTACAGCTGATGGACCAGGGCATACTGCAAACATTAAAACTGATTTACAGAAAACAATTTTTAAGAACGCTGATATAAGATGATAGCATTCCTTTATTGGACAAAATAAAAAGACCAATGTGAAGGATGTTGCTTATTGGGCCACTGAGGCATGGCAGAATATTTCAGAAAATACTCTGAGAAAATCGTGGAGAAAACAGTGGACATCCTTGAATCTCAGGACAACCTAGTTGAAAATGAAAGAGGAAAATCTACTACAAATGATATAGGCAATCCCTGGATGTGAAGAAGCTAGTGAAGGAGATGTAGATGAGTGGATAGCAGGGGATGGGGCATGTGTGGAAAACTTTGCTGATGCTGATTTAGATGCTGCTGTGACTCAAGACCAGGAAGAAGTGGACTGCTGTGATGGAAGTGACAATGAGCCTGAAAGTGACAACGGAGAGCTGGTGCCAAACAGTGACACAGCAGAAGCCCTTGACCTCGCACTACATTATTTGGAGCAACAGCCCACTGCTACACCTGCTGATTTTATGTTTATGAGATGATAACACAACTATGCATCATATAACAGCCTGTTTTCGTTATGCCAAAAAACAATGACTGAGTTTTTGTCATCCAAAAAGTAGGGATAAAATGTCCTCATTATTTTAGTAAGTTTGACAGCTTTTCTTTCATTGTTATGCATTGTTTAAACCTAATATTTTCTTGCAAATTTTTCTAATACATGTTTACTGTACTGTGTAAATTAAAATAGTGTGGATGTACAGCAGTTTACCACACAGTTTTCCATACTTAGGCTAACATTTTTCATGTTTTGATTAACTGAACTTTCGGATTACCGGGGTTTGGATTAGTGAGACTCTGCTGTACTTTGTAAGTATGGAAATCACATTTTTAATGTATGAATTTCCCTATATTCTTTGTGTGCTATTCAGGATTATCTGATTTTGCATGTGAATGTAATGTAAGCAAAAAGGGATTAGCGAGACAGAAAGAAAATTGACAAGAATGAGCAAAGTATAACTTGAGAATGATAGTGTGAAAATTGTACACAGAAGCTAAACTATGGCTCTCAAAGCACACGAGGAAAGAATAAAATGTATAACAGAAATTCTTATGCGATAGAGACTATGATTCAAGAGTGACTGATATATCTCAATATTTTTCAACCTTGTTTGATACATATATGCATGATTTGTGAGCTGCTATTTCTCTATCTGAATCATCTTTCATCTTGACTGAACAGGTACTGCTGTTTCATAGTGTGCAATGGGCACAATATCTTGGCGATTACACATGTTGCCATTGTTAGGTGTGTTGACAAACTGAGTTCCAGGAGCGCTTGGGAAAGTCATACACATTCCCTGCCCTCCATCTTCCCGCCAGCCCATCCCTCTGTAGTCTGCTCCCAAGACTGCTTTGCCTTGAGCTGCTGGAATCTTGAGAACAATTCCCAGGAACTTTTTCAAGTACATTTGCAACTGGCCAGTCATTTTAACTTCAGGACCTGGGACTGGATTGGTGGTGTTACCTGGGTGGCAGCCAATTCCGCCCCTGGGAAGGCTACATGTTGTCAGACATTAAAATTTTTGTGTCTCATTGACAAACCATCACTGGAGGCTTCTTGTAATACTGTCTGAAGGATGATGACACTTGCAGGAAGATCAATGCTGACCCCACCAAGAATGTGGAGAAGATGATGATCACACTTCTCAAGGACTTGGGGTTACCAGAAGGGGTCATCAAGAAATTGTTACCAAAAGAGACTGTACTGCCCAGACCTTAAAGGCCGCCCAAGGTCCACAAAGATGGGGTGCTGTTATGCCACATTGTCAGCAACATTAGGACTCCAACATATTTGCTACCAAAATACGTGACAGAAATACTAAGCCCTTATGTGGGTAAATGCTTGCATCACATCCACAATTCTGTGGATTTAGTGAAACACCCCAATAACTTCAGACTGAAGGACTTGGATATCATGGCAAGCTTTGATGGTTTTTTATTCACAAGGGTGCCTTTGTGAGAATTACTACAACTTATTGGTCAGAAATTTAATGTGAAGAGTACTAACCTTTTGAGGCATGTCGTAAACTCCAAATATTTTCTGTTTAGTGGAAAGTACTATGAACAAACTGAGGAAGTCACAATGGGCAACTTGCTCTTACCGGTGGTTGCAAATTTGTATGTGGACCACTTCGGCGCAGCAGCCCTGACATCATCCAAACAGAAAGCAACTTGCTTTTTCTATTACTTGGATGACATGGTCATCATCTGGCCCCATGGAAGGGACAAACTCCTTGACTTACTTGTACATATGAACCAGATACATCTGAACATCAAATTTACTACGGAGACTGAAGAAGAATGAAGACTGCCAGTCCTGTCCTGAACTTCATGATGAACAGAAGAGCTGATTGCAGCAAGTGTGTATCAGAAAAAAAGACACACTGACCTATATTTGCACGCAGACAGCTGCCACCACCCTATCCAGAGGGATGCAAAACACTAATACCCAGATGCAGACTGTCTGTACAAGAAATGGGAACACATCAGAATTGTTTTCTAAAAATTGGTTACTCAGAATGGAAGATTAAGTGTGCTCTTGATCCCACCACTACGCTACAACCTGTGGAGATGGGATAAATTATGGAGGAACAGGTAGCTACAGACTTTATTGCTTTTGGGAAACGCCGGGCACATATTGAAAAAAGATCAAGTAAGAACTGTCTTTTGCTCACCCAGTAAAACATGGGCGTTATTGAGGAGCATCAAAGATAAACTCAGTTTATAGGAGGCTCAGGTATATCAGATACCACCCCAATGTGGAACGACATATGTCGGACAACCACTGCTTACTATTGAATATCAGTGCAGAGAACACCAGCAGTGCTTTCGACTAATGGATCCCGACAAGTCATCGGTCCAAGAGCACTGTTTGTCAGAGAATCATGTAACGGAATATGAATTTACCAGGATTTTAGCACAGACTTGAGATTGCTGGGACAGTGTCGTTAAAGACGCCATTGAAATTCACACTAAGGACAATTGTATCAACTGAGACTGTGACTATAATCTCAGCAAGGCTTGGGAACCAGCACAGGGTTTAATTAAGATGATGCTTAGCAAATACAGTGATCTGACAGTCAGGGCAGACAAGAGTAACTACGACGACACTACAGATGCTGACACGCCGCCTCCACTGATGACGATGTGCGCCCTTGAGTGTGGACTGCAGAGGGAGCAGCTCACAAGGGAAGGGTACCTAAGTTTGCTGTGTGCCCCCAGAATCTCAGTTCGTCAGCGCACCTGCTGATGGTATCATGTCTGATCACCGATATATTGTGCCTGCTGGACACTGTGAACCAGCAGGGCCCACACGGTCTGTTTGGTCAATAAACACAATGGGAGAAACTGAAGCATAATGTCTTTCATCTTTTTATAATCTTTCCTCTTCCATTATTTCTTTGTTCCTGTACTAACTGAAAAACATATAGAAAGGCTCAAGATTCAGCTGTGAGTCTATCAGTGTTTCAGTTTGGAAACAGTTCTATCCTACTTGCTTCTTTGCACAAAATTATTATTATTTTGTGTCTGATTGTTTTGAGTTGGTCTCACTTGCAAATTTTAAATACCAATTCAGTATTAAGGTTAACTCTTCAGTATTTTGTCATTAAATAATACACTATGTTGAAAGTAGTTAATTTTTGTCTGTAATGTTATAGGCTTCTGGAGGATGGCCAAATCAAAGACCTAGGTGCAGTTGTGGTAGATGAGCTGCATTTAGTAGGGGATCCTTTTCGTGGTTATTTACTAGAATTGCTGCTCACAAAAATCCAATATATGAATACGCGGTATGTATTTTTGCTTGCACTTGTGGTTTCATTTGTTAATGACGTAGTTAAAGCATTTTTAATTAGAAAATATTATGCAGTTTTTGGGTTACTTGTGAAACTATGCTAATGTATCAACAATTCATGGACTACAGCAAAGTGACAAAGGCTTGTCTACATTGGATCATAAACATATATAGAATTAGGGACTTGTTTGTTGTCTACTATCTAATCAAATAACTTTATAACAAACTTTTGTTGTTGAAATAACAACTAGAATGAGTTATGGATTATATTAAAGTATTCTAGTATTTGATCAATATGTTGAAGCTCAAAAAATAAATAAGAAACAAAAAACTTTAAAATTAGGAGACAAAATTGCTGGACTGTACTTTCATGGACACATTAAAAGTAAAAAGGAAACAAAAGCCATACTGAGATTTAGAAACTGTTAGTTCTTTCCTCTGGGAGAAAAGAGTGATATTTTAGGAATGTGGGAAAGACAATGCAAGTCACCAATTTTTTTTAAATGTCAATTTTGGCAGTACTTTGAATTTAATCATCTGCCTGGTCATTCTGTCTATTTGTAATTTTAGAGTTTTCTCAACTGAATTTTTTGTTTAAAGCAGTGAAATTTGTACAGGTATACAGAAGGTGCAGTTGTTGAACTACTTTTTGTGGTGGTATTAATGATGGTTGTTTACCTCGCTGATCATTTTATGCTTTACTTATATTATCAGATCACTGAATACAGTTTTGTCAATATGGAACAGTTTTTATACCACAACAATGCAGTTTCAAATAAACAGCAAATATTTATTTATCTTTTATTTTGTTTAATTCTACTTCTGCCAAACAGTGAAAAGGGTGTATCTATTCAGATTGTTGGAATGTCAGCTACCTTGCCAAACCTTGACCTCTTAGCTAAATGGCTTAAAGCAGGTCTGTACAGAACAGATTTTCGACCTGTCCCTTTACAGGAGTTTCTCAAAGTGGAATCACTTATATATGATAAAACTCTGAAGGTTCATAGAGTGCTGCAGCCTGAAGTGATAATACAGGTAAATAACATATTAAATACAATATTGATCTTTTTAAAGTTTTTCACATTTTTACATTTGTATTTTATTTTTTGAATAGGACGACAGTGATCATGTCATCTACCTCTGCCTAGAAACTTTACTTGCAGGGCATTCTGTCCTAATATTTTGCCCAACTAAAAACTGGTGTGAAAGTCTGGCTCAACATATTGCAAAGGAATTCCAGACTCTTGGTAAGTAAACCTATGTTACACATTATTTACTATTTAATAACTTGAGCTTCAACTAGTAATCATTGTTCACTATGTTTTCTTTGAAACATTCCATTGGAAAGCTGTGTTTACACTGTAACCTTTGGCCATCTTCGCCCTATGAGTTGTTTGATGGTAGGTTTGTTTGTAATTAGGAAACTATAGAGTAAAGTGTGGAATTGATGTTACGGGTTTGAAAGTTACATATCTTCTGAATCAGTACTGCATATAATGTGTAAATGTGTTCTTGTTAAAAAGGCTATTATGAACACTGTAACTTTCATTGTTTTGTCATAATAATTATCCTAATATTTCATTAATTATTAGATCATAATTTTAATTTATTATTATTATTATTATTATTATTATTATTATTATTATTATTAACTTTATTTGTCATTAAACTCTAATTTTGACCACAAAATATTTATTTTCTTTCTTTCTTTTGCATTTTACCATTTCACAATTGTCAAAGGAAGTAAATGTAAAAGTAGAAGCACACAATGAGACGTTTATCTGCACCACAAACTGAGTACGGCAGAACTTGCACCTACCAGAGCATTGTGAACACAAAGTATCATGTCCAGTTTATGGTTACTAAGCTTAAGTACAAACTGGTTCATATGGGCCCATAAAGAAAACAGGCACCACCAGAGGGCACTGAGATATAATAAATGATATTGTTGTGAAAGGAATATATGTTTGTCGTATTTACAAAAAATTACAAGTGTATATTTTACAATCATATGTAAGCACACTTATGTATATGCCAATCACTTTATTGGCCCCGTTGGACCACATGAGTCATTACATGTTCTGTTTTACATTGAATGTTGTACTGTTCAGTTCTTGTGATCCAGCCAATGCTGCTTCATTCTTTCCGATCATAATTCTCTTAACTTTTCTGAGATCTCCATAGTTCTTCTAAGTGTCATTTCCTCTGAAAATTTGTGGTTCACAAGAAGAGATTAACTTCAACTTTGTTCTGTGCATCTGATATCTGGACTCCGACTGCTTTACGATATTTCTGAATTTCTTGGATCCATTGACATCTTGTCTTCTTTCTAAGAACTACAGCCTGCAAGAGAGAGACTGGAATCCTGTTTACAGTGAAACAGACTTAAATAAAAAACTATAACACATTTTTAAATGAATTAAAGCTTTTCCCAAAAAATAATTAGAAACAGCCATGTAACGACTGACAAGAAGACATGGCTCAGTGCATGAATAGAAACATCCTGCAGAACAAACAGGATGCTATCTAATTCCCTCAAAACTTGTAATGATCCAAAGAAACAGCAGCACTACAAACTTTATTGTAGCATTCTAAAGAACGTAATAAATCAATCTAAGAGCTTGTGCATAAAATCTGAAATTGATAGATCAGAAAATGAAATAAAACCAATTTGCAATGTGATAAAGAGGGAAACTGGCAGAAAAATAGGAAACATGGCACAGATAGAAATTGAACAAGGTGACAACATTATAAAGAAACCTGAAATAGTTGCAGAAATATTGAACAAACATTTTTCGATGGAATTAGAGAAGGCTGGCAGTAAAGGATCTGTGGACAAGTTGCGTAAATGACTAAGTCATTAAAAGTAAAAAGTCTGTTGACATGGTCAGTATTTCTAGTAAAATATTGAAGTATTGTTATTAGTGTTTAGTCCCTTCTTATGCAACATTGTCAATGCCCCTCTCCAAGAAGGAATTGTCTCTGACAGAATAAAACTTGCTGAAGTGATACCTGTCTTTTTTTTTTTTTAAGTGATAAAAATAATGTCACAAATTGCTGCTCAATCTCCATTTTAACTATTTTTTCAAAAATTCTAAGTCATGCCCAGATCAATTGTTGATTGTCTCAGCTGCCAGAATATCCTCAACTGTAGTCAGTTTGGATTTTGTGATGGTTTTTGTACTGAACTAGCAATATCCTCTTTTAACAATCAGTTCTAGAAGCCATAAACAAACAAAAAGAAGAAGTTTCCACTAGGTATTTTTTGTGTTCTCTTGAAAGCTTTTGGTTGTTTACACCATCAACTTCTGTTGCTAAATACAGAATTTTGTGGTTTAGGTGGTACTGTTGGTTTGTGGCTTCAGTCATACCTAAAGGATAGAAAGCAGGCTGTAATGCTGAATGGCTCATCCAGAGAATCTACTTCATTTGAATGAGGCATCTTAAATTGCAGTGTGCCACAAGGCTCTGTTTTGAGTCCACTATTATTTCTTATTTTCATTAATGACCTCACTCTTTATTTTGATACTGTTGTGATAGTGCCACGACATTTAACAGTGCCGCCACGACAGTACGCACAAACGGCGATAGAGGCGCTCCGCAAATCAGACGAGCGCGGGAGCGCCACCTAGCTACGAACGGCACCGGCCGCATGTCACGGCACAGCAGTCGAATACGAGAGACTGAGTTGTAATCATGTGATCAGTTATTGTTTCTAAGAGAGAGTGTGAAAATCCACGCAATTATTGTGATTAAAGGTTATAACACTTTTTGGCGACGAGGTCGGGATATTTTCACCGCGTTGTGGATTTGCGTGTTCGTGACGGGGCAGACATGGAACAGCTTATGCAAGCGCTCATTGAACAACAAACACAGCTGACGGCAGCGATTCAGGCGTTGTCGACGTCGCTTACTCATCGTCTGTCTTCCTCTTCTCCGCCTCCATTCCCTCCTTACGACGAGGCCGCTGAAGACTGGGAGAATTATGAGAAGCGTTTGCGGCAACACTTCTTGGCTTTCGGCGTTGTCGACGCTCCTATGTGTAAGTCGTTATTTCTATCTTGGATTTCCCCTCGGGTCTATCAGCTGCTATCTCAGTTAGCCCCTCTGCGGGAACCAGCCTCCCTGTCCTTCCAAGAAATGTGTGACTTATTGTCTGCCTATTATCGAACAAACACCCACGTCGTTGCCGCCCGCGTGGCGTTCTACCGGTGTCGTAAACAGCCCCATCAATCTTACCGGGCTTGGGCGGCGGAACTACATGGCCTGAGTAGGAAATGTCAGTTTGTCACGGACACTCATCACGAGTCTTATGCGGATTCAATGGTTAGGGATGCTATTCTACGGCTTGCTCCTGATAAAGAAGTTCGGCAACGTGCCCTACAACTGCCAAACCCGTCGTTGTCGGAAGTTCTAAGCATCGCTCAATCCTTTGAAGTGTCTCACGCTGCTGGCGCGCAAATAGACGCGTGGTGTGATGTAGGCGCTGTACAGTCAACTCTCGACAAGGACAATTTGCCTGTTGCACAGGAGAACGAAGATGTGGCGGCGGTTCACTCGCGTAAACAACGTCGCGTTGGGCCGCAACGCTCGCAGCGAAACCAGCAACCACAGAAGCCGGTTCGTTCCGCGCTTCCTTCTTGCCCCCGTTGTTTCGTACAGCACGACAGGGCAGCGTGTCCAAAACGTTGGGCCACGTGTAATTCATGTAGGAAAAAAGGCCACATTGCTTCTGTGTGTCAGTCCCATAAAGCTCCTGTCGACGAGGACGAGGCGTCGGACATGGATGTTCACTGTGTGCTTTCTCAAACAAATAAGTTGTTTGTTACTGTTCGTGTTCTGAATAAAGACATCCGCATGCAAGTGGACACTGGCTCTGCAGTAACTCTCATTAATTCCCGCACGTATTTGGCGTTGGGCTCCCCTCCTTTGTCTCCAGTTACGCGCAATCTGAGGACTTATAATCAGCAGAAAATTCCTATCATGGGCCAGTTTGATGCTTCCACTGCCTACAAGTCTGTTGTTCGGCCCCTCACGTTTTATGTGGTGGATCATGCGGGCACTGAAAACCTGTTCGGTTATGATGCTTTCCAGTTGTTTGGATTCTCCATTGATGATGATGTGCACCTCATATCTGAGGACATTCCGTATCAACAGCTTGATGGATTGTGTTGTGAATTTTCGTCCGTGTTCTCTGCTGGTCTGGGTTGTGCCACGGATTTTGCAGCCCACATTACTCTTAAACCTACGGCTCGCCCTAAGTTTTTCCGGGCACGCCCTATTCCAGTGGCGTTGCGTGCACCTGTCAAGGCTGAGCTAGACAGGTTAACAGCTTCAGGGATTCTCCTTCCGGTTACCTCCAGCGAATGGGCATCGCCGATCGTGGTGGTTTCTAAACCAAACGGGAGTCTGCGATTGTGTGGTGACTTTAAAGCCACTGTCAACGCTCAGAGCGTCATTGACACTTATCCTCTTCCTCGTCCTGAGGAGTTGTTTACCAAGCTCGCTGGGGGCCAGTTCTTTTCCAAACTTGACTTATCGGAGGCGTACCATCAGTTGCCGTTGGACGCTCCTTCCAAGGAATTTCTCGTTATCAACACTCCTTGTGGGTTGTATCAGTACCAGCGATTACCATTTGGCGTCGCTAGCGCACCGGCCATTTTTCAGCGGTTTTTGGAACAGCTCACGGCTTCCGTTCCCGGCTGCATAAACTATCTGGATGACATTGTTGTCACGGGAGCCTCCACTGCAGAGCACCTTCGTAATTTACGTTCACTGTTTCGGGTTTTGCATTCGGCTGGGTTGAGGTGCAATCTGGACAAGTCACAGTTCTTCCAACCCTCCATTGAGTATCTTGGTTTCCAGTTGTCCCGTGAGGGCATACGCCCTCTCCGTGAGCACGTTGCGGCCATTAACGCTCTACCCCGGCCGTCTACGGTCAAAGAACTTCAGGCGTTTCTAGGCAAGATTGCTTATTATCACAAATTCATTCCATCCGCAGCAGCGGTAGCTTATCCTCTGCACCAGCTGTTACGCAAAAACGTCCCCTTCTGTTGGTCCGACGGGTGTGAGCAGGCTTTTGTCCGCCTGAAGGCTCATTTGCAGTCGGCGCCTTGTCTTGCCACATTCCGTCCGGGTCAGCACTTGGTTCTGGCGACTGACGCGTCACAGTATGGCCTAGGGGCTGTTCTCGCCCATCGGTATGAGGATGGGTCGGAACGACCCATTGCCTATGCTTCCAAGACCCTCAACGAGGCGCAACGGCGTTACTCTCAAATCGAAAAGGAGGCGCTCGCTATCATTTATGCTCTAAAAAAGTTCAGCGTTTTTTTGTATGGTTCTAAGTTTCACCTCATCACCGACCACAAACCGCTGGTCTCTCTGTTCAGCCCCTCGGCGTCACTTCCGGATAAGGCAGCTCACCGCCTGCAACGTTGGGCCTTATACTTGTCTCGTTTTCATTATGAGATTCACTATCGCCCCACGGCCCAGCACGCAAACGCGGATGCATTGTCGCGATTGCCGATGGGCCCCGACCCTGTTTTCGATCGCGATGAACTCCTCTGTTTCCACATTGATGAGGAAGAACGTCGTGCAGTCGAGGGCTTTCCACTTACAGGTTCGCAGGTCGCGTCAGCTACTGCGCGGGACCCGGTCCTGCGTCGGGTGATCGGTTTTGTTCAACGAGGTTGGCCAGACAGGACCGGGGGCCGGGCATCGGATCCCCTTCGCAACTACCATGCCTTGCGCCTTCGTCTGTCTGTTCGTGATGGTGTTGTTCTTCTGGCCACGGATGGCGCATCTCCACGGGTCGTGGTGCCAGCCTCTCTTCGCAAAGATGTTCTCAAACTGTTGCACGGAGGCCATTGGGGTATTTCTCGGACTAAGTCCCTGGCCCGCAGGCACGTTTATTGGCCCGGCATTGATTCGGACATCGCCCATATGGTTGCTGCATGTGGCCAGTGTGCTCAACAACTGGCGGCACCTCGTACAATGCCCTCTCCGTGGCCTGATCCAGCTCAGCCATGGGAACGGGTGCACGCCGACTTTGCTGGCCCCTTCCTCGGTGCTTATTGGCTACTGTTGATTGACGCCTTCTCGAAGTTTCCATTTGTTGTTAGATGTCCGTCGCCCACCACTGCGGCGACGACGCTGGCTTTGTCCAAAATCTTTGCGCTAGAAGGTCTTCCATCCACGATCGTCACGGACAATGGCCCTCAGTTCTCTTCGCAGGCCTTCCGTGATTTTTGTACTGGACAAGGGATTCATCATGTTACCGCACCTCCCTTCCATCCGCAATCGAATGGGGAGGTCGAGCGCCTTGTCCGCACTTTCAAATGCCAGATGAAAAAATTCCTTAGTGATTTTTCCACAGATGACGCCCTGCTGCAATTTCTGAGTTCTTATCGCTTCACGCCTCTGGGTGATCGCAGCCCTGCTGAACTCTTGCATGGCCGCCAACCGCGCACTCTACTGCACCTGCTTCACCCTGTCAGGCCTTGTACTGTGTCCCCTAGTGCGGGAAAATACTCGGTGGGCGCCGACGTGTGGGCACGGGGGTATGGATCTCGCCCTAAATGGATTCCAGGGGTGGTCAAGGCTCTTCGCGGCCGCCGGCTTTGTGAAATCCGTACGGGCGACGGCACGGTTGTTCGCCATTACGACCAGATGCGCCCACGAGTGGTGGCCACGCCTGTGCCACCGCCCCATCCTTCGCCTCCACCAGCCCGAGACGCCAGTCCTGTCGCTGCTGCCGATCTACCGTCCGTGTTGATGCAGCCGCCGTCGCTGCCGCTTCCAAGTACTCCGGAACCGGCCCCAGTCGCGACGCCGCCATCTCCGGGACCCATCTCGCTGGAGCACACTCCCAGGTCAATGACACCTATGGATGCTGCTCCGGAGTTTTCACCCATCATCTCATCCAGGAGGCACGTTCCTCGCACGAGCTTCCGTCCTGGACATTTTCGACCATACTCGCGTGTCTCTGCGCGGGATCTCCTCGGGGCCTCACAAGAGGCCATGGATGTCTCTGCGCTGTCCATGTCTCCAAGGAAGTGAGTGTTTATTTTTTTCAAGGGGGGAAAAGTGTTGTGATAGTGCCACGACATTTAACAGTGCCGCCACGACAGTACGCACAAACGGCGATAGAGGCGCTCCGCAAATCAGACGAGCGCGGGAGCGCCACCTAGCTACGAACGGCACCGGCCGCATGTCACGGCACAGCAGTCGAATACGAGAGACTGAGTTGTAATCATGTGATCAGTTATTGTTTCTAAGAGAGAGTGTGAAAATCCACGCAATTATTGTGATTAAAGGTTATAACAGATACAAAGAGTAAATTTATCCTGTTTTGCATACCACAGTTCTGGTTTATGAATTGCCCGGAAACAATCTTGAAAAAACTTCCAACTAAGTAAATTTTAAACTGGTTTTCTTCAAATGCAGATAAGACTCATTATATGGCATTACATAAACCTTAAAGAAATATTGAAGAAGTTAACACAAAGTGTAGAGATCAACTAGTAGAAAAAAGTTGAGGATTCAAAACCCCTAGGTGCATATATAGACAGCAGATGTTATTGGTCAGCCCACATTTTTCATCTTTTGAAAAGACTTAGCTCCATCAAGAAATACAAACCATAACTGATATTTATCTACTCTACTCCATATTCTGGACATTATATAAAAACAAACTACCACTGAATCTTTCATCAGTTTAGATATGTGGCATTTCTTTGTAACATTAATACAACAGTTTTATTCTTCATGGAGTTTATATTGTGCCAGGTCTATACATGACACACAAAGCAACTTATGTTTGGTCACAAAATGGAAGTTAATGGTTTTACAAACATGTCATCTTAAAATAGGTACTCATATTGTTTCATTCCTTATATAGGTGTTAAGTGCCTGGCCTTATCTTACCAAGCAGAGTGGTCCCATAGTTGAAAGCGGGCTTGCATTCCAGAGGACAATGATTTAAATCCTCTTCCAACCAAACATTTTCTGTGGCTTTCTATATTACTTAAGATGAATACCGAGATAGTCGATCCTAATTTGAGACCTCTTCAACGCAATGCAAATAATGAATTCCCACAGTATAAGGGTCATTTCAAAACTTCTGAACACTGTGCATGTGTGACCATTATGGTGGTGTGATAAAAGTTGAAATACATGTCAGCAAGACTCTAGGCAGGATAGTCGTTTATATGTTTGCTGGTTTGCATGGCTGTCATGAGTAATTCACTTTTAAAATGGAAGGTGACCAACATCCCTTCATCAAATTCAAATCCCTACTTGGAAAAGAACCTGACATAAATTTACAACCCTTTGAAACAGGGGAGTCAGATTAGTATAGTGGATCATAGCACAGAATAATGGTGGCTTGCTCACTTCCTTGAAGGCCGGGTAACTGCGGAGGATAACCCAAGAAGTGGAAGGCTGTCAACAGCAGGTTATTGTTAATGACATTTTGAGAGAGGATTGACAAAAAATGTTTATTATGAGGCCACAATGTCCATAAATTCAGTTTTCAGAATCATAAGTGAAAACCTAAGGATAAAAAAATTCACTACAAGATGGGTTCCACATGATCTGACTGGAAAGCAGAAAGCAGATCACAAAAGAATCACAGGAGAATTGCTTCAACATTATCAAACAGAAAGAGAACATATTCTGAAAAGTATTATTGCACTTGTTGAAACCTGGATATGAGATTTTGAGCCAGAAATGAAGTCTCAGTCACCACAGTGGAAAAGTTCTTTGTCTCCATGCTCAAAAAAATTCTGTTGCCAACAGTCAAGGGTGAAACTGTTTGTGATCTTTGCGTATGACATGTGTGCAATCATAGCTAAAAATAGAACCACAGGGGACATCTGTAACTGGTGTGCAATACAAGCTGTTTCTTCAAAATGTTTTGCACCCCAAAAATTTGTCAAAGAAGGTGGAACATGCTAGCAGCTGGTGTCCTCATTCTGCCCCATCAGTGAGTGAAATGCTAGACAAATATAGATGAGAAATACTTCACCATCCACCATACAGTCCTAATATGAGCCCACCAGAATTTCTTTTGTTTCCCGAATTGAAGTAACAACTACATGGAAAATGTTTTGATACAATTGATGACCTGAGTAATCGGACAGCTCAACAATGAAGGTGTCCTGTGTGGAATACAGAAGTTGTCAAAACGTTAGGAAGCTGTCATAAGCAAGAACTGAGATTATGTTGAATGTCTGAAAATGTATTTATGTATTTTGTAAAAGAAATTTTCTTCAATTCTGTCTTACAGTGTGCAGAACCTCTGAAGTGACCCTCATATGAAACTACCAAACCAAAATATTATCTTTATTAATCCACAAAAATGTTTTTATTAATGAGCTGTCCATTGTGGTGATGAACTTTAATCAATTCTTGAATATTATTGCCTCAGACAGATTTTTTGTCATTTTGAGTTCATCTTTTAATCTCAGGAATAGTACATATTTCTCATGTTTAGTTTTGAATGTCACTAAATTTACAAGCCTTACTCTGATAAACATTCTGCTTCTATTGAACAATAAATTTCTCTGTGTGTCATTTTTTAAGCTTGGGTGGTGTGTCTCATTTTCAGTATTTAATTTAATTTTGTCCATTGCTGTCAGTGTGTTCCCATGACTGAATTACTTTCATAAAATAAAAAAGCAATCTGCCTTCAGTCAGAAACCATGATTGTGACATAAAATCACGATTTATGACTGAATGTCTTTTGAATTTTTAAGCCTTTGGAAAGGTAAACTGTACCTCAAAAACAAACAGTAAAGTCTCTGGCCAACTACATAACTGCTGCACAGTTCCAAGATATGAAAATTCTCAGTTTCACATTAACAGCTATCTCAATACAAAACATACTACCTTTCAACCACTTTCAAATGCATACTCTTTGAATCTCTCTCTATGCCTATCTTCGCAGAGATTACATAGCTTCAGCTCCCTTGAGAATTCACCTCTGTGTCGTGGGGAAGTTGGGAGAGCAAGTGCATGTATCAGATTCACTTATGTATTACAATGGATCCCTGGCTGAATGCACATTTCTCTGCCTGAAATCTGTGATCCTGAAATGCTCACTCTCAGATAGCTTTTTTTATTCTGGGTGACCCTTTGATACTTCTTTTCTAAAGAAAAAAAATTGTTCATTTGTGTTCCACTTAGAAGTTTTGGCACCTGTGAAGTACCCGTCATAGCAAAAATGTGGAAAATAAAATATTCCAAGGTATACTCTATATTTTTACTGCATTTTTGATATGATTTATAATGCTCATATGCCAATAGAAAATTTTTATTATAATTTTTTTTATTTATTGTCTATTCATTTGCTCACGTACATTTCAGTGTACTTTATGTATCGGGCATCTTAACCTAAGAGTATACCACATTTTTTTTTACGTGTGTACATTCTGTTTCATTGGTTTAAAGAAATTCATTTATGCAATTATATAAAATGCTAGGTTCAGATTTAATATACAAATTATAATATATTGTGACTAATCAATATTACAAAATGTTTTACAGATCTAAAGGATCTACCTAAGGATGTTAATATTAGACCCCCTCTGACTTTGTATGCCTTTTGGTACTAACCATCATCATCATCATAGTCATCATTATCATTTTGAGCAATTTCCAGCCCTAGGCTGGGTCTGTCTGTTTAGAACACAAGCCTTTCCATCTGATGCTGTTTTCCCATCTTTCTGTGTTCATTCTTGTGCAGTTATCACAACTTTTTTATCAATACTCCCTTCCACGCCTTTTAGCCTTCTATTCCGTGGTCTCCATCTTGGTCGTTAGCTTCACATCTGCATTTCATATATCTACTTGGGACTCCTCTTGCTTTCATTCTCTGTAAGTGCACATACCATCTTAGCTGTAATATTTCTATCCTGTTCTGCAAGGGTTCCTCTTTTGCTGTTTCCCTTATCCTTTCATTTGTCATCCTTTCTCCACTTGTTACTCCTATCCTACATTTGAGGAATTTCATTTTACATCCATGTAATCTGTTTACATCTCTTTTCTTCATTCCGCATGTTTTAGATTCATTGGTCAATATTGGGATGTAATAACTTGTGTATATTACTTCTTTGCTTTTTTTTTGGATGTATTGTTTTCGAATCCAGGCTCTTAACACTTCATGGGAATGTTTCTGCCTGTCTGCCATGTTCACTGATCTCTTTCTCATTTCTTCCATATTCTTTCAGTACTTGACACTTTCCAGCTTCCTCAGTTGTTCACCTCCAATCCTTATTCCTTCTAGTTATACAAGGAGAAATAAATTGCATAAAAAGAAATGATTTACATTAGTTTTTATCTTCACTTCCTTTTTGCTTAATTACCTGAAGTTGCAAGGTCATGCTACCAGGAATTCTTACCAGGTCTGTGTTGTTCTTTGGTATTAGATCCTTAACTTCTGAGGGCTATGTCTCCTAAAAGAATCCTTCCTAGTTCTATGTTCCAAATGATCTTTAACTAACCTATCAGTGGGTTAGTTGCCGCTCCATTTGTAGTGCACCCAGCGTTACTGTTATTCTGCCCTTTTCATTGGTAGAACTTCTTGTAGGAACATTGTTAATGCCCTTCACGGGTCAGCAGTAACATTTGATACATATCCAAATAAACAGGCATCTGATCAGTGTTGCCCCTATGGCCTAGCAAATAGTCATGCTGTTGTTTATGACTCTGATACGTAACTGATTTTTTGTCAAACATCAGGGGAAGTTGCTAAGCTAGTGTTATTCAACACTGTAATATAAGCCCCACCCTCTTCATCGTCCTCATGCACCAGCCACCATATGCTTTGAATTCCATGATACATGCAGTTAGAAAATTCTTCGTCATCTCCAATGCCTTCAGTCAGTCAATTTCTTGAGTAACTGGAAAGCTTTAATTGTGTTTCTCTCATTCATACTGAACAACCTGCTTCTCCAGCCCATGGAACCTTCTCCACTTTCTGTGCCCTGAAAGTTTTTTTAATGTAGAACTGGTGTTCTTTAATTTATTCATCTGATGCACATGCAAACATTCACTTCTTTGACATCAAATTTTCATCTTGTTCCACAGGTGTTTCTGCCCTCTGCTTCATGAATCACCAATAACTTAAAATTAGCACTGTATTGACTGCGTGAATCGATTGTGAACCATGAACTCTTGATCCACATTTCTCAACATAGTCACAGCTGTCATTTGCATCCATTATAGATTTCTACAATTTACAGTACTTACAGCAATGGCAATATAACCAAATTCAATGACAACATTATGTTGTCATCTCTGGCTTCTTACAGCTAAATCAACAGAAATCATACTTTGCATTAACACCGTTGTGAACCTTGAAAATCAACAGTGCTGTAGAACAGTAGCAGCTTAGCACCAGTGTTGGAGTTTATGTTTCAGTAGTTGTGTCAAGTTTTAAGTGCTCTATGTGAACATATTTTTGCTAGCATTAACTTGTCTCCTGTAAAAACATATATTATTCTTGAGTATTTGTCCAATTGTAAAGTCACAACAATTCTGGCTACAGTTGGATGTAGGTGAAATGCAGTTTAAGCACAGTAGATGTTCATTAAAAGCCAAGGTATGCAGTATACATTCCCAGGGTTGGCAGCAAAGTGAAATTTGATGCCCACTCGCCACTCCCCTCATCACATGTCTCTTAGTTCTCAGGCAGCTGGAGCACTGTTTCCCCTCCTACCTTTTCAAAGTCTGTGCACGACCTCAATTGCGAAAGCTTGATCTGTAAATGTAATTTGATCTCTATATTTAGCTACTATACAACATAAAATTGTTGCCCTCAGGAACAGTAGTTTAATCTATGAATGTAAGATGACCTTGTATTTTTTGAATGAGAAATTTGGGAGAAACTCACCTTATAGTCGAGAAAGTATGGTATGTTACTCTTACATGTTATCAAAATATTCTCTTACTGTATAGATGTGATGGTCCTGTAGATGTGTTCATACTTGTGTTTCAAACTTCTTTGCATCTGTAGTAGATTGTATAATATTAGGTTTGTTGACAGATTTACCCTGATACAATATGTTCCTTTTTGACACTTACTGATTATTCTGCTGTATTGTGCAGGTGACTGTCAATATCTAAAATTTGTTCATACTTTCCTTATTACTTTTACATCTATTGATGAACAGTGATGTTCCCATGATGTAATTATTGTCTGTCTCTTTACTCATTTTTGTCAATCTGTAGTACTGGGACAACGTACTTTGTGTGTGTGTGTGTGTGTGTGTGTGTGTGTGTGTGTGTGTGTGTAAGACTTGGCTCTGTGATGAAGAATTTACTCCCCCACTTTTCATAAATAATCAAAGATATTCCAAACTGTCTAATTTCAGTGCTTTGTGTAAGTAAATAATTCTTCTTTAATGATGACAGGTAATTCAAAACATGACATGGGATGCAAGCTCCGAAGCCAGCTTAATACGTCTGCTATAGTAGAAGCACTGGAGCAGCTGAAGAGGTGTCCTGTTGGCTTAGATACTGTGTTGCGGAAGACTGTATCGTTTGGTGTGGCTTTCCATCATGCAGGTTTGCTTCATACATTTATTGTGTCACTGAGAATTTATTGTAAATATGACTTAGTTACTATTTCTAATTAATGTCCTGATTTTCAGGTTTGACCTTAGATGAAAGGGATATAATTGAAGGATTATTTCGTGGAGGAGTTATACGTGTTCTTGTTGCTACGTCTACTCTCTCATCAGGTGTCAACTTACCTGCCAGGCGAGTTATCATTAGGTCTCCATTATTTTGTGGTGAAGCCATAGGAATTCAAACATATCGCCAAATGATTGGAAGAGCTGGGAGACTGGGAAAGGACACGGAAGGTAGTAATTATAGAGCACTTATACCGTTTAGAAACTGCATGTGTACTGCATGTATTTTCACTACCTTTTGCTAATGCTGTTCTAATGGTAACTAGTTTTAATGAATTTTTCTGAGCATCTTTGTCTTCATTATTGAATTTTTTTGCCTGCTAACTTATTCAATGATTGCTTTTAATAATTTGATGGCTCCAAGCATTAACATCATAAATCCAAAAATGGGCAAATTGATCTACGGTGTTTTTGCCAGAATTGTTACTTCACTATTTTTCTCCTGTATAAAATTGTCTCTGTAACACTGATACTTAAGCAGCAATAACAATCTTCAGAATATCGTAGGTCATCTGCGGAACTCAATTACTGATGAAAAGAATTACAAGTTATGTTATGCTGTTTGTCCTGGAATAATGGTACCAAAATTACATCCATAATTGTTGTTACTTTGTTTGTACAGTTATCATCCTCACTATTTAGTTGGGAGCCTTGTCATCTAAGCCACTTGTAGCTGATAATAGTACTGCTCATTGTAAACATGGTCATCAGTCTGAATGTAACCAATGATTTTGCATAGAATAATAGTTGATAAAGAGCTGTATGAACAGGTTTTTTGAGTTCTCTGCTTTTATAATTGGTATAAGCAATTGAGTTCTTGACCGATTATATACTCAAGTCAAAAATTAAAGGTAATGATCATGGTTAATGTTCAAGTAATAAAACAACGACATGCAAAAGGAGTAGGAACCCATTATTGTGGCTAAAAAATAGTACAAAGGAATCCCCAAACAGAGGTTTGGCACATAAAGGCTGAAAGAGTGCTGAGATCCAAACTACACTCCTGGAAATGGAAAAAACAACACATTGACACCGGTGTGTCAGACCCACCATACTTGCTCCGGACACTGCGAGAGGGCTGTACAAGCAATGATCACACACACGGCACAGCGGACACACCAGGAACTGCGGTGTTGGCTGTCGAATGGCGCTAGCTGCGCAGCATTTGTGCACCGCCGCCATCAGTGTCAGCCAGTTTGCCGTGGCATACGGAGCTCCATCGCAGTTTTTAACACTGGTAGCATGCCGCGACAGCGTGGACGTGAACCGTATGTGCAGTTGACGGACTTTGAGCGAGGGCGTATAGTGGACATCCGGGTGGACGTACCGCCGAATTGCTCAACACGTGGGGCGTGAGTTCTCCACAGTACATCGATGTTGTCGCCAGTGGTCAGCGGAAGGTGCACGTGCCCGTCGACCTGGGACCGGACCGCAGTGACGCACGGATGCACGCCAAGACCGTAGGATCCTACGCAGTGCCGTAGGGGACCGCACCGCCACTTCCCAGCAAATTATGGACACTGTTGCTCCTGGGGTATCGGCGAGGACCATTCGCAACCGTCTCCATGAAGCTGGGCTACGGTCCCGCACACCGTTAGGCCGTCTTCCGCTCACGCCCCAACATCGTGCAGCCCGCCTCCAGTGGTGTTGCGACAGGCGTGAATGGAGGGATGAATGGAGACGTGTCGTCTTCAGTGATGAGAGTCGCTTCTGCCTTGGTGCCAATGATGGTCGTATGCGTGTTTGGCGCCGTGCAGGTGAGCACCACAATCAGGACTGCATACGACCGAGGCCCACAGGGCCAACACCCGGCATCATGGTGTGGGGAGCGATTTCCTACACTGGCCGTACACCTCTGGTGATCGTCGAGGGGACACTTAATAGTGCACGGTACATCCAAACCATCATCGAACCCATCGTTCTACCATTCCTAGACCGGCAAGGGAACTTGCTGTTCCAACAGGACAATGCACGTCCGCATGTATCCCGTGCCACCTAACGTGCTCTAGAAGGTGTAAGTCAACTACCCTGGCCAGCAAGATCTCCGGATCTGTCCCCCATTGAACATGTTTGGGACTGGATGAAGCGTCGTCTCACGCGGTCTGCACGTCCAGCACGAACGCTGGTCCAACTGAGGCGCCAGGTGGAAATGGCATGGCAAGCCGTTCCACAGGACTACATCCAGCATCTCTACGATCGTCTCCATGGGAGAATAGCAGCCTGCATTGCTGCAAAAGGTGGATATACACTGTACTAGTGCCGACATTGTGCATGCTTTGTTGCCTGTGTCTATGTGCCTGTGGTTCTGTCAGTGTGATCATGTGATGTATCTGACCCCAGGAATGTGTCAATAAAGTTTCCCCTTCCTGGGACAATGAATTCACGGTGTTCTTATTTCAATTTCCAGGAGTGTAGATTAATGAAGCCTGAATGCGATCCCTAGTTATTATGACTTTAATGTCATAATAAGTTAACCCAACGAAACAGGCAGTCTATTTTTTAGCCGTTTTGGCAGATGGGAGATCATATGAGGGTCACTCCAAAAGAAATGCACACTATTTTTGTAAAAATATAGCTTTCATTCTGCATGTGTGAAAGTTTTACAGTGTGTAGATATGTCCTTCCCACTTGGTTTCAAACTTAGTTCAACCTGTCCCCGTGAGTGGCGCCATCACAGCATGGATTCAAGATGGCTGCTACACTTGACATTTGTCAGAAGCAACGTGCTGTCATAAAATTCCTGTGCTATGAAAATGAGACAGTGGGAAACATCCAAAAGAGGTTGAAAAAGGTGTATGCACATGCTGCTGTCGATCACAGTACAGGTAGTGGGTGGGCAAGCAGGTTACGTGATGGAAGTGGACGCAGTAATATTGAGGATTGTCGTCACAGCGGCAGGCCTCGTACTGCGCGCGCGCGGGCGCGCGCGCCCGCGCACGCGCACACACACACGCACGCACACACACACACACACACCAGAAATGCGCAGAGAGTTAATGAATAGGTGACTGCTGACAGATGCATCACAGTGAATGGTTACGCTACGTTGGGATAGGGGAAGGAAGTGTTTGCAGAATACTGAAAGTGTTGACGTTAAAGTTTTGTGCCAGGTGGGTTCTCAGGATGTTGACAGTGGCTCACAAAGAAATAAGAAAAACGGTATGCAGATAACTTTTGGAACAGTACGAGAATGGTGGAGATGAATTTCTTGGAAGAATTGTGACAGGTGATGAAACATGACTCCATCATTTTTCACCAGAGACAAAGAGGCAATCAGTGGAGTGGCATCATGCAAATTCACCCAAGAAAAAAAATTCAAAACCACACCTTCTGCTGGAAAAGTTATGGCTACGATGTTTTTTGATTCCGAAGGACTCTTGCTTGTGAACATCATGCCAAGTGGAACCACCATAAATTCTGATGCATATGTGATGACACTGAAGAAACTTCAAGCTTGACTGAGTTGTGTTCGACCACATCGGCAAAAGCAGGATGTTTTGCTGTTGCACGACAATGCATGGCCACATGTCAGTCAAAAAACCATGGAAGCGATCACAAAACTTGGATAGACAACACTGAAACACCTGCCTTACAATCCTGACCTGGCTCCATGTGACTATCATCTCTTTGTGAAACTGAAAGACTCTTTGTGGAACAAGTTTTGAAGATGATGACTCCTTTGTGCACACTGCCAAACAATGGCTCCAACAAGTTGGTCCAGAATTTTACCATGCGGATATACAGGTGCTGGTTCAAAGGTGGCGTAAGACAGTTGAGAGGGATGGAAATTATGTGGAGAAATGAAAATATTGTTCCTAAAGGATGTTTCTACACACTGTAAAACTTTCAAACATGTAGAATAAAAGATGGATTAAAAAAAAATAGTGTGCATTTCTTTCAGAGTGACCCTTGCAGCAGACAGGGAGAATTCATCTGTCGATATATGGAAAATTTTAGCAGAAAACAGATCTGAAATGTTCTGTAACAGTTAATGGGAATAACATTAAGATGTGTCAGAAAATGTTTCTTAATGCCACCTCAATTAAAGATGTATGGTGGAGACTACTACGAAAAAACTGAGATCAGATGGAATTTTGTCACCTGACTTTCAAAAGCAGGAATATGTTACAACTTGCAGGGTGTATACGACCTGGGACAACTGGGATGTCTGGGAAAAACTCGGGAATTTTTTTATCTGGGAGAAAATCAGGAAAAACCCAGAATTTATTTAAAATTCCAAAAATTTTTCTTTGTTTTAGTTTTCAGTTAAATTTTTGTAATTTTGACTGGTAAGAACCAATGCTCTAACAAAGGATATTACTGTATCCTGCTATTGCAGAATGGTATTGCAGCAATAAAATATGAACCAGAGAAAAAAATGAAAATAAAACTTATGTTGCAAAGGAAATGCGCCATATGCAGCAACAAAGCACAGCACACGTACAGGTGTCTGCCAACATCAAAATGTGTCAAAGGCCTTAGGAAGACTATGCAATGCTTCATAACAACAAATTGCTTTTGATGAACGTGACATCAGAACTGTTTACATTAGATTCCTTTGAGCAGTTGCGAGGGGGCTTTGTGCATTTGCAATTGAGTTACATGTGAGTAGTACCTTCTCCAGCTTCTGGGTAAAGAAGTGCAGCTGTTAGCTGTATAAGCAGTGGCAGCAAACAGCCAAATGCTACCCACAAAAATTTTACTGGTGCACACAAGCTGCCAGATTCATGCATGCGTGACAGGCCTGGATCTAGGGGGCGAGGGGCAAACCTTGGTATCTGCCTTGGGTGGCAACTTCAGGGGGCAGGGGCAAATACATATTCTTGACAAAAAAAAAAACCTTGTTTCACAAAGCGCCTAGCATCCAGTACACGTTGGTCTATCAGTTATTCATATGATTCTTTTAAATGCATCCCTGTTGGTATTTGAACATTTCTGAACACATTGTAAGTTGATTTCTGAATGAATCATAAGTTGATTTTTGAATGTGTGCATATTGTATGTGATGTCTCTGCCAGGGGGATCCCCCTCACATCTAGAAATAAACTTTCCTGCAGATAAAAGGGGACAGGGATATACGACTGAGCGGAATAAAGCCGAATGGTGAATGCTAATTGCTGTTTGTTTATGTGATTGACAGGGTTTGCGAATGTTCAGTGTTGTTATAATTACTAGCGAAATCCATAGATTCAAACTACCAGAGTGAAAATAAATGACTGACAGGAATAACAGCTAAGGAAGATTATGTATTATCTTCTCAGTGTATCCAAGAAAATGAAATTTTGACAGAAAATTCTCGGCCAGACTTCTACACTAGTTAGGGCCAGTTGTACAGTCTGCGGCTAGCAGTCACCTACGTTCTGTTCTGGAAGTAGCACAGAAAATGTGTTGTACAAACACGTAATAATGCCTAACTGGAGAATAAATGTAGGATCACTAAACCAGTGGTTGTGGCAGGGTTAGTGAAGTTAACCGGAGAATAAGTTTTGACACATATCTTACATTTCCTAGAACTCATATGTTTTGTGTATCAGACTCTTCCGAAAGATGTATGCTACAAAATGAACATATTTTCGAAAAATAGATTTTTAAAATATTTTGCGTTCTACCTCAAATGCTTGGGGGGGGGGGGGGGGGCACTATATAGTATTGCCCCATTTTGGAAATATTGTTGATCCGGGCTGATGCACAGACCTGTTCTGAGATGAAGTGGGGAGATGGGTAGTCTCCACCTGCCCCGTGTCTACGTTTTAGTGATTTTGCTGTTTCCTCTCACATCAGATGAAAGCGAAACAGGTTTTTCCGGCCGGTAGCTATAGTTTCAGGTTTTATTTTATTTCCACTTCTCTGACAGTCAAGTACTAATTGCCTTGCAGAACAATGAAGTTTTTTTTGCAGATTTTTGATAAAGAAATTTGGATTTTATTAATCTTTTCCACTGAGGCAGACAATTTATTTGAAACGAAGTGTTTAATTTCACAATATTGGCTAGTTTCAACTGTTCACTGCATTTCAAGTGCACATTTTCATCTTTTAGCTCATATAACATAATGCCATAACAAAAAAACAAACATGAGATAATACAGTACAGGTATTTCAAGAAAATTTACAACCAAGTCTGGGTATACTGTAAGTCAAATTATGCATTTTAGTATGGTTCACGAAGTTTTGATTCTCTTGGAGTAACCTCTGATATTTTGTTTCTTTTGTGACATAATGTAAGATCTTTTAATGCTTTACATGTACAAACGTATGGGCTTCGTGCACCATTGTAGCTACGCAAGCATGGTGACGCCTGTTAGCTGGCGTTCTCAGGCAACTGCTGAAACAAACCCATTTCTAACAGGTTGCAGGAAAATATACTGAACGGTTGTTTGTAAAGTGTTACTTTCAAAGTAAATTTCCATTTACACAAGATGAACTATGTGCGAGAATGTACAATGAACTTTTTAAATCACAGAGCATTTGACTTCCATATAAAAATAAACTCTTTGAGGAAGACCATTTAGAGGAATTTTTAGTCCAGAAGACCAGACATTGATGTCGTCATTAAAAATTTTACTGGCACATTTGTGTGATGTATCCCCCCTGGGGGTCCAGGGATTAGAATAGGCCCGATGTGCTCCTGCCTGTCATAAGAGGCTACTGAAAGGAATCTCACACGTTTCTGCGTTTATGTGATGGTCCCCTGTTGGGTTAGAAATCGATTTTTCAAAATTTTTTTGAAGGGCGAGCCAATTGGGGAAGTGCGCCCTACATGGTGCATTGTGTCCATCATGCCTTGAGATCTTTAGCCCAGTTTCTTGTCGCCGCACTGCAGTCCAGCTCATTCTACATCTCGTGGGTGAGGATGTCTTCCTGGGTGCGTTTTCCACCATGCACTGTGCAGTGTTGCTTTTTGCGCCGACGATGACCATTGGCTTCTTTGCACCTCATATCCAGCACAGTAGCCAATCCGTTGTGGTGGGACCACCATGTACCCTGTTGGTTGTAGCCTCCTGACAACACAGAGATCGCTCTGCTGATGCCTGCACTATTAACTCCCCACGTATGCCAAGGGGTAGATGCCCATCCCCCTGGGGCATCGGGACTCCCGGCAATGGCCCTCCTGTCAGGTGGCCTTTGCTGTGGCTGGGTGGCGCCCGTGGGGAGGCCCCCTGGTCGGAATGGGTGTCATCGGGGCAGATGGCGTGCAATGAAGTGTACCATGTCATCACTTGCTGGTGATCAACCAACAGCAGTCTCTAAGCTTTCCAAGTCTCAGTACAATGCAAGAAAGTATGACCCTAAATCATTACCCTCTCTGTCCACACCATTGTAGGAACACCAGGCTAAGGATGGCAGCAAACCTTATTCACCCCAGGAACCTCACATGTACGAGAACTGATTGGGACTCCTTTTTTCCGATGAAGTCACAGTTTTCTGTAGAGCATTTAGAGGACAAGTTTGGGGAGGTGGAGGGCTTGTCCAAAATGCGATCTGAATCAGTCTTGATAAAAATAGCATCCTCTGCCCAGTCATGGACTTTACTCGCTTGTAACAAGTTAGGGGATGTTTCTGTTACCATCATGCCACATAAGAGCTTAAATATGGTCCAGGGTATTATCTTCCACAGGGACATTCTTTTGTAGTCTGTCAATGAGCTGTGCGCCAATTTAGAGCGGCGAAGTGTTCATTTCGTGTGGCGCATATATTGGGGACCAAGGGTAGATCAGGTTGCCACCGGTGCCTTCATCTTGGCTGTCGAGCGTGACACCTTACCTGAGAAGGACAAAGTGACGGTCTACCGCTGATATGTCGAGCCTCATATCAGTCACCCAAGGCAGTGCTTCAAGTGCTGAGACTTCAGCCATATGTATTCCCACTGTACTTTCTGCCTCACATGTCAAGATTGTGGACGTCCATCACATCCCAATAATCCATGTGCCCCACCTACCGTCTGTGTCAACTGTGGAGAGCATCATTCACCTTCCTCGCCAGACTGCAGGAATTTACAGAAAGATAGGAAAATCACGGAATACAAAACCCTGGACCGACTCACCTACACTGAGGCTAAGAGAAAATATGAGCGCCTACATATTTAGGCTATGACCTCCTCATACGCTGCCTCTACGAGAACAGTTGTAACCCATCAGTTCCATAAATTCCAGCCGGCTCTCAGAGCAAGATAGCTACATCTACCCCCGTGAAGGTGAGGGGCACTCCTTCCCCCCCTCCCCCTCCGCTGTTGCTCCCACATCACCTACCTTGGGAGCACTGCCCCCAATCATTGGGGACACCTGTTCCCACTTCTCAGCTGGAGAGGCGTAAGTTTTCTTCATCTTCTCTCGCCAGGAAGGGGTCCCTTGGGTCACTCCCTTCCCAGGTCTCTACTAATGGGAAAGATGACGCCCACCAGTGGCTGAAGTGGCCCAAAAGCAGCTGATCGTAGGGCTTCACAATCATCCTCAGCCCCGGAGATTGAATCAGTGAAGCCCTCCCAGTCAGAGAAACCCAAGGAGCAGCGAGAATAGACCAAAAAGAAGACTCCTAAGACCAAGGAAATTGTGGTGGCACTCACACCACTGCCACCTACAAGCTCTGTTTCTGAGGATAATGTAAACATTCTGGCATCCACTGAGGACCTAGATCTCGCCAGACCCTCAGACACAATGGATATAGATTGCTGAGGCAATAAGCCAGTGGCAGCAGGTGACCCATAGGCGTAAACTGCTTCATTGAATGTTCTATGCCTTCCCAGTCTCACGATGACGACATTCTCCAGTGGAACTGCGGCAGTTCTATGAGCTATGGAAACTGTTAAGCTTTACACCTGCTTTGTGCATTGCCCTCCAGGAAACCTGGTTCCCGGCAATGTGGACCCCTGCCCTCCATGGCTATAAGGGATATTACAGGAACCGTGGTGACCATAATCGAGTGTAAGGTGGAGTTTGCCTCTATGTTTTAAACTCAGTCTGTAGTGAAATTGTGCCCCTTCAAATCCCTCTTGAAGCTGCTGCTGTCAGAATAAGGACGACACAGGAAATAACTGTCTGCAATGTATATCTTCCTCCAGATGGTGCAGTACCCTGGAATGTATTAGCTGCAGTGACTCGTCAACTCCCCAAACCTTTCCTACTTTTGGGAGATTTTAATGCCCATAACTCCATGTGGGGAGGCACCGTGCTTACTGGCCGAGGCAGAGATGTCAAAACTGTACTGTCTCAGTTTGACCTCTGCCTCTTAAATACTGGGGCCGCCACACATTTCAGTGTGGCTCGTGGTAGTTACTCGGCCAATCATTTATCCATTTGCAGCCCAGGTCTTCTCCCATCTATCCACTGAAGAGCACATGACGACCTGCGTGGTAGTGACCACTTTCCCATCTTCCTGTCACTGCCCCAGCATCAGGCGCACAGACGCCTGTTCAGATGGGCTGTAAACAAGGCAGACTTGGAAACTTTCACCTCTGCTTTCACCGTTGACTTTCCGCCACACAGTAACATCGATGTGATGGTTGAGCAGATGACTACAACAATCGTTACTGAGGCAGAAAACATGATCCCTCGCTCTTTAGGGTGTCCCAGTGAAAGGCAGTCCCTTGGTGATCACTGGAAGTCACTGAGGCAGTTAAGGAGCCTCGGCAAGCTCTGCAGCAGCAAAATCGGACCCTTTCCCTGGAGTACCTCATAACCTTTAAGCGGCTTCGTGCCCGTATTCGCCAGCTTATCAAAAGGCGGAAGCAGGAGTGTAGGAAGAGATACTTCTCAACTGTTGACTCCCATACGTCACCTTCCCAAGTCTCGGGGCGAAGATCAGACATCTTTTCAGGTACCAGACCCAAACAGGTGTCCCTGGCATGAACATCAATGGAGTATTATCTGCCGACGCAAATGTGATCGCTGAGCACTTTGCTCGACCCTCTGTGTTGGAGAACTCCCCTCCCCCCCCCTTCCCACCCCCCCCCCCTCCCCCCGGCTTTCACACCCTCAAACAATGGATGGAAAGGAAAGTCCTCTCGTTCACTGCATGCCACAGTGAGCCCTATAATGCCTCATGCTCCTCAGTGCCCTTGCACATTTCCCCTACACAGCTCCTCGGCCAGATCGGATCCATGGTCAGATGATTAAACATCTCTTATCTGACTACAAGCGACATCTCCTCATCATCTTCAACCGGATCTGGTGGGATGGTGTGTTTCCGTCACAATGGCGGGAGAGCACCATCATTCCGGTGCTTAAACCCGTTAAAAATCCACTTGATGTGGATAGCTATCAGCCCATCAGCCATACCTGTATTCTTTGTAAGCTGCTGGAATGTATGGTGTGTCAGCGGTTGAGTTGGGTCCTGGAGTCACATGGCCTACTGGCTCCTCGTCAAGGCAGCTTCCGCCAGGGTTGCTTTAACACTGATAATGTTGTGTTCCTCGAGTCTGCCATCTGAACAGCCTTTTCCAGATGCCAACACCTGGTTGCTGTCTGTTTTGATTTACGAAAAGTGTATGACACGACCTGAGGACAACATATCCTTGCCACATTATACGAGTGGGGTCTCCGAGGCCCGCTCCCGATTTTTATCCACAATTTCCTGTCACTTCTTACCTGTCACTTCTTACTTTCCGAGTCAAAGTTGGTACCTCCCTTAGTTTCCACCATATCCAGGAGGATGGGGTCCTGCAGGGATCCATATTGAGTGTATCTCTATTTTTAGTGGCCATTAATGGTCTAGCAGCAGTGATAGGGCTGTCCATCTCACCTTCTCTGTATGCAGACGACTTCTGCATTTTGTACTGTTTCACCAGAGCTGTTGTTCCTGAGCGTCGCCTACAGGGAGCCATCCACAAGGCCCATTCATGGGCTCTAGCCCACGGTTTCCAGTTTTCGGCCGTGAAGTCGTATGCTACACACTTCTGTCGGTGTCATACCATTCATCTGGAGCAAGAACTTTACCTTGATGACGATCCACTCACTGTAGTGGAAACATATGGATTATTAGGACTGGTTTTCGAATTCCAATTGACTTGGCTTCCTCACCTCCATCAGCTTAAGCAGAAGTTCTGGCAGCACCTCAATGCCCTTCGCTGCCTGAGCAACACCAACTGGGGTGCAGATCGCTCTATGTTGCTGCAGCTCTAGAGAGCCCGTGTTCAATCCTGCCTTGACTATGGGAGTGTAGTTCATGGTTCAGCGGCACCCTCAGCATTGCATTTATTCAACCCAGTGCACCACTGTGGCATGTCAAACTACAAACTAACCCATATTGCTTTGAGGCATCTTCATTGACATTTATTTTTCCTCCACATAAACTACAACTTGAAAATTCACTGAACTGAGAATACTGAAATCTATAATGATGTTGATGTCTTTATCATTCACATTTCTCTTATTTGAATACATTCTGCAAGTTTCTTTTTGGAAGAGGAACTTGAGGGTGTAGAAGTGGGTGGAGCTGTACCTGTATTGACTGAACTGACATTCCTAACCTCACTTGTAACCTCTGGTATACGAGAATAAGTTCTGTAGTACCAATTTCCTCGGTTTTTTACTTTCTTGAAAACTCCTTTTGCTCTTGTCATTGTCGGATGTACTCGTAATAATTAGCTCACAGCATCAAGAGTACACTAGCACATTAGTAAAAAGAATGAAGTACTCACAAATGTTACACCAACAATATCGCATGCACAACGCAATCAGGACTCATAACTGTCATGCAAGTCCTACCAACTGTTGAGCTAAGTTTCAACTACAAATTAAACCAAACCACAGCCTTCTAGACCGAATAGTTGTTGAGATATAAGGTTTTAGCTCACCAATTGTTTACGAAATCCTAAAAACGTCCTCTGCAACCAATTAGGTTAAACTCTATTAAAAATACTTCTAGTCAAACAAATTTAATAAATCACACAACAAATTAATCAGCCAATTCCAAATAATATTTATGCATGAAAAACAAAAAATTGAAAATTTTTGACGAGATGGCCTTTTATACTCCCCTAAGACAAATGCCGGGACAGATCTTTTGAAAAGAACATGGCCAATTTTCTTGGCAGTCACTCCCTAATCCAAGCCTATGCCATGTCTCTAATGACTTAGTGATTGATAAGCTTTTAAAATGATTCTACCTTTTGTTATTGTTATGTGACAACTGTTTAACATCTAAAATTTTGTAACAGGTGAAAGTTTTCTTGTTTGCACAAAATCTGAGAAAAGAATTGGCGAAAAATTGATTCGATCAGATTTACAGCCAATAGAAAGTTGCCTAGGATTTGGAGAACTTTCAGCTAGTTTGAAGAGAGCAGTTTTGGAGGTATGATAATAATTGTTTGTCATCTTTGAGATACAGTTTAATGAAAATGTCTTGATGATGCATATTCTGGTTAGTTATAATGTCATAAAACTTAGTAACTTTAATATTTTTTGTAGATAATAGCAAGTGGTGTAGCTACAACACCAGAACAGATAGATATTTATATGAACTGCACATTACTGGCTGCATCCAACTCGGTGTCGGAAAATCCCATTAAAGCATGCATAAAATTTTTGAAAGAAAATGAGTTGATCAGACTTCAGAACAAGGATGATAAAACACAATATGTGCCCACACCACTTGGTGCAGCCTGTTTGGCTGCATCCATTCCTCCTGATGATGGCCTAGAACTCTTCAGAGAGCTTCAGCGAGCAAGGCAATGTTTTGTTTTGGAGAATGATTTACATCTAGTGTACCAGGTATGTAATCTCTGCAGTATGCCTAAATCTCTCTAGTAGAATAATTTCAGTTACAGTGAGCAGTAAAATCCTCTTCTCCTCAGACAGGCAATGAATGTTTAGACATTTTCATCAAATTTGCATTTGAAGTCTTTGCTTGGTATTTTCAGTGTAAATGAGCTGAAAGCCAGCTGAAAGCGACTGTCTGAAAACTTGTATCACTGTGATTAGTCATCAATTTATCTGTTTAGGTAACACCTTTCTTCTTTTACTGAATATCTACACAAAATTTTCTAGCCACCTAGAACTGATTAAATGAACTCACTACAAAATGCATAACATTTATACGGAACTGATTTCTCTCCAAAATTTATCTTTTTAGTTTCAAAGAACTCATTGCAAGTTTATTTGTTTAATAAAGGAAAGGCAAATGCCCATCTATAACTGACTGCTGTGTGATGCATAGAAACACTCAAAATAAAACAGTATTTATACTAGCTTTAGGCTTCTTGCTCTTTCTATGTTCTCTGGAAAAAACATGCGGATGTGCGCACCCCCCTCCCCACCCCCCCCCCCCCCCCCCACACACACAAAAGAAACCACACAGACACACAGCACAATACTGTTGTCTCTTGTGTGTTTTTGTGCACCACTCATCTACATCTACATCCACATCCATACTCCGCAAGCCACCTGACGGTGTATGGCGGATGGTACCCTGAGTACCTCTACCGGTTCTCCCTTCTATTACAGTCTCGTATTGTTCGTGGAAAGGATTGTCAGCATGCTTCTGTGTGGGCTCTAATCTCTCTGATTTTATCCTCATGGTCTCTTCGCGAGATATACGTAGGAGGGAGCAATATACTGCTTGACTCTTCGGTGAAGGTATGTTCTCGAAACTTTAACAAAAGCCCGTACCGAGCTACTGAGCGTCTCTCCTACAGAGTCTTCCACTGGAGTTTATCTGTCATCTCCGTTTCGCGATTACTAAATGATCCTGTAACGAAGCGCGCTGCTCTCCGTTGGATCTTCTCTATCTCTTTTATCAACCCTATCTGGTACGTATCCCACACTGCTGAACAGTATTCAAGCAGTGGGCGAACAAGTGTACTGTAACCTACTTCCTTTGTTTTCGGATGGCATTTCCATAGGATTCTTCCAATGAATCTCAGTCTGGCATCTGCTTTACCGACAATCAACTTTATATGATCATTCCATTTTAAGTCACTCCTAATGTCATGGCGGCTGCAGTGTAACACGTGTTAAGTTCGGCTCGCGAAATTTAGTCGAATTCGAAGGTGTTCTTGCAGGTGGTGTTGTCTAGTACAAGTGGAAATAGTGTAAACAGCAGTGTTCTGTGCAGTAGTGCTATTTTTATTGCTGTGCTCCGCCAATATCTTCGAGAAAATGGTAAACAGAAGAGTCAACAACAGCGCGTCCAGCAGCGGGGAAGCAGCAGGTGCGGCGGGCCTGCTCCTGGCGGAAGGTGTGGCCACGGCTCCCGGTGTAGCGGAGCTGGTCCGCTCTGAGGTAAACGCTGTGCTTCGCGATAAAAACAATCTCGATCTGATAGCAGGCACTATATCAGATACTGTAACGGCAGCAGTATTGGCCAAAAATGCGTGAAACTGTTGAGGCCAATACTGCCGAAATTACAGCACTAAAAAAGTCTGTGTCTGAATACGAGAAAAAGGCACGAGAGTTGGAAGTGAAACTATCTGCCGCAACAGACGAGCTAGAACAGTACCAAAGGCGAAATAGTCTACGACTGTTTGGAGTAGCAGAAAATAAAGAAGAAGACACGGACAACCTGCTTATACAGGTTGCGCGTGAAAAATTAGGCGTTGAAGTGACAAAGGCAGACATTGACAGGAGCCACCGGGTGGGACGAAAACTACCAGGTGCTACCAAACCTTGTCCAATAATAATTAAATTTGTGTCGTACCGAAAAAGGGCTGAGATCTTTACCCAGAAGAAGGACAGGGCTTACAATAAGGGAAGATCTGACACACGAGCGGCTAAAGATTTTAAACAGTGCCATATCCCATTTCGGTCTTCAGAATGTGTGGACTCAGGATGGCAGAGTAATCATTAAGACTGCAGCTGGAAAGAAGACAGTCACAAACATGACAGAAGTAAATAGTATTAAGTGAACCTACTCGAGCCAAAAGTCAAACTTAACACCATTTGCATTTTGCAAATCCTATACTCAGATATAGTCTTGTAATTGTATTAACTTTTTAATTATTTGTACCTTCAACTAATTGTTTTTGTAACTGTATTAACATTTTACTATTTTTTTTGTGTCTGTAGCTGTAGCCATTGTCTAATTTTAGTTACTGCTAATACTTTTTTCTTTTTCTCAGTTTATTCTCTTCCATTCTGTAATAGTTCTATTGCAATTATTAGTCTCTCCTTTAGTTCATTAGTCAACCATCTCTTCGGTTTAAATTGTTCATAACAAAAATCACTATCAGTATCACTTTAGCAAATTTAAATCTAATTGTAGCTTCCTACGATAATCACTACCAATATCACTCTAGTAAATTTCAATTTAATTCTAGCTTCCTACGATAATCTATTAAATATTAAGCTTACTTCTCTCTGCTGGCAGCATCAGCCTCTTAAATCACTCCCCTTTCCCTTATTTCCACCCTAAGCTGTTTCAAATACTCTAATTACATTTCTCCTCTTACGACATAGGATACTCAGTGACACACAGCCGTCACCATTTTGGTCATATTCTCCCTGCACCGAATACCACTAATCCATTTTCTATACTCCCGCAACCTCAGGAAATCTCTTGCAGTCGCCTTTCTTTCGGCACTTGCGGAGTCACAAACAGGGCGCGCAAAATCTCGGACACCCCTGTATTATGTCACTTGGCGGAAACACCGGCCAGTGCCCCTCGCGGCAGGTAGTGCCTAACAAAGGGACAAAGCAGTCTGCCACCCTACTCCAGGCTGCTCAGCGGAACGCGTCCGAGCTTTTAGCAGCTCACTGCAACATTCAGTCTTTACCTGCGCATTACGAAGAACTTAACCTCCTCTTCAACCAACTAAACTACCACGTAATCCTCTTATCCGAAACGTGGTTGAAACCACACATATCCTCTGCATCTATCCCAGGGTACACATTTCTTAGGGCAGACAGATCAAAAAAGCGAGGTGGCGGGGTCGGCACGTAAATACGAACAGATCTCAAAGCGAAAGTCTTATGTATGTCAAATCCTGCTGAAGAAAAAGAGGCTGAATTCATGTTCATTGAAATAAATATACAAAGTCGGAAATTCTTGACTGGCGCCGTGTACAAGCCGACAAAAATAATCTCAATGAGCTCCTTCCAGTCGGAATTACATTCACTTCAGTGTCAATACGAACATGTCATCGTAATGGGTGACTTGAACATAGACCTGCTAAGAGACACTCCCTCCGCAATAAACCTAAGAAGATTGTTTAGTTGCAATAGCATGAACATTCTTCCATTACAACCTACACACCATACGGCGCACAGTCATACTCTTATAGACGTGATCGCAACGAAACAGACTGACAAAGTAAGAGATGTTGGTCAATCATCGGCCCCTGGCCTCTCAGCACATGATGTAATGTTCCTGGCCTACTCTGTGCAGCCCCCGAGGATCAAATCGCGTTACATAACTTGTAGGAACATGAAACGTATTGACCTTGACGCTCTAACAGACGATTGCTCAGAAATCTCATGGCATCAAATAATCAGAGAACCTACAATCGACGGCAAAATTAATGAACTTGGTGATAAACTCACTGCCCTCTATGACAAACATGCACCTGTGCGCACAGTCCGTGTAAGAAAATCTCGTGCTCCATGGCTGACAGCTGAATTACGTCAAATGATGACTAATAGGGATGCTGCCCACAGGCGTTTCAAGGCAGGTCCGAAACCCGAGCGTTTCGAAGAATATAGAAAGCTACGCAACAGAGTGAAACAATGCATTCGCAATGCCAAAATCAGGCACGCTCGCTCCCTTGTATGCAGCGTCCTGACACCCACGACTCTATGAAAGAATCTCCGTAGCTTGGGGATCGGAAAGGCAAAATCGGAAACTACTTTTCATGTGTCAGCTAACGAATTAAATGAATTCTTCTGTGCACCTCTGAATACCAGCATGGCTGATAATTACCGTTCACAAGAATCCCCAAACAGGATAACTAACGACACCTTCCATCTAAAACATGTAACAACAAATACGGCAAGAAAAGCAATAATGAGAATCTCTTCTGATGCAATACGCAACGACAGTATCTGTATGACCATGATTAAGAATGTTGCCGATATCTTAGTACCTGTCTTAACTGACATATTTAATTTTTCCCTCGTGAACGGAATATACCCCACTGCATGGAAAAGAAGCATAATTCGACCCATCCCTAAGATCGAAAACCCGCAACTGCCTAGTGTTTACCAACCAATTAGCATACTGCCTGCTGTTTCCAAAGCACTTGAATATATTGTTCATGACCAAATCACTGAACACTTGCATGAATTCAGTCTATATGACAAATTTCAATCCGGTTTCCGTAAACATCACAGCACAAACACTGCTCTAATTAAAGTAACTGATGACCTGAAATATGCCATCGACAATCGAAAGGCAACAATATTGACGCTAGTGGACTTCAGCAAAGCTTTTGACACTGTTAACTTTGACATATTACTCAGAAAAATGCAACAGCTTAATTTCTATGATAGTGCAATGAGATGGTTTGAAAGCTACTTACAAGACAGACAGCTATGTGTTGTCTGCGCAAATGAAAAATCTTCCTGGAAACATGTTCCTTCGGGAGTGCCACAAGGATCAGTCTTAGGACCACTTTTGTTTTCTTTATATGTCAATGATATTTCGTCGGTTTTGTCCTGTAAACATCATTTCTATGCCGACGACCTCCAGCTCTACCTAAGCGTCAGACCTGAAGATGTAAACACTGCAATCGCCCTGATGAATGATGATCTGTCTTCAGTGGTAACATGGGCAAAAAACCTGGGGCTTAAATTAATTGCAAAGAAGACGCAAGTAATCTTAATAGCCCATCAGAAATTAATAAGTTCAGATTTCCGCGAACGGCTACCTCCTATTCTGCTCGACGGTACTCCAATACCATATCAGAAAACAGTGAAGAACTTTGGACGAGCATCTCAACTGGGTGGAGAATACAGTCGCAGTGTGCCGAAAGATGTCTGCTTGTCTCCATGCTCTCAAAAAGTTTTGGAACATATTTCCACAGGTCTTGAAACGCCAGCTCGTGCAAGCACTCGTTCTACCGAACCTCCACTATTGTGATGTGATTCAACAAGGCATGAGTAGTGAAAACAAAAGACGGCTAGAGCTAACCATGAATGCCTGTGTGCGTTACACCTGCAACATTCGCCGATATGATCATGTTAGTGCTTTATACTCCGAGCTAGGGTGGCTACGGCCGGACAAACTGCGTGACTACCACACTCTATGTCTACTTCACCGACTCCTCGTCGCGCAAGCACCCCAGTACCTAGCTTCAGAGATTAAAAACCTGTCATGCCATCATAACCGAAACACGAGGTCACTCTTATTTGGTATCCTAACTGTGCCCACTCACAAAACAAAAACTTTTGCAAACTCCTTCTGTTGCCGCTGTCCGCCTCTGGAACAAACTGCCCCTTACCTTGAGGAAAATTCAATCTCCTGTTGCTTTTAAGAAGAAGTTGAAGCATTTCCTACTATCATTCGCATAAAATTCTCCACAAAATTAATGTGCAAGGCCAATCCTCTCATCTGTCAAACAGCAAAGCTAGCTTCTCCTATCTTGCTCCTGAGATGCCTTCCTCTTCATCTATCTCTATTTCCTTTATATTTCCTTAATTATGTTTCATTATGTCTCTCTATTCTTCTCCTCCCTTCACCATGAGTCTCCCTCATACTCCCTGCTGCCATCACTCCTATCTAAAATCTTTCTCTTCAATAATGTATTTTTCCAGGTGTACCTTTCTAATTGTTTATCTCACTTTTTGTATTAGATGTAGTTTAAAATGCTTACTAAAACATATGAATGTAAAATAAGTAGAATGCCTGGTTAGATGTAAGAGAGGGCCTGATGGCCCTAATCTTGCCAGGTTAAATAAATAAAATAAATAAATAAATAAATAAATAATGCGTACTTCCAGATTTCTACTCTCCAGGAAAATCATTATACTGGAACATAATACGTGTTCCAAAATTCTACAACTGATTGACGTTAGAGGTATAGGTCTATAGTTCTGCACATCTGTTTGACGTCCCTTCTTGAAAACGGGAATGACCTGTGCCCTTTTCCAATCCTTTGGTACGATACGCTCTTCTAGAGACCTACGGTACCCCGCTGCAAGAAGTGGGGCAAGTTCCTTCACGTACTCTGTGTAAAATCAAACTGGTATCCCATCAGGTCCAGTGGCCTTTCCTCTTTTGAGCGATTTTAATTGTTTCTCTATCCCTCTGTCGTCTATTTCGATATCTACCATTTTGTCATCTGTGTGACAATCTAGAGAAGGAATTACAGTGTAGTCTTCCTCTGTGAAACAGCTTTGGAAAAAGACATTTAGTATTTCGGCCTTTAGTCTGTCATCCTCTGTTTCATTACCATATTGGTCGCAGAGTGTTGGACGTTTTGTTTTGATCCACCTACCGCTTTGACATAAGACCAAAATTTCTTAGGATTTTCTGCCAAGTCAGTACATAGAACTTTACTTTCGAATTCATTGAACACCTCTCGCATAGCCCTCCTCACACTACATTTCGCTTCGCGCAATTTTTGTTTGTCTGCAAGGCTTTGGCTATGTTTATGTTTGCTGTGAAGTTCCCTTTGCTTCCGCAGCAGTTTTCTAACTCGGTTGTTGTGCCATGGTGGCTCTTTTCCATCTCTTACAATCTTGCTTGGCACATACTCATCTAACACATTGTACGGTGGTTTTGAACTTTGTCCACTGATCCTCAACACTATCTGTACTTGAGACAAAACTTTTGTGTTGAGACGTCAGGTTCTCATGTAATCTACTTTTTGTCACTTTTGCTAAACAGAAAAGTCTTCCTACCTTTTTTAATATTTCTGTTTACGGGTGAAATCATCAATGCCGTAACCGCTTTATGATTGCTGATTCCCTGTTCTGCGTTAACTGTTTCAAATAGTTCAGGTCTGTTTGTCACCAGAAGGTCTAATACGTTATCGCCACGAGTCGATTCTCTGTTTAACTGCTCAAGGTAGTTTTCAGATAAAGCACTTAAAAAAATTTCACTGGGGTCTTTGTCCCTGCTACCCGTTATAAACGTTTGAGTCTCCCAGTCTGTATCCGGCAAATTAAAATCTCTACCCAGAACTATAACATGGTGGGGAAATCTACTCAAAATATTTTCCAAATTATCCTTCAGGTGCTCTGCCACAACAGCTGCTGAGCCAGGGGGCCTATAGAAACATCCAATTACCATGTCGGAGCCTGCTTTAACCATGACCTACACCCAAATCATTTCACATTTCAGATCTCCGTCAATTTCCTTCGATACTATTGCACTTCTTATCGCTATAAACACGCCTCCCCCTTCACTGTCCAGCCTGTCTCTGCAGTATACATTCCAATCTGAGTTTAGGATTTCATTACTGCTTTCAGCCAACTTTCTGTCCCTAGTACTATATGGGTATTGTGACCGTTTATTAATGAGAGCAGTTCTGGGACCTTTCTATAGACGCTCCTGCAGTTTACTATTAGCACATTAATATTGTTATTCCCTGGTTGCCTTTCCTTTATCTTACATAGTATTCCATCCAGTAATTTCTATTGTTGATATGACTGAAAACTTATTTGCTTTCATTTAGTCACTCATTGTGATTGACACATTGTTATAGAAATACATCAACCAAAACTTAGCATGAATTTACTAGTATTCAGAATGTCACAGTTTTTTGCCTACACTTTTCCTTGATTTTTTTTCTGTTTAGACATTTAGGTAATTTTCATTGTTGAAATGATACTGTTTGCATCAAAAGGAGATTTCACTTGTGAAAACTATAAAATTACAAGGCAGATTGACTGGCCGTATTTAACTTCAGAAAGCAAGATACCATGAAGTACAGCTTCTTAATTATCAATCTGAAAATCAAAATATCCGCGGGTGTACTGCCGGTCTACAGTGTCCAAAGGCCACAATATTTCGGCAATCATACATGTCGCCATCGTCAGGTGAACTGACGGACTGAGCTCCTGTGAACGTGCCGGCTCGGAGATCCGTATGCTATGGCTGCTCAGGGGGATCTGGGTTCAGTCGCGGCGGTGGCCGATTTAAATACCCTCCGCCCGCGGCACACTCACTCCGCCGTACGTGCCCCGCACCACGGTTAACGCGGTGGAACAGATTGTGATGGCGTCTGAGATGACGTCGGTGTGATGGTTCTGTACGCCGTGGTCATCAAAACTATACGTTTACTCGATTTACTCTTGATTAACCCAATCACTGGTTCCCAAGCCTTGCTAAGATTATAGCCACACCCACAGTTTATGAGATCGTCATTGGTGCGAATTTCAATGGCCTCTCTAACAACGCTGTCCCAGTATCTCGACGTCTGTACCAGAATCCTTGTGCGTTCATACTCCATAGCGTGATTTTCCGACATACAATGTTCAGCGACCGCCGACTTGCTCAGATACGTCAGTCGAGTGTGCCTCTAGTGTTCACGGCATCGATCCTCGACGGTACGCATCATCTGACCAATATACGACTTTCCACATTGACACAGAATCTGGTGCACGCTGGCCTTCCTCAAACCGAGATCATCTTTGGCGCTGCTCCCCACCAGTGCACGATTTTTATTCGAAGGACAAAACACAGTTCCTACCCGGTGTTTCTTCAAAATGCAGGCGATTTTCCCCGAGAGTGCACCTGTATATGGAATAAACGCAGTGCCTACCTCCTCCCTCATGATTTCATCCATTTCCACAGGTTGTGCTGTAGTGGTTGGGCGGAGAGCACGTTGAATCTGTCACTGTGAGTGCCCAGTTCTCAGATGTTCCAATTCCTGGGGTAGACTCTCTGCGTCAGAGATAGTGCGCGCCCTATGTACTAGAGTTTTAAGTACCCCCTTCCTCTGTGAAGGGTGGTGGCAGCTGTCTGCGTGCAAATACAGATCAGTGTGCGTTGTCTTCCGATACACCCCATGACCTAGGGTGCCGTCAGCCCTTTTCTTGACCAAGACGTCAAGGAAAGGTAATTTACCCTCCGTTTCAGTCTCCATAGTGAATTTGATGTTGGGGTGTATGGAATTTAGATGTGTAAGGAAATCAAGGAGTTTATCCATACCATGTTGCCAGATGATGAACGCGTTGTCCACGTAACGGAAAAAACAAGTAGGTTTCCCTTTGGATGACGACAGGGCTTCCTCCTCGAAGTTCTCCATGCACAAATTCGCTACCACCGGCGAGAGTGGGCTACCCATGGCGACTCCCTCCATTTGTTCGTAGTATTCTCCATTAAAAAGAAAATATGTGGAAGTCAAGACATGCCTAAAAAGTTCAGTGGTCTTGTCGTCAAACTTCTGACTAATCAATTCTAGTGACTCTCACAGGGGTACCCTCGTGAACGAGGAAACGACGTCAAAACTCACCATGATATCTGACTCATCCAACCTGAAGCTATCAAGGCGTTTAACAAAATCTAAGGAGTTACGAATGTCATAGGGGCATTTACCTGCATAAGGACTTAATATTCCAGTCAGGTATTTGGCCAACAAATACATAGGTGCCCTGATGCTGCTGACAATGGGGCGTAATGGTACCCCCTCTTTGTGAACCTTCGGGAGTCCATATAGCCTAGGCAGTACCGGACCTTGGGGTAAAAATTTCTTAGCGTCACCCTCCGGTAAATGTGCGTCCTTGAAAAGCGACCTCGTATTGTTTTCCACCTTCTTTGTAGGGTCAACGCTGATCTTCCGGTAGGAATCGTCATTTACCAGGCTCTGCATCGTATCAGTGCAGTCCTCATGGGAGACAACAACAGTAGCATTGCCTTTGTCAGCCGGTAAGACAACAATTTCCCTCAGATCACAAATGGCCGCCCTCCCTTTACACGTGATATTTGACTTCATTGGCTTGGATTTCGTCAATCCATGACAAGTTTCATGATGTATTTCCTCAGCTGATTCTGGCGGAAGTCGAGCTGCAACCTGTTCAACAGCACTAACAATTTCTGCGACCGAAGTGAACGTGGGGGTGGGAGCGAAGTCGAGACCTTTCTGCAAAACCGAGACAGCGTCATCACTCAACACCGTGCCACTCAAATTGATGACAGTCTTGCACAGAACCTGCAGAGATGGTTTGTCAAGGAGACGTGAGAACTTAGCTGTTTGAAGTCCCATTGCCTTCTTATGGGCGGAATCAGCTGCAACCCAGGTGACACCATCAGTCCAATCCCAGGAAAAAGAAGTGAAATTACGAGTCAGTTGCAGATGTAGTTTGAGCAATTCCTGTGAGATAAACTCAAAGCTCCGGCAGGTGAATTGCACTCTCTCTCGTACCAATGCGTGGCTGGCTCGTTTCTTGATTCTCTTAGCTGCTGCAGAATCGATGTGATGCATAACCTTAGCAAAATTTGGAGCAACTCTCATTTTGATTTCTATGCCATTAAACAGTATCACGTACATATACTCTTTACATTCTTCAATGTCTTTCTAAATATAAGTGTTGAACAACATTGGTGACAATTTACACTCTTGATGATTCCTGGTGAGGCAAAGAAAATTTACAAGTCCATGCAGCCACCCACGTTTGCTGCTTCCTTTTCTTTTGTTCTCAAACAGCCAGTGTTGAAAATCGATGCCGCTACACAAACGGAGGTTGCTACTGTCAGCACTAGCACCTGCGTTTGTCAATGTACGTGTGCTGCTGCCATTCCTGTGAAGCCTGCTGCTCCCCCCCCGGCCTTCTGACCAGGCCACGGTAGCTGACGTCATGGAACTTCCTTTCCCTTCCCAGGTCCAGTCTTGTGCAGTGCCAAGCACTGCTACACCCACTACTGCTTCTGAGGTTTTGGCTCCAATGCCGCCTCAGGACAGAAAATCGAAGCCAAAGACAAAGGTGAAGACTCGCCCGCTAAAGGAGACCGAAGTTATACAGTCTGCTGATGTGGATGTCATTCTCTCTGACGTCTCTCTCGACTCCTCTTCTGAGGCGATGGAGGTTGATGTCCGACTGGGGCAATCATCTCGCCCCAAAACTGAGCCTCCACCTGTTGTGGGCTCTCCTCCCCGACAGAAAGTGAGAATGAAGGTACTCCCACCCTGATAGATGGCTCCCATTATACAGTGGAACATGAATGGATTCTGGGCACGTGTGGAGGAACTGAACCTCCTAGCACGAGAACGCCCCCTGTGCTTGTGTTTACAGGAAACACATTTAAAACTGTCTGATGCTCCTGTACTCACAGGCTATACATCATATCGCAAAGATGACCTGACTGGAGAAAGGGCCAAAGGCGGATTCGCCGTGTTTGTCAATAATGAGCACCACTCCTCTGGTCTCCCCCCGGATACTGACCTGCAAGCAGTTGCAGTTGAAATTCATTCACATCGGAGGCTTACCGTTCGCTCCCTTTATTTACCCCCTCTGGATGCAATGACCTTAGATGCTTTCACAGATCTTATCGACCAACTCCCCCGCCCATTTCTCCTCCTGGGAGACTTCAATGCCCATCATGTCCTGTGGGGCTCCACTTCTCTTTGCGCTCGAGGTCGAATTTTGGAGAGCCTCCTAATGTCTCAAGTGTTGTGCATCCTCAACACAGGTATACTGACTCATTTCTCTACTGCTACAGGGTCTTTCTCAGCCATTAACCTATCTTTCTGCTCTCCAACCCTCACTGCCTCTGTTCACTGGGAGGTCATTGACGACCTTCATTTCAGCGATCACTTCCCTATCCGCATTCATCTCCTAGATGGTGTATTGCTGGAGCAGCGGCCACCATCGTGGATGATTGTCGGGGCTAACTGGCCACTGTTCACTCGGTTGGCTGTCTTTGAACACCACAATAGCGTACAGGAATGGGTGGATCAAATCACACTTGTGATCCATCATGCTGCTGACCTGTCCATACCACAGTCTTCTGGCACTCTTAAGCGGCGCCTTGTGCCTTGGTGGACAGAAAAGTGCCATTCAGCCATCCGGGACAGGCGTGCGGCTCTTCGCCGATTTAAGTGCCGCCCAACAGCGTTCAATCTTACCGCCTTTCGAATCGCGAGAGCCAGGGCACGCCGTGTCATTAAAGAGAGCAAGACTCCATCAACCGTTCCACTTCTTCCACAAAAGTATGGGAAGCCATCCGGAAGATTTCCGATAAACGCAGCCGTTTACCACTAGCTGCAGTCCTGAACCAGGGATGCCTCCAAACGACACCCAGAGCCATTGCTCAGACGCTGGCAGAGCATTTTGCACTAAGTACTGCTACTGCAACCCAGGATCCAGCGTTTCGTCGTTACCGTGCGACTGTCGAAAGAGTGAACTTGGACTTTCGGTTGAACAGTTCTGAGGCCTACAACTCCCCTTTGTCCATGTGGGAACTTGAATCGGCTCTTAGTGAGACTTCTGACACTGCACCAGGTTACGACCGCATCCGGTACTCCATGCTTTGCCATCTGCCAGCGGCGTCAAAGGAAATCCTCCTCGAATGTTTTAATCTCATATGGCAGACAGGAGTGTTCCCCACCTCGTGGAGGGAGGCAATCCTCATCCCTCTCCTCAAACCAGGAAAGGACTGCACATGTCCCAGTAGTTATCATAGTATCACCTTGACAAGCTGTGTTGGAAAGACCCTGGAACGGATGGTTAACCGCCGTCTGGTCTGGCTGCTAGAGACCAGACAGCTCCTTAGCCGCTTTCAGTGTGGTTTCCGAAAATTTTGGTCCATAGTCGACAACCTGATCCTCCTAGAGGCGGCTATTCAGCAGGCTTTCCTCTGTCAGCATCACTGTATTGGTACCTTCTTTGATATCAGTAAGGCATATGATACTACTTGGAGACACTGTATTCTTGCACAACTGCATCAATGGGGCTTTCGTGGCCGCCTCCCCATTTTCATTCGGTCTTTCCTGTCTCAGCGGTTTTTTCGGACCCATGTTGGTAACACACTGTCTGATCGCTTTGAGTAAGAGAATGGTGTCCCCCAGGGCAGTGTTTTAAACGTTACCCTCTTTGTCATAGCCATCAACAGTATAACGTCTACAGTTAGGAGTCCAGTACAGAGCTCCTTGTTTGTGGACGACTTTGCTGTTTTCTGTTCCTCCTCCAGTGTTGCAACCACGAGCCGTCAATTGCAGCTAACAGTGCGACAGTCAGAGGAGTGGGCTGCAAGTACGGGTTTTCAGTTTTCTGCCGATGAGTGTGTTTGTGTTCATTTTAATCATTCTCGTCGTCTTTTTACTTTGCCTGCCTAGCATATGGGGGATACTGTCCTCCATTTTAGAGACACAATGCGGTTTCTGGCCGTAATTTTTGACTCCAGGTTGTCATGGCTGCCTCACCTACGCGACTTGAAAGCCAGAATGCTGAAGGCATTGAACATCCTCAAGTGCCTCAGCCACAGGTCTTGGGGAGCGGACAGGGCGCGTCTCCTTCAGTTTTATCGAGCTTTTGTGCGTTCACGGCTGGACTATGGGTGCACAGTACATGGGTCAGCAAGGCCGTTTTATTTGCGGATCCTTGACACTGTTCACCATGCTGGGATTCGACTGTCAACGGGTGCTTATCGGACCAGTCCTGTACACAGGCTCTGCCCTGAGGCTAGCGAACCGCCTTTTACCATCTGGCAGCAGCTCCTGCTGGTGCGCCAGGCTTGTAAGTTTCTTGCAGCTCCAAGCTCGCCTGCTCACCATCTTGTTGCCCATCCACCTCTGGACCGCCTTTTGTCCCGCTGCCCCTGGGCTACGTTGCCGTTTGGGATCCGTGTGCAACGTGTGCTAGAGTCACTTGGTGTTGAGTCTGTACAACCCCAAATCCAGGGTTTTAACCACCTGCCCCCCTGGTTACTGAAGCGGCCCGGAGTGATTTTAGATTTATTGCAGTACAAGAGAGATTGCACTCCTGCCACCGTTTTTAATGCAGCATTTTCTGCCATTTTATCTGAGCACCACGACTATGTAGCTGGTTTTACGGATGGGTCGAAACAAGGAGATTCCGTTGGTTGCTCAGTTGTTTTTCTGGATCGTGTCCTCAAGGTCCTACTGCCTCAGAATTGTCTGTGGTCTTGCGGGCTCTGGAGCAGATGAGACATTCTTCCTCTCCTAAATTTCTTGTGTGTTCCGATTCACTCAGTGCCCTTCACTCATTGCACCATTTGTATCCGGCAGATAAAATCGTCCAGACCATCCAGGATGCCCTCCTCCGACTACAGAGACTGGGGAAGGTTGTAGCTTTCTGCTGGGTTCCAGGGCATGTCGGCATTGCTGGGAATGAAAGGGCAGATCTCGCAGCCAAGGAGGCGTGTCTTGCCCCACAAGTATCTCAATGTGCTATCCCGCTGCACGCACTCACCTCGCTGTTGAGCTCACGGGTCATGCGTCGGTGGGAGGATGAGTGACTGACAATAAGCTCCGTATAGTCAAGCCCACAACGTGTGTGTGGTGTACTTCCTTTCAGCCCTATCGACGGGATGAGGTTCTCCTCACTCGGCTTCGAATAGACCACAGCCCTATGACACATGGCTTCCTGCTCCGGCGTGAGGACCCTCCAATTTGTGGTGCTTGTGGCATTCAGGTCACTGTGCGCCACATTTTATTGGATTGTGTTTTATTTTCTGACCAGCGGGCCGCGGCTGACTTGCCGGCGGACCTGCCATCTCTCGGACGAATGTGGTTAAAGTTTTAAATTCTGTGCCATATCAAATGTTTTTACAAAGATTTTAGGGAGAGGATTTTAATTTGCTCGCTGTGTGACAAGCTCGCCCATATTTTATGTAAGTGGCCAGCCAATGACAATTTTGTGTGACATTCTTGTTGCTATGTTTTCCCTTTCCTTCGGTTTTACTTTCTTATGTAGTATTTTCCTTCTTTTCCTGCTTTCTTTGAGTGTGTTTTTCAGTTTTCTTCAGTCTGTCCACATTTGTTCCTTTTAATGTGTGTCGGGGTGCTGATGACCTCGATGTTGATCGCCCATAAGCCCCAACACACACACACACACACACACACACACACACACACACACACACACACACACACACACACACACATATTGCACATACCTCCAACCAATCTCTGGTTCAGTCTTCTGCCCCCCCCCCTCCCCCCCTCACCCCCTCCCCACCATTACCTACTCATCTTTCTGTTCCACCTCTCTGTCTAAACCCATCTTCTGTTCCTGCCATCACTAGCATGCCCCCTTGGTTATTTCATCTTCTCCTTGCCCCCTCTACCCGTCTCCTCCTCCTGCTTGCCCCCCTCTACCCGTCTCCTCTTCCTGCTTGCCCCCCTCTATCCGTCTCCTCTTCCTGCTTGCCACCCTTTACCCGTCTCCTCCTCCTTGCCCCTCTCTGCCCATTTCTCCTCCTTGGTCCTCTCTGCCCATCTCCTCCTCCTCCTCCTCCTTCTCGCCCCTCTCTACCCATCTCCTCCTCCTCCAACAACAGTGGAAAGTATTGGGTGGAATAATACTTAAAACAAAGCTTTAGCTGACTGACATGTGGCGCATAAAATCATGCAATAGAAAACTGTTTATGCTAGCTTTTGAGCTCATTCTCTAATAGAAATGCACCCATTCATGCACACAACACCTCTTACACCCAAATGCACACTTGCACAGCCACGTGTCATCCAGATATAAGTGAGTGGGTGCCCTTCCTTTATATTATGTAGGAAACACACAAATTGTTCTGTGGTATCTGACTCATTCCTGAAAACAGTTTTCCATTAATTAATGTGCTTCATCTGATCCAATCACTTACTTTTTCAAGTACTTACTTTTCTGTAGATTATCTATGTAGTTTGTGTTATGCATACACTATTCTCACTTTCTTTTCAATTTCTGTTCTAGGTAACTCCACTGAACATAGCCGCACAGTGGGGGAATTTAGACTGGTTTCAGGTACTGTACAGGTTTTTTATTGGTTGTGTTTGGTCTTGTAATGTGGTAAATGCTTTATAAATATGATTGTACAGGTAATGACGCTCTGGGAGCAGCTCCCAACAAGCATGCGGCGTGTAGGGGAGCTAGTAGGCATTGAAGAAGTTTTCATGGTTAAAGCACTCAGAGGGACTGTAAACCTCCAGAGCAAGAAAGAGATTGGCAGAATAAATGTATGTATAATAATTTCCTGGATAAGACTGATATTTGATATGAGATTTAATATGTTATACGGCTCTAAGTATCATTGCACATAGATTAAAATTTTTGTAAATATTGGTCTGGGTTACAGAAATCACTGTTGCATTACATAGGCTGCACTGCAGCTTGGTATTGGGTATCATAAGAATGTAATGTGTGACTATGTTGTTTATTCTTACTGGTATTTGTGAAATATCAGAATAAATCTTTCACTTTGCAGCATAAAGGTTGCTATTGGGAAACCTCTTAGCAAATTAAAACAATGTGCTGACAAGACTTGAATTTGACCTGTTTTCATTTTCTGAGTGGTGCTCTTACCACTGGTATGTAAGATGCACTTTTGTATTATAGTTGCTATGCTTGGTTTTCAGTGGTACATTATTGGCCATGCTTGTCAGGAGCACTCAACTATGCACTCCAGTCTTTTCGTCCTAATGGAGATTTTTCGTGATCTACTTGTATAATTCTATGCAAATGCTATGATGGTTGATTCTTTTTCTTACCATTACCAAAATGAGCCTATACTCCACTTCTAATGATCCTACTGTCAGTGGGCATTAAACTCCAAACCAGCCCTGTCTCTGTTAAGATTGACTTCATTAAAAACCTTAGTAACAAGGTTGTTTGTAAAAGTGACTCATTTTTCAGTATTATTGAAGGAAAAAACATAAACAAACAAACAAAATTTGTCTTAAAAATGGATATATCGAAACAGAATATATTTACTTTATACTTCACCAAGTTTGTAAATAGTGTATAGTTGACTATTGCTATTTCAAACTTCGATAAATCAATCAGCTGCCCAGCCCATCATAATCTCATTTCACCTTTACATTACCAAAAATTAACTATTTTCACAGAATTAATTTTACAGGTGATTTTTCTTGGCAAGATAAAGCAATACAAATCACCATACGCCACCAATGATGGACTTTATTAGAACAATAATGAAAATATGCACATATTGTGCTTCAATGTACGGTTAACTGGGTCAGGGTTTTTATCAGATAGTAAAAACCTGATACTCCTTTCTCATAGTTTCTCATTTATTTTTTTCCAGGCACAAGACAGCCACAAGTATCTTTAGTCACTGATACTGTCTCATTTATCAGCTTGAGCAAATTCCAGTCCGAAATGTGTCATGTTAATACAATACTAAGTTCATCTGTGGTCCAGGGGTAGCGTCTTTGATTAGTAATCAAAATGTCCTTGGTCCCGGGTTGGAATCCAGCCACTGCTTAAATTTTGATTAATAATCAGCATTGGCGGCTGAAGACTTCTGGCATAAGAAGTCACCCTGGTTCTGCCAATGGCCTTGTCAAAAAGGGCAGAGGAGTGGACAGAGGTTCAGGACACTCTCTTGTCCTAGGGGTGGGAAACTGTCCCTAAAGGCGGAAGAATCAGCAGTGATCAACGGCATGCGGATGCAGAAGGCAATGGAAACAACTCCATTAAAGAAACATAATGTGTATCCACAGGACATGGGGCCTCTAATTGAAAATTGTCATGATGATCTCTCCATTGGCAAAATATTCCAGAATAGTCCCCCATTCGGATCTCCAGTAGGGAATGCCAAGGGGGAGGTGACCATGAGAAAAAGATTGAATAATCTACTAAAGGATAACGTTCTATGAATCAGGGTGTGGAATGTCAGAAGCTCGAAGATAGTAGGGAAACTAGAAAGTCTGAAAAGGGATTTGCAGAGGCTCAATCTAGATCTAGTAGGGGTCAGTGAAGTGAAATGGAAAGAAGATGAGGATTCTGGTCAGTTTAGTATAGGGTAATATCAACAGCAGCAGAAAAAGGTAAAACGGGAGTAGGATTCGTTAGGATGGTAGGGCAGAGAGTGTGTTACTGTGAACAGTTCAGCAATAGGGTTGTTCTTATGAGAATTGACAGCAAACCAACAATTACAACAATATTTCAGGTATATATGCCGACGTCGCAAGCATCAAACCAGTCTCAGGACTGAAGACCACGACAACAACAACAAGGCTATAGATACAGCAATAAGGAATAGCTCAGTATGCAGTACAGTTGACTCTTCAACATCTCTAAAAATGGCCATCACAGAAGTTGGAAAGAAAAACATAGGTGCAAAGAAGGTAACCGTGAAGAAACCATGGGTAACAGAAGAAATACTTAATTTGAAAGGAGGAAGTACATAAATGTTCTGGGAAACTCAGGAATACAGAAATACAAGTCGTTGAAGGAATGAAATAAATATGTAATGCAGGGAAGCTAAGATGAAATGGCTGCATGAAAAATGTGAAGAAATCGAAAAAGAAATGATTGTCAAAGGGTAGACTCATCATACAGGAAAGTCAAAACAACCTTTGGTGGTGTTAAAAGCAAGTGTGGTAACATTAAGAGTGCAACAGGAATCCCACTGCTAAATGCAGAGGAGAGAATGGATAGGTGGAAACAATTCATTGAAAGCCTCTATGAGGGGGAAGATTTGTATGATGTGATAGAATAGGAAACAGGAGTCGATTTAGAAGAGATTTGGGACCCAGTATTAGGATCAGACTTTAAAAGAGCTTTGGAGAACTTAAAATCAAATAAGGCAGAAGGCACAGATAATATTCCATCAGAATTTCTAAAATCATTGGGGGAAGTGGCAACAAAACGACTATTCATATTGGTGTGTAGAATGTACGAGTCTGGCGAGATACCATCTGACTTTCGGAAAATTATTATCCATACAATTCTGAAGACTGCAAGAGCTGAGAAGTGTGAGAATTATTGCACAATCAGCTTAAAAAGTTGCTGACAAGGATTATATACAGAAGAATGGAAAAGAAAATTGAGGATGTGCTGGATGATGATCAGTTTGGGTTTAGAAAAGGTAAAGGCATGAGAGAGCCAATTCTGACATTGGGGTTGATAATGGAAGCAAGACTAAAGAAAAATCAAGTCATGTTCATAGAATTTGTCGACCTGGAAAAAGCATTCAACAGTGTAAAATGGTGCAAGATGTTCGAAATTCTGAGAAAAAAGGGGGAAAGCTATAGGGACAGACAGGTAATAAACAAGATGTACAAGAGCCAAGAGGGAATAATAATAGTGGACGACCAAGAACGAAGTGCTCAGATTAAATGGGCTAAGACAGGGATGTAGCCTCTCCTCCCTACTGTTCCAACTGTACATTGAAGAAGAAACGATGGAAATGAAAGGTTCAAGAGTGGAATTAAAAATCTAGGTGAAAGGATATTAATGATACAATTTGATGCAGCAGAAATGAGAATAGCAATAAATTTAACATCAGGATTGATGGTCTTGCAGTAGATGAAGGTAAGGAATTCTGATAACCAATGATGGGTGGAGCAAGGAGAGAACATCAAAACCAGCCTAACAGTGGCAAAAAGGGCGTTCCTGGCCAATAGAAGTCTACTAGTATCAAACATAGGCCTTAATTTGAGGAAGAAATTCCTAAGAACCTATGTCTGGAGTACAGCATTGTATGGTAGTGAAACATGGACTGTGAGAAAACTGGAACAGAAGAGAATCAAAGAATTTAAAATATGATGATATAGATGAATGTTGAAAATTAGGTAGACTGATAAGGTAAGGGATGAGGAGTTTCTGGGCAGAATCAGAGAGGAAAGGCATATGTGGAAAACACTGACAATGAGGAGGGACAGGATGATAGGATATCTGTTAAGACGTGAGGGAATGAATTCCATGGTACTAGAGGGAACTGTAGGGGGCAAAAAATGTAGAGGAAGACAGAGATTGGAATACATCCACCAAATAATTGAGGATGTAGGTTACCAGTGCTACTCTGAGATGAAGAGTCTGGCTCCTGAGAGGAATTTGTGGTGGGCCGCAAAAAAACAGTCAGAAGATTGATGACAAAAAAAAGTTCATAAAATACTGGCTCTCAAATGCTGCCCTCACAGTTACATGTAGATTAAATATTTATAAAATTTTTAATAACACAGAAGTATGTGTTTCTGTTAAAAAGTTCAAATGCAATTGAAACTATTAATTTACAAAGAATTATTAACTTTACATAGTGTTTTTGAGTGTCTGAATCTTAATGTTCGAAAGTACATTAGTTTGTAAATATAAAAAAAATAATAAATAAGCAAAAATAATCCATTTTTGAAAACATAATATAATTGGATATGTAAAAATCTAAACCCAAGTGGCAGCAGGAGATATGTTAAAGAAATGTGCAAGCTTTCAGAGCCATTGGCTCCATCCTCTGACAGAAGGGTTGAAGGGAAAGGAAGAGCGATGAAGGAAAAGGACTGGTAAGGTTTAGAAAATAGGGAGAGTTAGGCAAAGTCACCCAAAACACCAGATCAGTGGAGACTTACTGGATGAGATTATTTGGGATAAATGAATCTTGTGTACTTTGACACGTTCCACATCATTACGAAAGAATCTTGTTCATGATCCATGGAACAAGTGATATAACTAACTAACTAACTAACTATGTTTATTATTGTCTTTAATTTCCTCAGTCTCAATATTTCTTCTCAGTAACTAATCCTATCTTCATTGCCTTTTAGTTTTCTATATCTTTTATTTTCTGACCTGTACATTCCTCTTCATCCCCCTCCCCCCTTTAAACCTTCAACTTCCACCCACCTCTACTACACATTATGCAAGTAGCGTTTTGCTTTTTTTAACTCTTGCACCATGTCTTGTCAGTAATTACTGTCTTATTTATTACCCTATCATCCACCTTTAAGCTCTCAGATTTTTAAATCCGTCTGGTGCAGTCCCCAACAATCAGTCTTAAGTCCCACCCAGTAAGTCTCTCCTGACACTGTGTTCCTGATGATTTTTCTGGATTTTCCCCATATCCTAAACCTTACCAGTCCTTTTGCTTCATCCCTCTTCCCTTCTCTTCAACCCTTCTGGCAGAAGAAGGAAATAATAGCTCCAGAAGCACACACATTTATTTAACCTTTAAATGTGCTTTCTCCTGTCACCACTAGGTGAGTAGATGTTTTACATATACTAAAAATAACTAATGAAATACACATTGATTTGTTGGTTGTAAAATCATTGCTGTTTATTAATAATATGTCATGTCAGTTCTTTACAAAATCATTATTAACATTGACACAAGGATTTTATGTTATTCTTTATATTTCTGTGTAAATAATTTCTTAAATAACCTATTTCTTATTCCTAACAATATTATGAGAAGGAAAATTGCCACTCACCATATAGGGGAGATGCAGAGTCGCAGATAGGCACAATAAAAAGACTTTCACATTTATGGCTTTTGGCCATTAAGGCCTTCATCAACCATAAACAGACATATGCTCTCTCTCTCTCTCTCTCTCTCTCTCTCTCTCTCTCTCTCTCTCTCTCTCTCTCTCTCACACACACACACACACGCGCGCACTAACACAGCTCACTCACACTATTGCAGTCTCAGGCAACTGAAACCACATGGTGAGCAGCAGTACCAGTGCATGATGGGAGTGGTGACTGGGTGGAGGTAAGGAGGAGGCTGGAGTGGGGAGGGGGAGGGATAGTATGATGGGGTTGGCAGACAGCAAAGTGCTGCATTGTAGATCGAGGGCGGGGGGGAGTAGCGAAAAAGGAGAGAAATAAAAAGACTGAGTGTGGTGGTGGAATGATGGCTGTGTAGTGCTGGAATAGCAACAGGGAAGGGGCTGGATCGGTGAGGACAGTGATTAACAAAGGTTGAGGCTAGGAGGGTTACGGGAATGTTGGATGTGTTGCAGGGAAAGTTCCCACCTGCACAGTTCAGAAAATCTGGTGTTGATTTGAAGGATCCATATGGCACAGGCTGTGAAGCTCTCATTGAAATGAAGGATATCATGTTTGGCAGCGTGTTCAGCCACAGGTTGGTCCACTTGTTTCTTGGCCACAGTTTGTTGGCGGCCATTCATGCAGACAGACAGCTTTTTGGTTGTTGTGCCTACATAGAATGCAGCACAGTGGTTGCAGCTTAGATTGTAGACCACATGACTGGTTTCACGGGTAGCACTGCCTTTGAAGGGATAGGTGACGTTAGTGACCGAACAGGAGTAGGTGGTGGTGGGAGATTCATGGGACAGATGTTGCATCTAGGTCTATTACAGGATATGAGCCATGAGGTAAGAGATTGGGAGCAGGGGTTGTGTAAGGATGGGTGAGGGTATTGTGTAGGTTCGGTGGGCAGCAGAATACCACTGTGGGAGGGTCGGCAAGGATAGTGGGTGGGACATTTCTCATTTCAGGCCATGATGAGAGCTAATTAAAACTTTGGTGGAGAATGTGATTCAGTTGTTCCTGTCCTTGGTGGTACTGAGTTACGAGGAAAATGCTCATCTGTAGCCACCTTTGGGAGGTGGTGGGAGACTGGTAAGATAAGGCACAGGAGATTTGTTTTGTACAAGGTTGTGAGGATAATTATGGTCAGTGAAGGCTTCAGTGAGATCACTGGTATATTTCAAGAGGACTACTTGTCATTGCAGATGTGACAACCGTGGATGGCTAGGCTATATGGAAGGGACTTCTTGGTAGGGAATGGGTAGCAGCTGTCGAAGTGAAGGTATTGCTCGTGCTATCTGGATCAAAGGTGAGGACACCCTATCCACATTCCTCCAGAATCTCAACAATTTCTCACCACATTTGCTTCACCTGGACCTACTCAACCCAACAAGCCACCTTCGTAGATGTTGACCTCCACCTCAAAGATGGCTACATCAGTACTTCCGTCCGTATCAAACCTACTAACCACCAGCAATACCACCACTTAACGGCTGCCACCCATTCCATACCAAGAAGTACAGCCTAGCCACCTGTGGTCATCACTTGTGAAATGGGTAAGTAAATGCGGAGAACAAAATGTATCTGTCTGAGCTTATATGCTGAAGTAAAAGTCTAAATCATACATGGTTATTCTGGAATTGTAGGCTTTACTGTTAGTGAGCGGTGGCTCACTAACTTTTAAAGAAGACGTAACACTATTTTAATAAAGTATGAGTATTGATGATGAAGTTTCTTTGGCTTGGAGTAGGAATACTGGTGGCAAATTACGATCCATGAGACATATTCAACAATTTCAAAGTGAGATCATTTTTTCAAGTGTCTTCCCTACTGAACATTGACTTTTAAATGTAAGAAAACTCTTGCGTGGGGGTGGGGATGTAGCAAAGGAAGATTATCATAGTTGTTAGGCATGAACATGGACAGGCCTCAGAAAAGAAAACCCTTTTGATAGCAGAAAAGGTAAACTGTGGATGTTTTAAAGTTCTCAGAGCATTTCCCATGCCTTACTGCTTCAACAATAAGACATTGTGTGCAAATGTTGAGTGTGGACAAAAACATGAAGAAACATTTTTTTTTAAATTGCTCCCTCTGGATGTTGCACAGTTTATAACATTAATTAATACTGGATAATGTAAGGCTTCATTTTTTCCTGCCAATGTCACTTCAAAATTACAACTGCTTGACTCCATGAGTACTTCAGAATCTTAAAACTTTCTTTGCCAAAGATGATGTGACAATTATGCTGGAAAATCTGAAGATACTGAGAGACCCAATCTAACATTTTTGGCAGCAAGACTTTGGCTGATAAAAGATGGAAGAATACCTCAATTGAGGTATTGCCTCAAGAAATGTGGATTCATGAAAGAGGCAGAGAATCACCTGCATCGGTAGGAGAGTGGAGAAATGGACTCAGATTTTCATGATACATGGGACCTTCTTCATTTACGAGGAAGTGTGACATTTTATGATTTCGTACATTTTGACGATCAAGGAGTCTGCAGTGTTCTGACTAACATTAAAATTTTGGCTTTTCTGGGAAATTTGTATTTGCCTTTCACATGAAATATTGGGGGGGAAAAAAAAAAACCTTGATTCAGTCACACATGCATAAAAAGAATGCACCCCAACACAGGATCGAACCATCGACCTCCTGCGTGCTAACCCAAAACTCTATCCACTGCACCACCTGTTTAGCATGACTAATATGTGCTGACAGAGGTAGTCACCGAACATTGGTTATAGTGTTGCCAGATTGCCATTCTTTAACGTCCTTTTTTGTGCTGGATGCACTCGCTGGACGAAATTTTGTGAGAGACATTTTTTTATTGCCTGCATGTAAGGATTCACACTGCAATGCCTGAGTGTGTGAATTTCACTACACACACACACACACACACACACACACACACACACTCACACTCACACTCACACCTCTTAAAAAATAAGTAGCCTATGTCTGTCTGGACGTTCATTAGAGTTTCGTGCAAAAATTTCCAGTAAATCAGTCAAAATCTTTTCAAGATTCACGGTAACAGTGTTGCATCTTTATATATTAGATAAATATTTATATATTTCTTATAAAAATATATAGCATATATCAATCTGAATGTTCTATACTGTACCGAGATGAGTGGGCCACTATGGTGTAGAGATTGTGGAGTGATGGTCTGTGGAGACGGCGATGCTGGTCAGGGATGGCTAAGAAAGCTGCATTGTAGAATGTATTTTATTTTATCTTTAGTTACTACATAGGACTGCTGTGGCGCCCCTGAGCATGCCCCCTGCAGATTTGTGATCCATCAGTGGTGCTGTTGACGTCAGAAGGTCGTAGCGATGGGACGACTGTTTGACATCTGCTTCCTGCTTTGCTTACACTGCTTGCCCCACTGCGCAGTGCGTGTGCCTGTGTTAGCAGTATGTGGTCCTGAGCGAACAGTACTAGCGACACATTCGGCTACTGAATTCTTATAGGCGTCGGCTGTTAATGAGTTAGAAGCTCGTGTGATACAAAAGGTTGGCAGCAGTATTGCCATGGCTGTAATCTGTTGCCCTCCGAGGCAGAAGTTTGGTGCTACTGTGGAGGCTGAGGTGGCTGATCCTTTGTGTCGTTCTAAGCTCACGAGTGCTAACTTAGAAACGTGAGGTTGTCTGGTGCAACTGGCTGCCCTGAATTGAGTCAGCTGCTGCCTATCCCATGGCGTGATAGAGACTTGCTTGGACCAATTGTCGTGGAAGGTACTGCCAGGCTGTACTTAACTGTGCAGGAATCCAAGGGTACTTACAGTGGTTAATAGCACACTTTTTATGCCAGTACATTACTTGCAGGCACTTTCAAATCAACACCGCTGTGTCGATGTGATGTGGAAATAGTTTGTAGACCAGCTTGTAGTTGCACAGACTTTCTGCACTCTCACCACATTTGCACGGCTTGGCCCGGTCACCCTGCAGTGTAGATACAGGCTTGCTTTTAAAATTACAGCCCCTCTCTACCTGCTTAGAGCCACAATGAAGCTACTTTCAATCCAGGAACACCCAAAATTTTGTGGCAGCATTACATACTTTCCTTCTTTGGGAAGATCCAGACCCCGGCTCTGTACCCATAACCAGTCTGCAACAGAAGACTTTACCTACACAGTTACGGCATAGATTATTTACAACTTCCCTCTCACATAAAGCAACAAAAACTCAGAAGATGGAGCACATTCTCTGTACAATTCTTAGCTCTCAGCTCATCCATCCATCCTTATGCAACTACATAAAACCAACAGTCTCATTTGTGCTACCTTTTAATCAGCAACTCTTCCTAAACATTAAACAACTATTTACGTCCCCTCATTGAACCCTTACGGCATCTTGTACTATAAAAAACAATGCTCATTTCAACAATACTCAAGATTCCTTGTCTTGCGAATCACAATTAATTATATTCTACAATATAACTCACTTATTACTTCTTGCAACACTCATACCTTCTCTTATATGAATAGTTCACCAGTCTAACAGTATCCCATGCACTGGAAGATAACATTGATAAATGGCCCTCTGCCCAAGGTAGATGAAGGCTGCCAAAATCAGTGTCAATACTAACATGGTGCCTGTGGCTGTGATGCTTATGGTCTTCTTTGCGTGGTGGTGAGCCTCCCAGTATTGCTCTATATGTAAAAGCATGTGCTCTACTGAAACACGCCCCTCTTACATGCCTATTAGCCAGTTTAAGGATAGGATTAGGTTAGGACTCAACATTCCATTCAGGTATACCAGATATCTCACTGGAAGGACTGCTGGTGGATTTTGCAGCCAGTACATCTGCAGTTGAGGATCTGCCCTGTTACGTTCCAGTCCATCCCATTATAATTATTCCACCCCCATGCAGTTCCAAACGTTTTGCTCACTAATTAATTTCTTCAGCACATATTTTCCTTCCATCTCTCTCTGTAAATACATTTTCCAGATGTCTCACCCATTTCACATTTTCCAAGCTTTCAGGATCTGCTTCAGTACCCAATGATGGCTTGTGAGTACTACATCCTCTTACCTCACAAAAAGTACCTTGGTCTCCAATGGTAGTATCTGCAGTGCCTCCATTCTATTCCTGGTTAAGAGGTGCAATTCACATTAATGTAGAATATTGAAATTTTGGGAATACATATTCTAGATAATACATTTAAGTGATTAACACTGGAAGATCACAGTTAAAGTAAGTATGAGATAAGCTGTTGCAAATATGAAGTGCTGATACCATGCATTGTGTTGTTCAGGTGCCAGACCTCAGTTTGTGTGGTGGAATTCCATGCATGTTGCACTTGGCTGGTCAATACAGGGATGGTTAATGCTGTCTGTGGATGGCACTGGAGTTGTCATCTGATGATGTCCCCATATGTGCTCAATTGGAGACAAATCTGGTGATCTAGCAGGTCAGGGCAACATGTTGACACTCTGTAGTGCGTGTTGGGTTACAACAGTGGTAAGTGGGCTTTATCCTTTTGAAAAACCTCCTTGGACTGCTGTTCATGAATAGCAGCATAACAGGTCAAATCACCAGGTCAGTATATACATTTGCAGTCATGGTGCACGGAGTGTCCAGGAAAGTGCTCCTCCTGTTATATGAAATCGCACTTCAGACAACTTCAGGTTAGATTCACTGTGTCTCACATGCAGACAGGTTGGTTTCAGGCCCTCAACTGATCTCTTTCTAACCAACATAAGACCCTCAATGTCACCAAGGCAGAAGTAGCTTTCATTAGAAAACACAATAGACCTCCACCCTGCCCTCCATGCTCTTCCTTGATACCACTGAAGATGCAAATGGTAGTGTTCAAAGGCCAGTGGAATGCATGGTGGCTGTGCGGTTCTAGGGTCTACAGTCTGGAGCCGCGAGACAGCTATGGTCGCAGGTTCGAATCCTGCCTCAGGCATGGATGTGTGTGATGTCCCTAGGTTAGTTAGGTTTGAGTAGTTCTGAGTTCTAGGGGACTGATGACCTCAGATGTTGAGGCCCACAGTGCCCATTTGAGCCATTTGAATGCATGGTCTGGGCTGTCTGGCTCAGGGCTGTTCTTGATTTGTGTCACTGTGGTGCCAACTGCTGCTCAAACTGCTGTTATAGATGCAGTGCAATGCACCAGAACCGCACACTGAACACAACGGTCTTCCCTCTCGGTAGTATCATATGGCTGTCAGCACAGTATTCTTGCGACTGTATGTTCTCGTGACTGCCATTGCCAACAGTCATGTACATTGGCTACATTCCTGCCAAGTCTTTCTGCAGTAACAAACATTCACCTTCTCATAGCCCTATTACATGACCTCGTTCAAACTCAGTGAGGTGTTGATAATGGTGTCTTTGTTGCCTTAAAGGCATTCTTGACTAGTGTCAACTCACCATGTCCCATCTCAAAGGTAGCTAATGCTCGCAACCATTAGAGTATGTAGTTAAAACAAACCTGATTTGCATCCTCTTAGTGGCACCACTAATATGTGACTGGTGCAAAATTTGAGTAGACATCATCTTTCAGCTGTAGAAACGCACTTACTAACTTTTGTCTATCTCACACAACTCCTTCTTGGTATTTGCAAATCCCCCCCCCCCCCCCCAACCAGTTTATATCATGACATATAACATCAACATTCAAATATAAACTACTCTCTTTTACTTCCTTGGTCTTAAGTACAGGTCATGCTAGGTTTCTGCACTTCCTCTTCTTCCAACTACCCACAGCTTTACCCTCAACAGTTGACAACACTTCTGTAACTGCATTTGGATCCCCTTGAAATGGCTTCAGATGCCCAACATGAACAATAGTTGCAAGAGCCAGTAACTAAAGCTTGATGTTTAACGACAAAGTTGTTTCAACTACCTGATATGGCCCCTGATAACGAGTTATGGACTTCTTGGTCTTACCTTTTGGAATGCACGGTTTTGAGAAGATTACCCATTGACTGATTTGATCTAACATTACCAGTTGACTGACTGTATACTGTGGTAATCTGCCCACACAATTTCCCAGTGGTCTTGGCAAGCAAGGGCTCTGGAGTTTCCTCCCGGAACGCACTTCTGAATTTTTCTTACTGTTTTAGCAAAATCCATGATGGACTCCTCATCCTTGCCAACTCTTGGTGATTGCATGAGCCTCCCGTAAACTACCTCATATGATGATAATCCTGTCTCAGAATGGCCTTTTGAATTATATGTGCTTTTGGCTTGTGTGCTTCATCAATACATATAGCCGTATTGTAGGTGCAACCACAATGGAGGGTTATCTTTTGAGAGCCAGACAAATATGTGGTTCCTGAAAAACGGCAACCGCCTTTTTGGTAGTTGCAGAAGCAACAGCCTGGATGATTAACTAATCTGGCCTTGCAATATCAACTAAAATGGTCTTGTTGTGCTGGTACTGCAAATGGCGGAAAGCAAGGGGAAACTACAACTGTAAATTGGTGGTATTCTCTTAGGTAAAATATTCCAAAGGTGAAATAGTTCCTCATTTGGATCTCTGGGTGGGGACTACTCAGGAGGACGTAGTTATCAGGAGAAACAAAACTGGTTTTCTATGGATCGGAGCATGGAATGTCAAATCCCATAATTGGTCAGGTAGGTTAGAAAATTTAAAAAGGTAAATGGATAGGTTAAAGTTATAGTGGGAATTAGTGAAATTCGGTGGCAGGAGGAACAAGACTTGTGGTCAGGTGAATAGAGTGTTATAAATACAAAGTCAAATAGGGTAATGTAGGAGAAGATTTAATACTGAGTAAAAAATAAGAATGCAGATAAGCTACTATGAACAGCATAGTGAATGCATTATTGTAGCCAAGATACACACAAAGCCCACTCCCACCACAACAGTACAAATTCATATGGCAACTGCCTCCTCAGAAGAGGAGGAGATTGAGGAAATGTATGATGAGATAAAAGAAGATGTTCAGATAGCTGAGAGGAATGAAAATTTAATAGTCATGGGGGACTGGAATTTTATAGTAGGAAAAGGAAGAGAGGGAAAGGTAATAGGTGAATATTCACTGGGGGAAAAAATGAAAGAGGAAGCTGTCTGGTAGAATTTTGTACAGAGTATAATTTAATCATAGCTTACACTTGGTTTAAGAATCATGAGAGAAGGTTGTATACATGTAAGAGTCCTGGAGACACCAGAAGGTTTCAGATTGATGGTTATACAGACATTTAGGAACCAGATTTTAAATTGTAAGACATTTCCAGGAGAAGATGTGTACTCTGTCCACAATATATTGGTTATGAATTGCAAATTAAAACTGAAGAAACTGCAAAAAGGTAGGAATTTAAGGAAATGGGACCTGGATACACTGAAAGAACCAGAAGTTGTAGAGATTTTCGGAGAGCATTAGGGAACAATTGATGAGAACAGGGCAAAGGAATACAAAGGAAGAAGAATGGTTAGTTTCGAGAGACGAAATAGTGAACGCAACAGAGGATCAAATGGGTAAAAAGATAAGGGCTAGTAGAAATCCTTGAGTAACACAAGAGACATTGAGTGTAATTGAGGAAAGGAGATAGTATAAAAGTGCAATAAATGAACCAATCGAATGGGAACACAAACATCTAAAAAATGACTTTGACAGGAAGTGTAAAATGGCTAAGCAGGAATGACTAGAGGACAAATGTGAGAATGCAGAAAGCATATATCACTAGGAGTAAGATAGATACTGCCTATGGGAAAATTAGAAAGACCTTTGGAAGCAAGAGAACCACTGTACGAATATCAAGGGCTCTGATGGAAAACCAGTCCTAAGGAAAGAAAAAAATTTGGAGTAGGAATTAAAGTCCAGGGAGAAGAAATAAAAATCTTGATGTTTGCCGAAGACATTGTAATTATGACAGAGACAGCAAAGGATTTGGAAGAGCAGTTGAATGAACTGGACAGTATCTTGAAAGTGGGATGTAAGATGAACATCAACAAAAGCAAAATGAGGGTCATGGAATGTAGTGGAATTAAATCAGGTGATGCTGAAAGGACTTGATCGTTAAATAAGACATTTAAAGTATAAAATCAGTTTTGCTGTTTGGGAAGCAAAATAACTGATGATGGTCAAAGTAGAGAGGGTATAAAATGTAGACTGGAAATGGCAAGAAAGGCATTTCTGAAGAAGAGAAAGTTGTTAACATTGAGTATAGATTTAAGTATTAGGAAGTCCTTTTTGGAAGTATTTGTATGGAGTGTAGCCCCATGTGGAAGTGGAACATGGACAATAAAGAGTTTAGACAATAAGAGAAAAGAAAGTTTTGAGGAGGTACTGAATAGAATTGGGGAGAAGAGAATGTTGTGGTACAATCTGACTAAAAGAAGGGATCAGTTGGTAGGACAGATTTTGAGGCATCAAGGAATCATTAATTTAGTACTGGAGGGAAGAGTGGGGGAGGGGTAACAGTTGTATAGGGAGACCAATAGATGAATACAGTGAGCAGATTCTGAGGGATGGAGGGTGTAGTAGTTACTCTGAGATGAAGAGACTTGCACAGGATAGAGTTGCATGAAGAAGTGCATCAAACCTGTCTTTGGACTGAAGACAACAACGACAACAACAACACAGGATAAATGTATGTCCCAATGATTATGATGTACATTCATATAATGATCAAATCTCTACTGACTGCATGATGATCTTACTATTAATGTGAAGGTGCAGTGCTCTTGACCTTAAGTTTCTAATTCTTAGCAAACCACACAGCTGCTTTAACAAAGCCAACATAAAGATTGGCCCTGGACCTGTAATTATAGTTTCTGGCACTCCAAATTTGAGCACTCAGCTACTGACCAATGCTTGAGCCACTGTTCTTGCTTGTTAGTTAAGTATTGCAATCATCTCCATGTATAAAGAGAACTGATCAGTAATAGCTAACACAAAATGATTCCCAACTGGAGTCCTGCTTAATGGCCTGGGGGCATCCATCCCAATCATTTTAAAATATCATATTGCTACTGGTAAATTTTACAAAGGTATTAACTTACAACTCACTTCTGCCCATTGCACACATTTTACACAACCCCGTACATTATGATCCACATCTTCTTTCCTAGATTGCTATCAATAGTGTTCTGCTACTCACCTATTCATTGTTCTACTAGCCCATCTCATGACAATATGTGGTCATGCACTTCTCACAGTGCTTCCTCTTTTAGATTCGCAGGAACTACAACCTCCACATCAGTCTCTCATGCTGCTTTCCGTTGTGCAAGGTCATGACCCAATGTCTGTATCTCTTCTACTTTTTGGCTTAAACTATCCACAATTGTATGTTTCTTTCCAGCCTTGTGCATGACTTCATACTTTATCTCATTCGACCTCAATGCCCAGCTGGTCAGACTACTGGAAGTGTCCTTAAGCCCCAAAAACCATGTATGAGCTGCATGGTCAGGCACCACTATAAATTTCTTCCCATATAAACATCAAAAATATATGGCACCATGTAGCATACAAAGCATTTTCTTTCTGTTATGGAGTAGTTGTTCTCTGCTCTGTTCAACTGCCCAGAGGCATACACTGCAAGGTGCTCCTGTAACTTGATTAGAAGCATCAGTTGACAAGATAAACTCTTTCTCATAGTCCAGAAAAATTATTACTGGACTCAATATCAGCACACTTTTCAATTCTTTGAACACATCTAGGCATTTCTTTTTCCATTTCAACTTTACCCCCTTTTCATGTAAATGGTCCTGCTGTATCCGCAAACCTTGCTATGAATTTTCTGTATCAATTCCCTAATCCTAAGAAAGATTTAAACTCCTCATTATTATCAGAAACTGAAAATTCCCCCACTGCCTTTATCAAACTCATATCCACCTTGACCTCTTCATTGCTAACAATGAGCCATCAGTAAATAACTTCTTCCATTGCAAAGTGACATTTTTCCATGCTTAATGTTAATTTCACTGCTCATAATCTTCTAAAAACATCTAACAAATGTTGTGTATGCTTACTATATGTTTTGTGAAAATAGTTACATAATTGGATTGGCACCCACTCCTCATATCTAAGAGAGAGAGAAGTACTTGCACTGCCACAAATTGTCATTAGTTTCAATGATATTTGGGGCTGGATATGCATCGATCACAGTTATGCTGTTAAGATGTCTTTAGTCACAACATAATCTACTGTATATCTTTTGGTCCCACAGGGTGGCTTTTGGTGTGACTGCCACTGCTGCACTTCGTGGACGAATGCTGTTTTCTGTTACCCCATCCAATAGTTGCTAATACTGATTGCAAATATTGCAGTATGTGATAAGATCTACAATATGCTGATAACTATATGTCTTTAGGGGTGTGATGCTGTGCTATAGGTGTTGCTTATAAAGAACCTCCAAGAAAAAACAAATCCTCAAATTCAAGCAATAATTTCACCATCTCCAACCTGTTTCTGTCTCAAAGAGTCTCCAACTTCCTATGCAGTTCAGTTTTATTGGTAGTTTACACACTATCCTGGGTGCACACTGATTGAGTCACTACCCACATCATTCAGGACTTCTGAATTAGTTAACAACATTCCTTTGGTGGCCTATATTCCGCCTGTGCCAAAGTCATCTAAATTCACAGGCACTTTTTTCCTGCTCAGTTCCTCCTGTATGTGTACTATGCTTCTCCTCACAAAGCTATGTCATATGTGAAATACATCATTTTTTGCCAGTGGTTCTACCAAGCACAATGCGCTAACAATCCACTCCGGTCCCACATTTACACAGACCAACTTCCCGGTACATCGCAGCGCAGTAACATGCGAATTAATCCTTAGTGGTGTTGACTGCAGTTCAAACAGTTCACCACTTGAGATAGATACACACCTTGCATCCCTACTTCACTGGCGACTCTCTCTCCTGCCTGGAATGTCATCCCTCAACTATACATCACGCAAGATCAGTTTTGGCATGCTGCATTATCAGAAAGTCTAGTCCTAAGATCATGCAGTATCCATTATTTAGTCGGAACACAATTACTAATCATTGCTTAAAATGGTGCATCTCCACCTTAAAATCCATCATTGCTGGACCCAAAGACTCCACATCAGTTTCTCCAACTCCACGTAAATTATTGTGTGGAGGGTTTAACCACCTCTGAACCATGAGGTTCATTCTTGCCATCGACACGCGCTCCTGTGTCCAGTAAAAACTTGCCCTTTTTACTCTTCACTGTTCCCACTACACTACATTCTGTCTCTTCTTCTGTATTGGTTGCATCAAAATTTATTGGGAACTCCATGTGGTGGAGTTTGCATTCGCTTTTGCATTTAACACCTGCTCACTGGTCCCCTGTTTCGCATTACCGTTTCTACAGTCATATTGATGGTGTCCACCACTCCACATCTACTATGCTGAGGTTGCAATGTCCCATTTCCCCATACGTATAACAACTCAAGTAAATGAAGAATACTCCTCTCTTATCCCCAATTTTGTTACTTCATCAATTTCTTCAAATTCTGTGACTAATCTGAATGGACTACATGAATTCTTCTGGGTACTCATTGTCACTCTTCTTGGCATATTGGACAGCCCATTAAAAATGCATCCAATGCACTCTGTGTCACATAACTGAGTACGACTTTATTGGCCTTGATATTTTCTCCTAATTCATATGACAGCACATTCACTTTCCGTATTCTATCCACAAAATTGCTACATGCTCATTATGCTTCTTTGACAGACATTGCACTATGTTCCTTCTTGTGCTGTGTAGCAGGGCTTTACTCAGTTTATCAGATGTCAGTGCCTCATAGTATCTCTGTAAATCGGACTTAAGTTTTGGCTTCCCCTACTAACCGTAAGCTTGTCACCTGCAATAATTGATCCCATGACAGTCATCCCCAGTACTAGCTGATAACTGCATGTCATCCAGAAAAGCCATTACATTGTGAGTTGACTTTACAGAGAGGGGGATGCTCCAAATGACTGTTTTTGGATCTAATAAAGGAGTTAGTTGCTTGGCTAATTCCAGTTCTTTCTCCCTAACTGAAAACCTATTATGTAAGTCTGCATTATCTGTTTTCAATTGTGACATTTCATTAAACAATGCTTTAACTGTCCCCAACTAGTGACACCCTGCATTTGAGAAATTGCCAGTGGTGAACCTTAATCTCTAATACTCTCTTAAGGAATGCAAAATACATTCACAACGCGCCGTATGACACAACACACACTTACATGTTGTGTTGTATCATCATCTGTGGTGACTCTGTGCACAGATTAGCCATATGCCCGTAATGATGACTGTTAACGTAAATTACTGGTACTGACTCTGTACAGGAAGCAGAATGCACTGTGAAGTTCCACTAACTACATCTAATAGGTCATAAATGATGCTCCTTTGTATTACCATGGAACTGTGAAAGATCAGTCAGTTCCCCTGTCTACACAAATGTAACCCTCAAATCCCTGTGCATCAATCACTTAAACTCCATGCCGTTTACACATAAAACAGGAAAAACAATCACAATAATCAATAGTCCGCTCACTCACTCTTTGATCAAACTGTGCTGTGGTTGTGTAGCTGTCCTAAGTGGATGTCAGTGGTGGTGGCACAAGCTGAAAACAGGGTGAGTGGGACCACTATGGTGTAGAGATGGTAGAGTGTCAGGTTGTAAAGGCAGTAATGTTGCCATGAGGACTAGGAAAACTCCACTGCAAGATACAACATATTTTTATTTTGTCTTGATTTGCAGCTTGAAGTGCTGCCGTGCCCCTGGATAAGTCTTCTGCAGGCAAGTAGTCCACCAGCAGTGCCAATGGAATCTGAAGGTCCCAGCGGGGGGATGGCTGTTAATGTCTTTGTCCCACTTTGCTGACACTGTTTACCACACTGAAAACCATGTGCCAGAGTTAGCACTGTAGCAATGTATGTGTCTGCTGAATTCTTGTAAGTATCCACTACTACCAAATTAGAAATTTACCCTGATGCAGAAGGATGACAGCAGTGTTGTCCTGTCTGCAAACCATTGCCCTCCATGGGAAAAGTTCAGTGCTACCATGGAGGCTGGGGGTGGCTCATCTGTTGTCATTCTAACTGCATGGATATGGACTTTGGACCGTGAACTGGTCTGGTATAGTTAGCTGTCCACACTGGCATCAACTGCTGGCTGGCTCAGAGCGTGATAGAGACTAGCCTGGATCTGATGTTGCGGAAGGTGCTGCCATACTGTGCATAACTTTGCTAGAATCAGATAGTATTTTTAGCGATTGGTAGCACACTTCTTGTACAAATACATTCTTTCCAGGAATGTTTAAAGCAGCACCCCTAGTTCACCATCGTGTGGAAATATTCCACCAGCTGAGTTGTAGTTGTATGGCCTTTCTGCAATGTCATCACAATTGGCCAGCTTGCCCGGCTGCCTTGCAGTATAGAAACAGGTTTGCTTATGAAACTACATATCAGCACCTCTGTGCTTGCCTGCTTTCTTCACACATGTCTGCAATGGAGCTGATTTTAATTCAGTAACACCCAAAATTTAGTGACTGTGTTGTAGTTCATTACAGAATTGTGAAAAAAATTGAAGTAATTATACCTCAACAACTTTTCAAGGTTTTTAGTAAAGACGACTTGTGTTTATATAGTAGCATGGACGGTCAACTGCAGCCTACAGTTCCAACTATCAGAGTGCAGATGTGTTTACATTGTGAGTGACGGTGGAATTGTATTTGGTAAGCTACCTTAAAAGTATTTGCAATTGTCCATAGAAAGTAATTTGAGTTGTTATTTGGTTTCTTATAATTTTACCATCCACCTTTTATTTCTCTTTAAACAGATCATCTGATGATGAACAGGTAACAAATTAAAACCAGTAATGATACCACTTGCATGACTTGAGGCTGACATTACAATGAAAAAAAAAAAAAACAGGATTATCACTGTGTTTCCCATCATTAGATCGGATCTCCCATTACTGTATGCCCTGATTTGTAGAATGTTAATTTTTGTGAGCTTATGTTTTGATAAATCTCTCATAGTTAATCTGATTTTAAATAATGATCTCTTTGCCAGCTGTTGTCTGATGTCTTCTGCTATACTAGATATTGTGGCTCACAGATCATAAATGTAAATGCAGCTGTGGAACCTAAGAAGATTAGATTTCATACATTATATGTTCCCCCAAACCTTTATCTGTATGTACGACCTATGAGGAGGAGGCTAGTCATAGATGATGACGGTTCCTTATCCTGCAAGTCACATCCATCTCATCTATGATAGTGGCTGTATTATACAATAGTGAACCTAGGATTTGGTGACACTGTAGGATATAATCCAAATTTTCCAACTCAAGTTTGTAATTTAAAAAATTATAAAAAAATCACACTTTAAATTTAAATTCATAAGTTGTTGAACTGAATAAAAATACTAAGCGAAAGGATTGTTTGTACTGTAGACTCTGATCAGTAAAAACACAATGACATCTTTAACTTGTAAGTACAGCTGCCGAGATGCATATTCATGCAAGTCTGTGCCCTTCTCAATGTTTGCATAACACATTTATGAGGAGAAATAGTAGATAAGCAAATAACTTCTAATAGGTTTGTTTATAAATAAATAAATCTTCTGCTACCAGTCACGATTTTTTCTTTATTTTACTATTCGCACTACGCTTTTCGAGAAATAATTCCCATTTTCAAGTGTTTTTTTTTTTATGTGTGTTAAGCCATTTCTTTTGATGTTGTCAGTGTGTGTGAGTCTGCTTCATTTTGTTGACTTTTACTGTATTACATAAGAAATGCGATTTTTAGTTGGGTATCAATTGTTTCTGTGAGGTTAGTGGCTAAAGTTTGAGAACAATTTGTACTTACAGTTTTCTAATGGTCCATTTGTGTAGAGTCTCACATACACTTAACATCACACACAACTTGTACACTTTACACATCGAAAATATCTTATATAAACAAAACAGTTACAAAGATCTTCTTACAGGTAGTTCACAGAGATAACATTATAGGTTTTTCACAGATTATGATATGCTTTTGTACAGAGGTTATTTATCTTGTTTGTCACTGGCTAGTGTAGAGTTATGAAAGAAAGTCAGAATAGCCTTTTTTAAAATAAAATTTCGGAAATTGATTCCACTTTGATATAGTCTCTTGTACTGTTAAGTTGATGCAGTGGGCAAAACAGGGTGAATGTTGAATCCTTAAGATTTCGGCAGTTCTTTTCATATCTGCAACATTGTCTGTAACCACTACCCCATCTTATCACAAATATTGTATTCTGGCAAGATTTGATTGATGGCCTGAAAAAAATTTAATGTTAAAATTAACTGCCAATATGCCGAAAAATTTTCATAATACTTTCAAAGAAATATTTTGTCAACATCTTGTTATGTGAAAAATTACTATTACATATAAAAAAATAATTCTCATAAAATGTGGGTCAATATATTAGTTGTCGATGCTAAGTTGAATTTCAGTGTCATAGACACACGGGTAAAGCAGAAAGAGGAAGGAGAAGGAGAAGGAGAAAGTGGTGAAGAAGAAGAAGAAGAAGAAGAAGAAGGTCACACAAGAAATAGGCATGCAAGAGGGGTAATGTTTACTAGTCTGCCATGCAATGCTGCTATCTTAGGTGTGCATGATTTCTGATGAAGTGCAGCAGATGTGGTATAAACTGCACACAGGAGTAAGAGGGTATAGCGGAAGAGCACTGAAGAGAGTAGGGGTATTTCTCCTTGAGCTGACACTGAATACAAAATAATAGGGCCATTACTCTATTAAAATGCTACAGCAGCTACATAACTGAGGTCGGCAGCTTTCATGATCTTAATGCAGTTGACATAAAGTGTGCCTTGTAGTTTTCGTGGAAGTTTCGTCGTTCACTGAGGGAAGCGCATGGTGTGGTATCAAGAGCATAGTGATGAAGGGTAAGGAAAGGTGCAGGGAGAGAGAGCATTGTTGGCACCTTCACCCATCATACTGATCTAGTCCTATAATATACCCAGGCTGCTCGAAGTTCATGCTTGACAGATGCTGATAGATAGCATTTCGTCAACTTCACTGGAGCTGTGATACAACAGCTTAAATTAGGAATAAATGGTTGCATATTTGTCATAAGTTGCATTGAGAAACATCTATCTTTTTTATTTATTGATAAAAAATCAGGTTGTGGCCCTATTTTTCAGCTGTGGCATGATGCAAGTTCATAACAACAGCTTAAATTACACGATACCTGAGAGCTTTCCACTATCATTGAAAAATTCCAGTTTGGTTAATATGACCTATATTTACAACTTGCTATAGTAAGATATTTTTGGCAGAAGACATGCACTATATTGATGCCATTTCATAAGCACCAGAAGTTTTAATTCTGTTTTGATTCGTTAATGCAATGCAAGTACATCTGTATAAATCACAGACCAAACCATGTTGTTTATTTACTCAGAAGACAGCAACACAGTAATAGTAATGCTACAAGCAGCTGATTTTGCAATGCTGTATTAATTTTGGTTCAGGCGGTGACGGGGTTCGCATTTGTTTCTCACTTGTTACTCTGTTATCATTGAAACTTGAAATGTACCTCTCAAGTGTAAACCTTGTGCAGCCCACTATAAAGGTGCGCGACTGTAAAAATATTTTAAGAAAGCTCATTACAGAGGCATTCACATTCAAATGTGTTACTTACTTGTAGTAATGAATAAGAAAATAAGTCTAGCCCGCTGAAATGTCGTGAGGCGAGGGCCTCCCGTCGGGTGGACCAGTCGCCTGGTGCAAGTCTTTTGAGTTATTGCCACTTCAACGACTTGTGTGTGAAAGGGAATGAAATGATGATGATGATGACAACACAACACCCAGTCCCTGAGTGGAGAAAATCTCCGACTCTGCCAGGAATCAAACCCAGGCCTCTTTTCATGGCATTCTGTCACACTGACCACTCAGCTATTGGGGTGGACGGAAACTCAATTATTCAGTGATTTGTCAAGGTTGGTAGTGTCTACAAAAAGCACACAAATGACATGACGTTGTATAATATTTCTGCTGTTTAAAAGAAAAGAAAATAATAGTATAAAACTTCTTAATCACTTTTGCCGGTGGCAAAGTTTCTGAAATGGTAAAATAGTGAACAAGTAAAAATTTTCTTTCTGCCATCCAGCATTCGATTCACATCAGACCGATGAGAACGTTGACCGTCTGCATTGTTTAGAGGCCACTGACTGATCTCAAAATTACGCAGTTTGCGTAATTATCTTTCCCGGATACTGATAGAAATGATCAATAGATTAAATCTCCGGGATGCTTAAATAAAAGTTTGATAAAGTAAATGCCGATTGAACTCTAGTAGCGTTCGACTGTGGCCACCAATCAATTTGTCAGCAACTGTCCTTTGCTGTGGCCTGAAAAAGATTCTAAAATCCTACATAATAAGTTGAGATGTGGCATTAATGGAAGAGGAAAGTAGGTTCTTAATTCAAATGTGGCTTTTATAACAATATTAATGTAATTATTTTTGCAAAAGTTACCGATATGAGAACGACACTTACATTTTATGAAACAGCCATCGAAAACAAACAAACAAGAAAGAAAGAGAGAGAGGGGTGGGGGAGGGGGGGGTCACAGCTCCCACTTTTATATAGTCCAAAACAAATTATGGCAACTACCTTTCAACTTTTTTACAGAGCACTACATAGGCATTTTTCTGGAACATTCTTTAACGGAACAGCAAAAAAATACATTCCCTACATTAAATCATGACTTTTTCTCCTTACTTTATGCACTTACTTACTCAGAGAAAATTTATTCTTAATGTATTTTACCCTTAATTGAACATTTAGGTCATATCCTGCTATTTATTTAGTAAGCAACATTTCAATTGTTCTTTCTTTACTTTTGAACTGACATCATACAGCCAACTTCTATTAAAATAATTATTTGTAGAGCTTCTCCCCCCCCCCCCCCCCCCCCCCCCCCCCGCCCCACCTCTTATGCTTGATCTAGGTCACTAGTTGATCCCTCACCCTTCAGTTATATCCATGATTCTCTAATTTTTTTAAAAGTGGTCTCTTAAATTAGTTGTAATCCTTAAATGTTTATTATCTTTCTGCAGATGGTACACTTCACAAACTATTATCTCCCACATTGTTGAAAAAATTCCAGGAGATTATTGACTGTGGCATCTTGCCAATTCCCGTAAGAGTTTAAACTTGGTGTGCATCTACTCTAAAGGAACCATTAGCCATCATCTGTTCTTCCATATATGTCCCAACATACACTGTGTCCAGATGGTGTAGTGGGCAGAACACCTGCCTAGTAAGCAACATATCCAGATTTGAATCTGCTCCAGCACAAACTTTCAACTTGACCCGTTCATATAAATGGATGTCCACTGGCAGCTAATGTGTTTGTCTTGATTAATAGGGGCTGAAAGATTAGTATGGTGTCTGCTTTTTCAAACATGTCCAAAAGGATAGACACCACCATGTTACATGCTATAATTCGGAGCCCTCTTTCAGCCATTGGCTGCAAATATGTAGACATGAAGAATAAAGCTTTAGAATATTTATAATGTTTGCTTTATTTAAAAAGCTTTAAGAGTTGTCACATAAAAAATTCAGACGCATTACATTTCAGCACGCCTTTGTAAATTCATTGACACTGAGTGTCCTGCCCACTCTGGGCTAGACCACCATGACCAATACTAGCTCTGTAGCTCTGGCAAAATTTCATTTACATGACTGCTGCAGGGACAAATGCCAAACATTCTCTCTCTCTCTCTCTCTCTCTCTCTCTCTCTCTCTCTCTCTCTCTCTCTCTAACAAAAGAATCTGGTCCAGCACAAACTTTCAGCTTTCCCCATTGATGTAAATCAATGCCCACTGACAACTAATATCTTTAATTGCTTTGTGTCTTTATTCATAGTGGCCACAGGATCAAAATGGTTGGCGAGGTGATGTGAGTAATGAGGCTAATGAGCATGGGCACTACATCAGTAGTGTGTGGTATAAGTTGATAATTTGAGCCTGACAGGAGGTGTGCTAGGGTAGCCTATGCAGTTGCTGTGACTGCTGCATCTGGATGAAGTAGTGGTAAGTTCATCTGCTTAGTAAGCAGGTGACTTGGTTTGGATCCTGCTCTGGTACAATTTTTTAGCTTGTCCCATTGAAATAAATTGATGCTCACTGGCAAATATCGTCTTTAATTTCTTTGTGTCTTGAACTTTAAGAGTTTTCACATAAAAAAATTCAGAGGCATTACTTTTCAGCACGTCCTCATAACTATGGCTGGTTTCTGGTTGTCCAAAGTGTAAGGTGTACTATCTCCCAGGTTGTTCAGTCATGAAAAAAAAACTGGTTAGTAGCCACACTATGTAGAACTGCCTCCGTGCTGTGAAGTACAGTAAGCACTGTCCCACTATTTACTTGTAATCACTGTATAGCAAAGGGTACAGAGCTAAGCAGGGATATAAGAACACCACCATTGAGTGCTCGAACTATAGGAATAGGTCAGTTGGTCTGATGACTGATGGTACAGGTCAGTACACACATGGTACAATGCATACCCATTCCCAAAAGGCTTCTTTTAAAGCTTTATGTAAAAATTGTTTAAGAGAACAATACTTCTAATTTTTGTGTTTCAAATTGATACATATATGAAAGTTACTGAAATCACATTTGAAACATAAATAATATTGAGCACTTCCAAATGACTGTACTTAAAGAGCCTAAGGCTTAATTCACTAATATTTATAGAATGGTGTACTCATTATTTGAATGGTAATCTATGCATCTTTTCCATTACACAACCTTTGCAAAATTCATCCTTGCATCATCCTATGTTGAGATCAAGTTTTTTCAAACTATTCTTCCTGTGTTTCTTATTTTGACAGCCAACTCTTCTGTGGTACACTCATAGTGATTCAGATGAAGCCACTAAGTTCACTTGATTTGTCTTTTCTGGTCTGACAAATTGCAATTCAACACACAAAGACCACATTTGACAGTATTCATGCATATTACAGTCTTGTTTTTCCAGTGATGTGACTCCAGGTACAAAAAATTGCTGTAGGAAACAAAGTACTATTTACCTGAAGTGATGTAGCACCAGTACCATTTATTTGCATTAGTATAATTTTCAGTAGACACGACCATGACATATGAATTGATCATAGCGGAGTTGCTCACCTGCTTCTTTTATCACATATGTCTCATGTACTCCATGATCTCCAATTTGCCCAATCTATGTTTACATAGATACTCCACAAGCCACCTTACAGTATGTGGTGGAGGGTACCCTGTACAACTGCTTGCCATTTCCATTCCTGTTCCTCTCACAAATAGAGTGGGGGAAAAATGACTGACTATATGCCTCTGGATGAGCCCTAATTTCTCACATTTTATCTTTATGGTCCTTACATGCAGTGTATGTTGGCGACAGTAGAATCGTTTGGCAGTCAGCTTCAAACGTGATTTCACTAAATTTTCTCAATAGTGTTTCTCGAAAAAAACATCACCTTCCCTCCAGGGATTCCAACTTGACTTCTCGAAGCATCTCTGTAACCCTTACGTATTATTCAATCCTGTTGGTAACAAATCTAGCAGCCTGCTTCTGAATTGCTTCAGTCACTTCCTTCAATCCAACCTGGTACAGATCCCAAACACTCAAATAGTACTCAAGAATAGGCTGTATCAGCACCCTATATGGGGTCTTCTTTACCGGTGAACTCCTCTTTCTCTAAAATTGTCCCAGTAAACTGAATTTGGCCTTTGTATTCCTTACCATTGTTCTCACATGCTCGTTCCACCTCATGTCGCTTTGCAACATTATGCCCAGATATTTAAATGATTTTACGTTATCAAGCAGGATACTAGTAATACTGTTTTCGAATATTTCAGGTTTGACTTCTTACTCATCTGCATTAACTTACATTTTTCCACATTTAGGACTAGCTGCCATTCATCATAGCAACTGGATATTTTGTTTAAGTCGTCTCATATCTTCCTACAGTCGCTCAACTTTGACACCTTACTTTACACCACGGCATTATCAATCATTCTAGTTCTTCATGCAGAAGGTTTTAGTTTCATCATTCTTTTGACATCTTTTCTCAATTGTTATTTAGTTCCCTTTGAGATATGTGATAAATAAATTCAAACTTTGATTATTCCATGGTGTTGTGTCCCAGAGATCTTTAAAATTCTTATATTTCTTTTTCAGTGCAAGTAAAATTCAGCAATTTAATTTTCCTTAAGACTATGAATTTTAATCGTGGCTACTTAGTTCATCGTGTAGATATACAGATAACTTTAAAGATTAGTGACATGTATCTTAACATGTTAGGTTACATCATGCTTAATGTGAACAAATGTTTCAATTAACTTTGTATACAACACATATTTCTTTAGCATTATTGCATGTCAACGCAAGTTCAATTGCTGGTTTACGCAGAAAATCCATTGCATGTTCAAAATGGTTATTCTGAGGAATGCAGATGGTGTGGCCATTAATGGCAAGCTCTGTCTGACATTGAAGTCATTGTGCATTGCTGTGAAAACATTAGACATGTGAACTAAGTAAATAAATTATTCTTATATGTGATGTTGCAATGCCTCAAATCTTTTGACACCCCCCCCCCCCCCCCCCCTCCCCACCAGCACCAGCACCTTCTGCCTCTTTGTTGATCATTTTCTCAATTTCTCCACCCAGGAACACTTCTCTCATACCATTATCATATATTCAGCATGGTGAAGGAAAACTTGAATGGCTCATTATTTGCCAATAATGACCTGTTGAAAGCAGCAGTTTTCCAAAAAACCCTTGCTGCCTGTTGCCATACTTGTGAAAATTTATTCATATATTTACAAAGAATGATGAGTGTTTCAGAAAATGTATTTTATAGGAGTGTCTTGATCAATAAAAGTTTCTCACGCTAAAATGACAGTGATTTTTTTCTTGAATTTGGCATATATGTATACATTTTTTTATACATTCAAACTACAAGGGGCGGTGATAAAGTTTCTGTTCAAATGCCATACAGTCCAGAATCGCTATGCCAATCATGCAAAATTGCCGTGAGCATTGGAGGCAATCATACAACCAATGCACCAGGTTGAAGGTACCGATTTGCTAAAATACCATGTCCTACTATGTGAAGAAGCCCATAACTGTGTGTTGTGCATCCTAATCCAGCATGATTCGTCTATCCTTCGAGACCTTTTTTAAGGGACTGAAGGTGTGATAGTCAGATTTGGACAGAGCAGGACTGCAGGGCAAGTGCTTGAGTGTCTCCTACTTCAATTGGTGTAACTTCTGCATTATGACATTTGTGATATGAGAACATGCATTGTCTTGAAGGAGTAGGAGCTTTTGTATTTTTCTTGAACCATTACACAGTGGTGGTTTTCAGCAGACATGCTGCCCCCTACACATTCTTCATTTTGTGATGGATGTCTGTTGGTATTTGTTCTTCAGGAGCCGAGAAAACATAGCAACATCTTGGTCCTGTTTGGATGAATTTGGTAATAATGTCATCGTAGTTCACATTTCTGCACTTACCACATGCACATTGGAAAAACACAAATGCAACTCTAATCCCTTGCCTACATGTCGGTACTTACATACTCACATCAGAGACACGCTATGTTGCATATATACTGTAGGAACGCCCTCAAATGGAAACTTTTTGATTGCCCCTTATATTTAGACAGTATTTTTTCTTATGTATATTGATCATCTTGTTTCTGTCTTCATTAATGCAAAATTATGTATTTATGAAAAATGCAGCTGAGAAAAATGGCCATACACCGTCGGTTTTATACAGCATTGGCTCTTCAGGACCTTATTAATGAAGTTCCTCTCACAGAAGTGGCCAACAAATTTAAATGTAGCAAAGGAATGTTGCAGTCCCTTCAGCAGTCTGCCTCTACTTATGCAGGTACTGTCTGTTCTAATTCTGATAAGTGCATATTAACCATACTCTTTGGTATAATGTCTGAAAGACATAGGACACAAATCAAAGGCTTCGCTTTACTACACAATTCTATGTGCTGATTAGCAGTAGAATTCAGTATCTTGTAACATTGCGGTAAGTGTTTATAAAGTCAAAATAAGAGTAGCTACAAACTAAATTAAAAGGAAAACATTTTTGTTGTCTTTGGACATGGTGGTGGTGATATTGTTATTTAAGTGCTCTTGCTTACGGTGTAAAAGTACCCCAAATAACCATCACTTCAGCAGATTGCCCAACATTTTTTTTAAATTTTTTTTATATTTTTTCCCATGTAGAGACAGATAACAATAAAACTGTAAACTTTGATCCTGTTTGCCTTCAAAGAAGGAATTGTACTAATGTACATTAGAGATATTTTTATATGCTGAAGTCATAAAACCATATTCAGTGCTGAACACAACATATATTCCCACAAACTCAGTTATAACAATATTGTGAGAAGGAAAGTTGCTACTCACCATATAGCGGAGATGGTGAGTCGCTGATAGGCACAACAAAAAGATTTTCACACTTAAAGCTTTTGGCCAATGACATTCGTCAACAATATACAAACATACATACATACACAAACTCACGCAAAATCAACTCACACACACAACTCAATTACCTTGATTTGGTGCCTTTATTGAATGTCAGTAACATTAAAAAATAACAAGAGAGGAAAAAATGTAGATACTGGGTACATACGTATTTCTTTTGCCAACCTCATATCAGGCCCCCTTCAACTCTTCTGCGAGAAGAAAGAACTACTGGCTCCGAAAGCTCGCTAAAGTTAAATTCTTTTGTGTGTGTGTGTGTGTGTGTGTGTGTGTGTGTGTGTGTGTGTGTACAGTCCTTCCCTGCCACCACTTGGTGAGTAGATTTTTTATCTATCCATTTACAGTCTATTATCAATAATTGATTACTTTTGTTGTTATAAGGTATTATATTGTAGTATATTATTGTATTTTTATTCAAAATGAACAATAAAGTGGATTTATTTGTAATAAATGTTAAAGATTAGCAAGAAATGGGAAAAAGTGAATTGGGACAAATTTACTAACAAAACTTTTAACTTTCATCATTGCATGCATCGACTTTATAAACAGCTTGGAAACTCAGTCATACCATTCTGAAATTAACAATGAAAATTTTAGAAAGTCAAACACACAATCGGAATTGTACCTACAGAGGTTGTGTAAATGTTAAATTATCACATTTGTGTGATTATGTTTAATTGTCTCATTTATGTAATTAGTATTTCACTATAATATCTAAAAAGTGTTTCCTTAAAAGTTTCCTTTTTTTGCATTTATCAAGTTTTGAAAAAACGCTCCTCAAGTGTTCTTGTAAATTCTAATTCAGTGTTGCAATAGGGCTGTCTTGGCCTCTCTTAATAATCTGTCCTCTCTTTAAGAGTGATAAGACCAGAGTGAACTGTAAATTAATCATGTGGCAACTGAAGGGTGATAGTGGTTCACAGTCAAACATTTAGCACCTTTCACCAATACTGTCTACGCAGTAGCTACACTGACATGCACATAGGGGTTGAGATATTACAATAGATATCTAGGTTCAGGTACAGACAGACAGACAGCTTTAATTTGTGTCAAATGTTCATTTCTACCTGGAGTTTGTAAATTTGTGTGTCTGTCAATGATTTTATTTACTGCAAAATTCAGCAACTTTACAAGAAATTCCAAATTGCTAACCAGCATAAAGGAGGAAGAATATGTATGAATGAATGTGCAACAGCCTTTGGAATAGAAGGTACCCCGGACTATTTACTGTGTTTACAAAACATGTTACTGAGTTACATACTTTTCACTCACCAGAAACTGACAACTAGTTTAAAAATTTACAATGAAAACACAATGTATTTTATTTTAGTTTCTCTTCAGGAAAAAATCATCCAGTTTTTCCTGTTCCTGTTTTTCATTCACTCTTTCCTGGTGATAGTTTTGCACTGGTCAAAACATAGTTATAGTCAAACAAATTTAGTCTGGCATACTGTAATAACAGATCAGCACTTCCTTTTGTGCCTTCACGAGCACAACAACAGGTTCCTTGATCGCCTCTTTTTAGCAACCTCTTCCTCTACTGAAAAAACTTTGTTCATTATATCTGCATAACACAGCTGCTCAAATCCTATTTCACAACCATCACTGTTTAATTATTCACAGATGTTTTTAACACGTAAACACAATCGTAAATTTGTTTTACAAGATTGGTCAGACGAGTAGCAGTATCACATTCCTCCTGACCTCAACTTTCAAAGTTCTCCATAGAGGTTTCTAATGCAACAGAATAGGGCAACATTTAATGGAAACTATAATTCCAAACATATCAAGGAATATGATACCACCGAGCAAAGTTTATGCGAAGTTATGTAAATGCAAGAGCTTGAATTGTAACTTTGTTTGATTACTTTATTAATGAGAATAGATCAACTTAAGATTAACTGTGATCATTTCATATGAATTGTAATTAATTTATAAGATTAAATTAAAACTAAGTCAAAAATGGTGTAAACAAGAGCCCAATTTATGATTAATGGAATTCATACATAGAAAAGTGATAGTGATTACATTGGAGGCAACTGCAAACATACAGGAGTTATGTTACGACTAAAATCACACTCTATTTGTAAAGCATTTAACAAAAATAATTAAGAGATCATCATAGATGCACATTTTACATAATTGTGATATGAGTATTGTAATGTTTCAAAACAATAACTGTTTCAGAAATATTGTAAAACCAGTTTTCATGACCATTTTTGTAAAAGCATTCAAATCTTAACTGTAATTTCAAACAAGTTTGATCAAAACAGTGTTTAATGTAATTTGCTATTGTTGGTAGTTGCATTAGAAGCAGTGGCAGTGACCGCAGTCAGTCAGCACTACATCATGTTTTAGACGCAAAACCTGTGTCAGTTTTATGTGTTGTGATGCAGTAAAACATATTTAAGAAATATTTTATCAGTTTCGGCTATGTTATTCTTTTGTTGTTAATTTGACAGAAATTGCCTGACATGTAAAACTGAATGTAGATGTTCTACCTGGAGGACTTGCTCATTCAGAATTACAATGTTTGCTGCCCTTCAGGCTGAGTTAGATGAGGCTAGGCGAGAACTGTGCAGGTTAAGGGGGGAGAAGGGTAAACAGGGGTGGGAAGTGGCAACAGGCATAAGGAACAGGCCAAGAAATTCTTCTGACAGCTTTGTTATTAATGTACATAATAGGTTGGACCTGTTGCCTCAGTCAGAAACTGATGAGCCTCTCACAGAAGTAGATGTAGACAGGGCTCAACGAGCTTTCAGCAGCAAATTGAATAAGAAGGTAGGGAAGTGTGCAAAGAGAAAGAAAGTCTTGTTGCTAGGTAGTTCGCATGCTAGGGGTGTAGGCCAACTTCTGCAGGATGAATTAGGGTCAGAATACCAGGTCACAAGTTTTTTCAAACCTAGTGCTGGACTGGGGCAGGTTACAGAGGATTTAGGTTCACTATGTAGAGGCTTTACTAAGGAAGATACCGTGGTTATTGTGGGTGGGCCGGGCAACAGTATTGACAGAGATCTGGGGTACAGCATAGTGTGTGACCTGGCAAATATTGCATCGGCGTTGAGTCATACCAGTGTTGGGTTTGTGTCGGTTCTGGAGCGCCACGACCGGCCTCATTTGAGCTCTTCTGTCAGGAGAGTTAATTTGGAGTTGGAACGGCTACTTGGATCTGATGCAGGGTCACACATTGGTGTGGTTCCTGTTGATTCACTCTGTAGGTGGAACTATACCAGACATGGCCTACACATCAACAAGAAGGGGAAGGGTAAACTGGCTGGGCTGATAGCAGGAAATTTAAAGGGGGGAGGAACTACATCTCATGGTGGTAACTCTTTTTTAGTGTAAGATCAGTGACCAGTGGGAAACTCAGCCAGGCAAGTACTAAAGATGTTAAAAAAATTCAAGATACTCACAAAAGTAAAATGAAAAATGTTAGTATATTTCATCAAAATATTGGGGGATTGAAAAATAAAATTGATGAGCTTCTGCTTTGTTTAGAAGATATAGAAACTGAGAATGTAATAGGTGTACTATGCCTGTCTGAGCATCACATTGTCACTGATATGCAAAAGGTTAGCATCAATGGGTACAAATTAGCTGCACATGTAAGTAGAGATAATATGATGAGAGGAGGAGTTGTCATATATGTCAAAAGCTTCCACAGCGCAAAACATTTAGAAACTAAAAAATTTTGTGTAGAGCAACATATGGAAGCATGTGCCTCTGAACTAAAACTAAATGATGGCACTTTCATAATTGTAACAGTGTATAGGTCCCCCTCAGGGAATTTCCAGCTATTTCTAGAAAACTTGGATGCTTTGTTGTGCTATCTGTCAGACAGGGGGAAGCAAATTATTATTTGTGGGGATTTCAGTGTTGATTCCCTGAAAGAGTGTAATAGGAAGAATGACCTTGTAGTATTACTCAGTTCTTTCAATTTGAGCTCCGTCATTGATTTTTCCTACTCGGATAACAAAGAACAGCAGGACATTGATAGATAACTTTTTTATAGACCAAGATAAGTCTAAGGACATAAATGCTTTTCCTGTTGAGAATGGTTTTTCAGATCATGGTGCACAGCTAGTTACAGTACATGACATAGCTCCATGCAGTATATCAAATCAGAATTTCAAAGCAGTGCGTTCAATTAACAATATAAATACTGCAAACTTTGGGGAAAGCCTAAAGGAGCTAGACTGGGATGAAGTGTATATGTAACCCGATGCAAACTTGAAATATAACTTATTTCACGATACATTTTTAAGGGTATTTGAAAAGTGTTTTCCCAAGAAAATAGTGAAACATAATTCCAAGAAAACATATAAAAAACCTTGGCTAACTAAAGGAATAAGAATATCTTGCAACCGTGAAAGAGAACTGTATCTAACAGCAAGAGGGAGTACTGACCCCGAAATTGTTCAATATTATAAAAACTATTGTGCGGTACTAAGAAAAGTTATTAAAAAGTACAGAAGCATGTCTATCATGTCTGAGATCAGTAACTCTGATAATAAAATTAAAGCAATTTTGAATATTATTGAAAGGGAAACAGGGCAACCAAGAGCACAGAAAGACTTTTGTGCCATAAAACTGAATGACAAGTGTACTAACAAACAATCTGAAATTGGAAATATTTTCACTAATCATTTTTTAAATGTTGTGGAGAAAATAGGATCTAGATCTTCACTAGAAGAGGCAAGGCTTCTGATATAAGAGGCCATACCTGTGCAGTTTGAAACAACTGTATTTCCACGAACCTCTCTCTCTGAAATCACTAAAATAATAAACTCACTGAAAAGTAAAAGCTCTTACGGAATTGATGGCATTTCCAGCAAGATACTTAAAGCTTGTTCCCTACAGATAAGTAGGATTCTCAGCCACATATGTAATAGCTCTTTGGAGCAGGGTGTTTTCCCCGATAGACTGAAGTATGCCATTTTAAAACCATTGCATAAAAAGGGGGATACATCGGATGTCAACAACTATCACCCAATCTCTCTTCTGACAGCTGTATCAAAAATTTTTGAGAAAGTGATGTATTCAAGAGTAGCCTTCCATATTTCTAAAAATAAAGTACTAACAAAATGTCAGTTTGGTTTTCAGAAAGGCTTTTCAACATAAAATGCTATATACGCTTTCACTGATCAAATATTAAATGCTCTGAATAACCGGACGTCACCCATTGGTATTTTTTGTGATCTCTCAAAGGCCTTTGACTGTGTAAATCATGGAATTTAGATAAGTTAAATCATTATGGTTTGAGGGGCGCAGTGCACAAATGGTTTAATTCATACTTAACTGGAAGAGTGCAGAAAGTTGAAATAAGTGGTTCATGTAATGTTAATACAACAGCTGATTCCTCAAACTGGGGGGCTATCAAGTAAGGGGTCCCACAGGGTTCGGTCTTAGGACCTTTACTGTTCTTGATATACATTATTGACTTACCATTCCATACTGATGAAGGTGCAAAGTTAGTTCTTTTTGCTGATGATACTAGTATAGTAATAACATCCAAAAACCAAGAACTAAGTGATGTAATTGTAAATGATGTTTTTCACAAAATTATTAAGTGGTTCTCAGCAAACGGACTCTCTTTAAATTTTGATAAAACACAGTATATACAGTTCTGTACAGTAAATGGCACAACTCCAGTAATAAATATAGACTTTGAACAGAAGTCTGTAGCTAAAGTAGAATTTTCAAAATTTTTAGGTGTGTCCATTGATGAGAGGTTAAACTGGAAGCAACACATTGATGGTCTGCTGAAACGTCTGAGTATGCTATTAGGGTTATTGCAAATTTTGGTGATAAGAAACTCAGTAAATTAGCTTACTATGCCTACTTTCATTCACTGCTTTCGTATGGTATCATATTCTGGGGTAATTAATCATTGAGTAGGAAAGTATTCATTGCTCAAAAACGTGTAATCAGAATAATTGCTGGAGCCCACCCACGGTCATCCTGCAGACATCTATTTAAGGATCTAGGGATCCTCACAGTAACCTCACAGTATATATATTCACTTATGAAATTTGTTGTTAATAATCCAGCCCAGTTCAAAAGTAATAGCAGTGTGCATAGCTATAACACCAGGAGAAAGGATGATCTTCACTATGCAGGGTTAAATCTGACTTTGGCACAGAAAGGGGTAAATTATGCTGCCACAAAAGTCTTTGGTCACCTACCAAACAGCATCAAAAGCCTGACAGATAGTCAACCAACATTTAAAAATAAATTAAAAGAATTTCTAGATGACCACTCCTTCTACTCAGTGGCTGAATTTTTAGATATAAATTAAGGGAGGGGAAAAAAACTAACTTAAGCATTAGTGTCGTGCAATATTTTGTGTAATGTAATATCTTGTACTGACATCTTTCATTAACCTGACACTTTCCACATCATTATGAAGTGTCGTATTCATGATCTATGGAACAAGTATTAATCTAATCTAATCTAATCTAATCTTGTAATCCGTCTTGATTGAAAAATGTTTATTCGTATGATCAGTTTCGGTTTATTTAGAACCATCTTCAGATCTGATATTTTGTTTACAGAAGTAACCATCCAAATCCAGCAACTGTCACATGCTGTGTCACTTAAAAGAATTGCCCATTGTCAACATGTTAAGTAATTTAAATGTAGCCATGAAAGCTGGTTATGTTTTAGGGTATTGCAATCTTTTTCCATGGGCAAGCATTTGTTGTTCTCTTCACATTATCCCAAAACTTATTAATGCCATGCACTGCATTGTACATGTTTGCAAATTTCCAGAAAATGAGGTTTTTTGTCCAAGTTGTTTCATGAAATTTGACTAGCGATGATGTTCCTTAGCTGCGATCGTGCCTTGGTCATTACCTGTTTGAGTGCTGTAACAAAAGACAGAAGGTGACTCATAACTCATTCTGCCATCCAAAACAAGCATATATTATACAGGACGACAAGGTGTGCTGTCCAGTAAAAGAACATCTCTTTCAGATAAATCTCTCCCATCCATATACACACTCTCAGCAGGAACAAATATAGAATCGAATCATTCTCTGAAGATATTACTGTCCATCCAGGCTCCCTTCTGATGTCTGCAGCAAACCATTGATGTATGTAATAAAGTGATAAGTTCAAAATTTCCTCATATGTGTGCAGTTTATTGATTTGCAAATAATAAGTGACTTCAGTTGTGTTCATATATTGAATTTGTGCAGAAGAAAAACAGTTAACCTTTATTTATTAGGCTTGCTTCTGGTGCCGTATGTTCCACTCCAAGAGGCTAAAGTTCCTGTGGGAATGCCCTCCCAGTACAGTTTAGTTTAATCGGTGTTGTACATCTGTCCAGGGAGAAAACTGTTCTGTCTGATGTAGCTGAAAAATTCACTGCAAAATTCATCTGTTGCGACTTTGTCACACAAGTTTCTCACCCTGAACAGCAGTTTCTCGAATCACAAACCAGTGTTTAAACTGAATTGGCCACATTAAATTTTCCTTCACTCTTTGGAACTTCATGGAAGGCTACTGATATCAGACCTGGTATGGGAATTACTCCTGCTTCCTTTCTGCTGGAACCATAATACCAGTGACTCATTTAGTTTTGTGCATGTTGAACTTTTCACACACTTATGCTTAGGTTATTAGCTTTGATTTAAAAAAAATTAACAGTTGATCTTCATTTTTCTATCCCATAATGCACATCAGATCAGATACATCCAACATCTTGGCTGTACCTTTGAATCACACTGCATCTTTCTCCATCTTCTTTCCACTTCAGCCATACAACTGTGAAACAGACTACCCAGTAATCTGCATCTCATTCAAAACCATTCTTCCTTCGAGACGAGTTATCATTGGCATAGCTTCCCTCTTGGCATAAACTAGCTGTTTTCCTTCTGTCCATCTTGAGACCCATTATCTATGCCACATTGTAAACTACTCGAGCTTTTCTCTTCCCTTTCTTTCTTTCTTCCGTCCGTCCGTCCTTCCTTCCTTCCTTCCTTCCTTCCTTCCTTCCTCTCTCTGTCTTTTTTCCCCCCATATCATTTGCAAATGTTACCCTCCTATTTCTCACTCTTCCTTTGGACACATTGATTTCTTCTGTCCTGCTGCCATATTTATCCTATTTGACATGACCACAATGAGGAAGTTGCTTAACCAATGCTAATATGACACTCAATTCTTAAATTCCATATACCCATACAAATTACAAAAATGTATCTTTGTATGTACACTCCTGGAAATTGAAATAAGAATACTGTGAATTCATTGTCCCAGGAAGGGGAAACTTTATTGACACATTCCTGGGGTCAGATACATCACATGATCACACTGACAGAACCGCAGGCACATAGACACAGGCAACAGAGCATGCACAATGTCGGCACTAGTACAGTGTATATCCACCTTTTGCAGCAATGCAGGCTGCTATTCTCCCATGGAGACGATCGTAGAGATGCTGGATGTAGTCCTGTGGAATGGCTTGCCATGCCATTTCCACCTGGCGCCTCAGTTGGACCAGCGTTCGTGCTGGACGTGCAGACCGCGTGAGACGACGCTTCATCCAGTCCCAAACATGCTCAATGGGGGACAGATCCGGAGATATTGCTGGCAAGGGTAGTTGACTTACACCTTCTAGAGCACGTTGGGTGGCACGGGATACATGCAGTTGTGCATTGTCCTGTTGGAACAGCAAGTTCCCTTGCCAGTCTAGGAATGGTAGAACGATGGGTTCGATGACGGTTTGGATGTACCGTGCACTATTCAGTGTCCCCTCGACGATCACCAGAGGTGTACGGCCAGTGTAGGAGATCGCTCCCCACACCATGATTCCGGGTGTTGGCCCTGTGTGCCTCGGTCATATGCAGTCCTGATTGTGGCGCTCACCTGCACGGCGCCAAACATGCATACGACCATCATTGGCACCAAGGCAGAAGCGACTCTCATCGCTGAAGACGACACATCTCCATTCGTCCCTCCATTCACGCCTGTCGCGACACCACTGGAGGCGGGCTGCACGATGTTGGGGCGTGAGCGGAAGACGGCCTAACGGTGTGCGGGACCGTAGCCCAGCTTCACGGAGACGATTGCGAATGGTCCTTGCCGATACCCCAGGAGCAACAGTGTCCCTAATTTGCTGGGAAGTGGCGGTGCGGTCCTCTACGGCACTGCGTAGGATCCTACGGTCTTGGCATGCATCTGTGCGTCGCTGCGGTCCGGTCCCAGGTCGACGGGCACGTGCACCTTCCACCGACCACTGGCGCCAACATTGATGTACTGTGGAGACCTCACGCCCCATGTGTTGAGCAATTCGGTGGTACGTCCACCCGGCCTCCCGCATGCCCGCTATACGCCCTCGCTCAAAGTCCGTCAACTGCACGTACGGTTCACGTCCACGCTGTCACGGCATGCTACCAGTGTTAAAGACTGCGATGGAGCTCCGTATGCCACGGCAAACTGGCTGACACTGACGGCGGCGGTGCACAAATGCTGCGCAGCTAGCGCCATTCGACGGCCAACACCACGGTTCATGGTGTGTCCGCTGTGCCGTGCATGTGATCATTGCTTGTACAACCCTCTCGCAGTGTCCGGAGCAAGTATGGTGGGTCTGACACACCGGTGTCAATGTGTTGTTTTTTCCATTTCCAGGAGTGTATTTATGTTTGTGTAAATGTAAGTTCCACACCTCCTCCTAAAACACTGGACCAATTTACATATCATTTACTGTCTGGAGAGAATCATTGCAGGCGTAAGAATCACCCATCTGTCAATGGGTTGGGGTGAGGATGAAGAGCAGTGTAGCCTACGGCATGAGAGTACTCATAGTTTAGTTATCCAGTATTTGTGAATGAGAATACTTAGAGATTTGCAACAAACTTTACACATAATTTAAAACTTTACAAAACTTTTTCTCACTGATAGCACCCACAAGATGATGAAAAATGTTTGTCACTTACTACATTTTCGCAGTTCATGCAGTAAAACTGCCATGTGAAGCATGATGTTTGAATCTATTACTTCTTCACTACTAACTACGTTTGTTACACACTTTGAATGTACCAGAAAAATTGTGTCAGTGTATGATACTAAGTTCAGGAGATACTATGTTATGAACAATGAATATATGAAAAATTACAGTGTCTTTCAAGACATTTAAATTTATTACTTCATTGCTTCTTACTCTATTCACAAAATTTTGTACAGACTTTATCCACATTTGCCACTGAATGTATCTGCAAAAATATATCATTGTACGATACACAGTTCAGTACATATGACGTCATAGACACTGACTGTGTAAGAAATTGTTGCATCATGCATGACGTTTTAATTTATTATTCCTTTACTACTATCTCTGCTCTTTCACAGACAGTAGGCATATATACCATATATCTGTGACATTATATGCTTCTACAGTGCATAGTTCAGGAGATAGAATGTCATAAACATTAAGCTGAGTGAAAATGAAACTTTAGGATAAAATTCGCTAGACACTCAGATGAAATAAGTGTATAAGTACATGTGAAATACATTAAATATGCATGAAATGCATTTGACATGTGTGAGCAAAGCAATGGGTAAGAAACTCGTCCTAACTAGGAACAACCATGCTCCTATTGGGGTGAGTGTGATAATGGGGAGAGAGAAGGGAGGATGAGTTGATGGACAGACATGAGGGGGAAGGGGGAGACAGGCACAGATAGTAGGAGGAGATGTACAGAGATAGGGGAGGGGGAGATAGATGGAGAAAGGCAAGAGGTGGAGAGGAACACAAAAAGGAAAAGGTGAGAAGAACAGGGAGAGGGGGAGGAGGAGATTAAGAAAGAGAGGGGGAGGTGCATATGGACAGAGGGAGAAGAGATGGAAAGAGAGAGAGAGAGAGAGAGAGAGAGAGAGAGAGAGAGAGAGAGAGAGAGAGAGAGAGAGAGAGAGAGAGAGAGAGAGAGAGAGTGGGGGGGGGGGGAGGGTGGAGGTAATGGATAGGGATGGGGGGAGGGATAGAGAGAGGTGGGAGGAGAGTTGGACAAGGAGAGATGGGATGGGCAGAGAGAGAAGGCAGGAAGAGCTAAATAGCAAGAAGAGAAAGGAGGAAATGGGCAGAGAGAGGAAGCAGGAGGAGATGGGCAGAGAAGAGGGAGGAGGAGAGGAACTAAAGAAGACTAGAATAAATAAATACCCGGGTAGCACCAGGTTTCTCATATAGTTCACCACTACATGTTGTTATTATGGTAGTGGCTCACCCTTCTTAACATGACTCTGATATAAACATGGTTCAGGTCTTCTGAAGGAAATTGTCCCAGAAGAAACCTGAATCATTTTCTTTTACTTTGAGCTTTAATTGAATTGGAAGCTATTGACCTATAGCTTGTAGGGAAACACATAGAAAAGAAATCAGACACAGGCGACTTACAAGGATAGAGTCTTTGCTTTTACCTGAAGATAAAATTGGAAACAATGGAAAAATATTTCAGGGATGTCCAACAGTTAACTAAATTGGTAAACATCGCATATCAATGAAGTGCCCTCCTCATTTTATGTTCCGTGTATCTTCTCTTTGTTTGTGAGCGAGAGCGGATTTCTTTCTAAATCATATTTTCCTATAGAGCAAGCAAATTTCATATGGTTAGCAAACAATATTAATAGGTTGACATGATCTGATGGGAGTTGTATGCATAATAGAGTATTCTAAATGAGAATATGTCATTTAATTGTGACGGAATAGCTCAGGCTTCTGTTTTCAATTTTTTCCTTATTTGTTAAACTATGATCTGATAATCTTCAAACATAATACGTTACATCCTGATAACTGAAAATGTCATCAGTATATTGAAAAATAATATTAACAATGAAGTTGCTGTGAAGTGAGTGACATCATCAGTCATGGTAGCTCATGATGTGTGTGTTTTAGGTGGACTTTCTAGTTATATTATGTGGGAAATTAATTTTGTACCACTGCACCCAACCTGTCTTAAGTCTTCATTAAGTTTTGCACACTATTGCAGACAAGTCGAGTTACAACTTCTACCACTGCTCCTTCTGTCATTAATTTTACAGAACTTTTCTGTGTGTATTGATAAAAACCTTAGGGTTCCACAGCAGACTAAGACTGAGCATCACCAGTTACAGGGATTCTGTGTTACCTGAATTTTGGTCATTCATATTTATAGACTGTACTGCCACCTACGTCAATGGATAACAGTTGGTGCAGTCATTTCTAATAGATTCAGTTGGCAAATTTTTGTGTTAAAAGCAGCCAAAAGCAGTGATAGTATTGGTTGGAAAAGAGATTAATGGAAGGTAAAAATGTCCTGGACTGCTTTTGGTTGATTGAATAGAGTTTTTAAACTAAGCTTCCCATTCATCTGAAAGAAAAAGTTGCTCACTGTGTTTTTTATGAGATAAGACTCGTAGGTGTGAAAAATGAACTGTTAATACCTTAAGCACTCTGATACTGAGGATTGTTCAGAGGGTGTTAGAGAGATACATGGCGGCAATAACAAACTAATGGATTGGGGAACAAACTAGTATGGGAGATGTAATGATTATTGTAGTGAAAGTGAAATTTAATTTAGTGAGTCATGTAGCCAGATTAATAGCAGCTAGATTGACAAAACAAGTTATAAAATGGCTTATAGTAGACAAGGAGACTGAGATGTTGACCTACAGGAAATAGAGTAGATGAAATAAGCCATCACGTAGTAACAGCAATATAAAGTAGTATGTAGAGGGAATAATAGATAGAGACAAGTACGGTTGAGACACTTCAGCCAGGATCTATGCAGTGTAACAGTGGAAAATAATTGAGTATGTTTCATGACCTCAGTAACAAACATTGAGAAGAGAATCATAATTTTTTAAGAAACATTTTGTTTGTGAGGCATACACTTGAGATATCCTCTAAAAGCTCCAGTGCTATTTAAGATTTAGTGATCCTTTTCAGTATAATCACAATCTGAGATTGAATTCCTGATTCATTTATACCTAGACAATGTAACATACGTTTGTTTGAGTATTATATGATCAGAACTTCAGTGACTTTCATTCAAGATAGTTAATATGTTAGAATTCTTTTGATGATGATTTATGCGAAAGGCTTATTAGTAGACCTTGGAGAAACACACAAATGTCATTTAAGAGCATTTGTACCTACAATTAGATTATGTCAACTGTTCAATAAACAAGTATCAACATTTTGAAAACAGTGTTTTTATTTTCCGGTCATGTATATTTCATAAACTGGTGATACCAACAGTTTCATGTTACAGGTATGGTAACAGCATTTTGCAAGAGATTGGGATGGGACAATATGGAATTATTATTTTCTCAGTTTCAAGACAGATTACAATTTGGCATTCATCGGGAGTTGTGTGATCTAATGAGACTTGATCTGCTTAATGGGCTACGAGCGAGAGCTCTGTTTAATGCTGGTATCACATCACTTGCTTCTCTTGCTGCAGCTGATGTATGCGAAGTGGAAAATGCTCTACATGCTGCAATCCCATTTCAGAGGTTTGTGTTGTATTGAGATCTGCCTAAAAATGTGATATGAGAACAAAAGCTCTGAAATATTCAAAGTGTTTTGAATAAGCAAGTTTTAAATTTAACCTAAAATCATTTCTACTGGATAACTCCTCCTATTCTGTAGATAACTTTCTTTTTAAAAACTGTTAGCCTGTAAAAAAATGTTTTTAAGAGTAGTTGCATAAGTAGGACTAAAAAATAGTGAGTTTGTATCCTGTAACTGACTTGTTCCAAATTTTGATAGAAAAATTCAGATGATTTATGGAACATGTAACTAACTAAGCAATCTATCTTTGACAGTAAGTATATTTTGATTTTGTTATTTGTATTAATTCTTTATTTTACAGTGGAAGTTGAACTGTAAACTTTGTTCGTGATTCTATAATATTGCTGTAAAGATGACTCACTGAGCTGCAGACAGAAACAATGAAAAGAATGTTACATATTGAGCTTTCAGCCAAAGTATTCTTCAGGAATGAAAACACAAACACATTCACACAAGCAAGCACACCTCACACAGACGGTTTCTATCTCACACCTCTCTGTGTGGGAATATGGCGCAGTAAATCTGTTGGTGGACTAGGTCTGGGAGACAGTGACAATCTGTGAAGTCCTTTAAGATATCTTCAGCATACAGGGCAAGGAAATTCTTATGATTATAGATACACCTGATTGGCCAGGCTGTATGGGAGGGATTTTTTGGTGTGGAAGTGATGGCAGCTGTTCAAAAGCAGGTACTGTTGGTGGTTGGTGGGTTTAGTGTGAACGGAGGTGTGGATAGAGCCATGAGAGAGGTGGTCTTCGTTTAGGGTGCTGGGTTGAGGAGGACCACGTGTCGCAGATGGGAGAGAAGGTAAGGTGTTGAGGTTGTGAAGGAATGAGGTTCAGTCCAGATCATGAAGATATTATCAGTAAAGCTGAACCAGACTAGAGGTTTGGGGTTTTGTGTGTGTGTGTTTCTGAAGAAGGCTTTGGCCAGAAGCTTAATGTGTAACAATCTTTTCGTTCTGCCTGTTTGCAACTCAATGTGTCATCTTTACAATGGACAGCAGACTACCCTTTCCATAATATTGTTGATATTACAATGTGAGCTTTAGAGTCTTTTATTTCTGATTGTGGTTTTTATATCTTTGTTTTTATCTAATTAATTGACATTAATTTTATTTCTCCTGAGTATCTTATGAAGCTTATAATATTTATCATAGGTGAGCAAAGATATGTGGGGCACAAAGCAAACATGAGAATATTGTGTGGATCTCAAAATGCGATGTTATGTTGTTCATGATTGATAAGATCCACATACAGTTGTATTAAATTATGTTTTGCAATAGAAGTAGAACATTATCAGGTTTCAGGACAACAGGCCCATCTTCTGGTGGACTTGGAAAATTACGACTAAATATGATAACTATACATACCACTGGAACTTGTGGTAACATTGTAAAGAAGATACATCATTACTTATCCATATGAGTCAACTAAAAGGAGGTAATAAGGTGATTCTATGGTACACAGCATTTAAGAAGAAAAATTTCAAGGCCATGCAGAAAAGTACTCAGAACTGGGCCAAAGTAAAAAACAGTAGCTCCCAATATACAAAGTTAATGTCTCTGAATTCTTTTTTATAAAGACTCTTTAAAGTTTTTTAAAATAAAACATATATTATTACCATTCTACAACTTTATTATTCATGTGTACATATTTATTTCTCAACATGGTCGCCCTGACAATGAACAGAATTCTCTGAACATGAGACCAGACCATTACTGTAAAATGTTTGACTTTGTTGAAAGTGAAGTCCTCTAAGACGTTCTTTAAGATTTGGAAATGATGAAATTTTGATGGGACCAATGCGGGACTCTATGGAGGATGACTGATGACACTGTGAACACAAGGCATCAGATTGTGCGAATGTCGCAGCACTCATAGGTGGTCTGGCATTGTCATGTTGAAGGAATGTGTGCTCTGTGTCTGGATGAACTATTCAGATTCGAAACACGATTACGGTACACTGTTTCTCATGCATCAGCATAGTTATGTTACATACCAGAATGTTACATGCTGCAATTAGGGGCCCTCTAGTGGTTGAGGACTTCAAATATGTAGACATGAAGAATAATGAGGTAGAATGTTAATAATGTTTGTTTTATTTAGAAAGCTTCAAGAACTTTTGCACTAAAAATTTTGAAGCATTACTTTTCAGCATGCCCTCAGATAAAAGACCATAACCATTCCAAATAGTTACTACGAAGGTGTAGACTTAAGTTTGTCATTAACGTGAACGTGCATAAGGTGAGGTAACTGGACTTCCGCACACTGAAACTAGAAAAAGAGAAAATATGAAGTTTGTGCACCTAACAGTGGCAGTGCACATATGATATGTTCCCTTTATGTAAAGATTCTTACTCATCAATACTGCGTATACACCCGTTGAGTACCATAGTAACCACACACCGATGTTAAAATGCCAGGTAACAGGTCATGATGCCATCTCAGAGCTAAGCTCTAACTATTGTTTCTCAACATTCCAGTACTTTGACCAAATTTCTGATCAGAACTTTTATCACCTCCCTCCTCCCCAGCCTCCCCTCCTGTTCCTCATATGGTAACAATATGTATAGTTATAGTAATGTAAGTTGGTGACAAGACATTTACATCCAGTGTGAATTCCTCACCACAAACAAATTATTCTGAAACCACTATAAAAAGTTATTCATGAACATGTACTTGATGCGTAGTAACCATTTAAAAAACCATAGTCTTTTTTACTAGACATAAAACAAAGAAAATACACAGTTACAAAGAATCGCCCCATACTGTATCTATTACCATAGCTAAATCACAGCGTATTCCAGCCACAGCTGCACGGTCCTCTGCACAAGGTGTATTAGTTGGAGAAAAAGTTACAATCCAGTAGTAGAAGACTAGTTTTATCAGTTGCTGATGACTAGTCAGTGGATACCACCGAGATGGATAGAATCAAAGAAGTCACTCACTTTCTTTTCCAACCTTTGCAGTTGGAAAGTGAATAGAAAAAGGAAAGATAGCTTTCATTAATGAGGTGGCTCTCAGTTTTTTGACAGAGCTTAAACAGGTTCAGGAACAAAATTGAGAGATGTGCTGTCTCCCCAAGTATGATTTCTGAGTTCACACATAAGAGAGTTATCTACATCAAGGGTTGAGGAGGTGAAATTGTGCTTAGCACGTCTACCACCATGTGAATCTGTGCATAACTAGACTCTCAAGACATTGAACAAGTCTCACAACTATTTCTGTTCTTGGACTGGTTGGTTTACATCACATGTGTGATCCCACCAGGCCACTGGTGCATTCATGTCACAGTATTCTCACCAGCTCAAAGGTGTGGAATGATAGTTGTCATTAAGCAATCATAAACAGGTGGATGACACAAGGAAGATTTGAGAGCAGATCAGTTAGGTTGTGATGGCAAAAGCATGAGGAGTTGTTGAGAGGAGGTGGCAAATGTCATTTCCGGATATCTTGAACTTAAAAGAGTGTATGACAAGTTTTATTAAACTTGAGAAACTATCAAGATAATTTCCAAGGTACCAATATCTGCCTGGAGACATTTTCAGGACAGAGACAGAACATTACACCACCATTACTACTGCAACTGGTATGAATGACGCAAGAGGCTTGCAGAGCTATGGTTATTATCTAAGTCATAGAAATTAAGATAATGCAACTACAATTTCTTTGTGTTGGCGCTGAATGCATCTTTATGCAGGGCTAATGTAAGACACTAATCCTCTAATGATAAGATTCAGTCCAGCATATTGCAGTACTTTAATAACCAGCACAGAAAATTTTCCTAACTCAGTTTAATTAAATTTGCCAAATATGACAATTTTCTCTTTGTTGGAGAAAGGCAGTTCTAATTCTTTACCCAAAACTGTGAAAGAGTGATGTTTGCTCAAATAGTTACCCAAGTGTCATGTTTATTACTGTACAGGTAGGGCACAGTGACTAATGTAGAATGTGGTTTATTCGCCTCATAACATACAATTACAAATCAAAGATTTTTGTACTGGAGACAGGTCAAATTACTTAAAAAATGAGGTTATAATAATTAACATATTTAAACATGTACTTCAGAACTCTTAGATATGAACAATTTAACAAGGATGTATATAACACTTATGGTCATTTTGCAGCATGCAATGCAATCTGTACAATATATTAACATTTATTATATAATATATAATCTGTATAGTGTCTTTTCTTTTCAAATTGCCGAACTGTCCTGCATGAATTCTTTAATTGAATAATGACTTTTTCCCACTAATGTATTAAATAACAATCTTTTCAGTGGGTCAATCTCCATATTTAATAGATTTGTGTTTTTAAATTATTGTAAATTTTTAATACCTTGTACAATGGTGTTTGAGTGTACAAGTTTTAAATTATGAGAAGTATTGTGTCTGCAATTGTCGTTGAAATGAAAATTGTCAAGTGAGTTTTAATTTTCGTATATAAAAATAAAAATTTCATGGATGTACAGAGAAGGAATGGTTAGTATTTTTAATTTTTTAAAATAATGGGTGACATGATTATCTTTTTTGGACTAAACATGTGTTTCTTATAACTCTCTTTTGAAGTGTAAGTAATCGCAGGCTGTTCATAGTTTATTCTGTATTGAATTATAGTTTCAAAGTAGGTGTGATAGAATATCTTCCTCTTGTCCTGAAGGGTGGAATCAGATAAGACGTTTATCACATAAACTAGGCTGTTCAGTTTGTTTGCCAAGAAGTATACATGTGCATCTGAATATAAATTTTTGCCAAGATTTAGACCTAGAAATTTTACGTAACTTGCTTCAGTTGTTTCCTGATTGCTGTGTACTACTTTTATGGGAGATGTTGATGATGATTGAGCACTGAACTTCACTAGTTGTGTTTTTGTGACATTGATTTTTAATACATTTTGCCGAAACCGTAATTCTAGATTTCCCATTATATTTTCCACAGTATCAAGAATTTGTTCTAAATTGTTATTTTCAATTAAAACTGAAGTGTCATCTGCAAATAAATTGGAGTGAACATCAATGCTTAAAGGTAAATCATTTATGTACAGCCAAAAAAAAAAGGGCCCAAAAATTGAGCCCAGGGGGACCTGTGTGCAAATCTTTTCCCAGTCCGAGAATGATTTCTTTCCATTTGAATTTAGACCAACTCTCTGTTTTCTTTCAGACAAATAAGATTTGAACCACTGTTATGCCCTGTCCACGATCCCATATGTCTCTACCTTGTGTAGAAGTAGTAAGTGATTGACCGAGTCAAAAGATTTTGTCAAACCACAAAAAATACCTATGACCTTTTTACTCTTGTCTAAAGCAGTGCTTATCTTTTCAGTGAATTCTCTGGTACCATTTATTGTATTTTTCCCATTTTGAAATCCAAATTGATTTTCAACTATAATATCATTTTCCATAAGAAAGTTTCCAAAATGTTTTGCAACAATCCTTTCTATTACCTTAGCAAAACCTGACAGCAGAGAATTAGGGCAGTAATTTCTCATGTCATCTGGTGAGCCTTTCTTGAACAATGGTCTGTTTCCTCATATTTTAACACATCTGGGAAGTATGCCTCCTCAAATGACTGACTAATAATTTTAGCCAGTGGATGAGAAATGATGTTATAAAAAACCTTGACTGCAGTGGTTGCAATTTCATCCCACCCAGCTGATTTTTTTAAAGGACACTATAGCATCTTCTACATCTTTTGGGGTAATTCTTTTGGATGTTTTAAAGCTTGCATTTTGGTTTGTTTTTACAAAATTGACATCTGCCTTGCCCTGGTGGGCTGTGATATATACTTCTGATTTTGCCACATTTATGAAAAAAGCATTGAAACAGTTTGACATTTGAAAAGGATCTATAATTAAATGAATTTTAATTTGGACAGGTTCTTGGCACTTGTTCTTCACTCCCAATTCAGATTTGACGACACCCCAAACTACCCTTGATTTACTTTCTTTTTTACTGTTATATATGTTGTTAGCCAATTTCTTTGCTTGAATGTATTCTTATATTTCTTTACACACCCCACAAAGTCAGCAATTTTGTTGTTTTAACTCATTGTGAAGCTGTCTTTTCCTGGCATGAGAAATTTTTATTCTTGCTGTAATTCAATTTGTTTTATTGACCACACTCTGTTGCCAGGCTTGAGGGGGGATAAGTTTCATTGAAAGCATTTAGGAAACAGTTTAGGAATGTTTTGAAATTATTTCAGTTGACACACTGTTATCTAGATGCCAATTTATACTTCTTAGTTTGTTAGAAAATATATTTACTTTCTTTTTGCTAAAGTTCCTTTTAAAACAGGTTTTTATAATTTTTGGATTCCATATTCTTGGAAGCTCTATGAGAAGTTTTGAATGATTTGACATCCCTACATCCAAACAGAATTTACTTCCATCCTCAAACTGATAATTTGTCAGAATATAGTCAACACATGTTTCAGAATTGCTATTTCTTCTAGTATATTTAGTGAAATTTAAATTAAAAGCATATTTCTGAATTAAGTCAGAAAGATTTACTTGAGCTTCAGAAACCAAGAAACTCCTCTTGCATCGTATGTGGATGTAAAAGATGTAAGTTTGCCCGTAATAACCCAGTATTATGGCTGCTATATGGGCAACATTTCAGACATTTTCTTTGACAGAGAGAGGGCCTGCAATATGATGTGGTATTGCCATATCTTGGAAAATCTTTCCATATTCATACAGTCATTCCTGTTTTAATGGTTATTCAGACACTGCTTGACAATAACATTTATGTTCTTTATTAGTAGCAGAATGACACCCTTCAAGGGATCAATTTTTTAAATGTTCTCTGCTTGCAGTAACACTTAATGGAATATTGTCTTTGTGAGGAATATTATGCTATCTATTCATAAATAATTTTAATGTTGTGTGCTCTACCTCCAATCTAGTTGCAGATCTGAGACTTTAACTGTAGCTTGAGTGTGATATAAAAGTTATTGAAAGGAGGTGTTGGATGGGAGTGGGGGCAGAAGCAGTGTTACTATTTGGGATACAACATGCCACATGCTTACGTGTTTGAAAGTTGTGCCAAGACCGTAGAGAAAACAAACGACTGTTGTCATTGTCTTGTTTGTGGTGGTATGATTACTAGTCACCGGGCAAGTTTTCATGCATATCCTGTAAATGTCACCAAGTAGCAAATTAATACAAGACAACTTTATCAGATAAATAAACGTTATGAGGTTCCTAGCCTGGTGCAGACTTTTCGACTTGATATTAGCTTTCCTGTTAGATTTTATGCTTGTGTTCTTACATTGATTGTCCACACCTTCCGAACACCAAACAATCTGTGGTGAGATGTGCACTGCATTGGTGGTCAGAGTTGTTTGCCCATTAGTCAAAAGTCAGCAACAGGGTGCCGAAGTACATATGAGCACAATGTGTGGGCCATAGGTGGGCTGAGGCTATGCATGTCTCGGCTTTGCTTGGTACTTCTCGTAGGTACTCGGTAAAGTGTGACATTTTTTTTAGCAGGATGCTGTGGAAATTTTTGGTAGGCATGATTTTCTTCAGTTTGGTAGAATCATGGTGTTGGCCTCATTTGTTCGTGGTACAATAACTGGCAGGTTCAATGGTAATTTGCACAAAAAGAGCCAGTCTAGTGATACATTGTCACAAATCTTTAGAAATGAATGGTAATGTCAGAAGAGGATAATTCTTATTAGTATTTATTACGCAAAATACAGTTGCATGATCAGTAGGTACTGAAAATTTGCTATGGAACCACATTACAACACCATTCAGAAAAAATTTAAATTTTGAATTGATTAATGAATTATAATGATTGACTGCCGGGTCATTGTTCTGCAGATCAAGAAGCACTTTATGCTCAATTTGCATACAAGTAGCACACAATGAAATTGATGGTACGAATAGTAGATTTTCTGAAGTTGCAGTTACAACAGTTTTTGATGGGATGGAACAAAAAATATGGAGACTTCATATATTACTACAAAGTTCATTGGTTTAGTCAAGGGGCACTCCTGTCACAGTTTTCTGATTTAAAACCCACTGTGGATGAATTTATAGAGAAAAAAGAAGAGCAAGAACGAAAATTGGAACATTCAGAATTAACTGCAGACCATGCATTTTAAGTGGACTAGACTGCACCTTGCCCACAATAAGACATAATTTGAGAAACCGCAAATTTCTGATTTATGTGTATGAATGTAAAAAGAAAATTGCACTGTGGAAGGGACAAATTCTGCCAAAAAATATGCTTCTCCAAGCCCTTTGGCATTATAGAAAACGTGAAGTTTGAAGACTTTATTGTATCCTTGAGATAATTGCAAGGATAGTTTTCTAATCGTTTTGAGGCCACTGCCAATCTTACATCTGTTTTCAAGACTGTTTGCCATTTCAGTTGAAAGTGCTTCTGTGCATGTACAGATAGGACTGATGGACTTGCAATGTAATTCCCATCTAAAAAACAAATTCTTCTTGTGAAAACTGTCTATGTTGTTTTCCTGGGTAAGAGTTTCCACATCTCCCTAATGAGGTTGCAAATGTGATAAAATAATCGATCAACATATGTGTGTGAAAGGCCTTTTCTGATTATGAAACTATGTGGCAACAGGAGTGAAAAATCTGTGAAAGTGTCTGTCTCTCTCCTTATGCTGACAGGTACATCAAATAAAAATTATGTCTTCAGTCAACCAAAAATAGTTAAACAATACTAAAAATTAGTTTTGCTTGCGATCTGTGTTGTTGAGTAAAGTAAAATCAAGTGGCATGAGGTGGCAACTGCATTGCCATTTAAATGTGGTGCTTTTGCAATTTCCCCCTCCTTATGATCAGACAGTGTGACCCGTGAGAAGGGGGGGGGGAGGGGGGGGAGTGTAGCCAGGCAAGGGAGCAATGGCACGCAAGCACAAGCACTGTTAATGTGTCGAAATTTTTCTGGCCATGCAGTAGTCCATGAGTTAGCCTAAGACTTAAACACAACAGATTTTGATTAAAATCAGGTTAAACTGTTATTGCAAACATTCCATCTGTTTCAAACTATAAATAACTTATCTGCAGGATAATTAGAATTATTACAGAATTGAATGAAATATTTAGTTAATGTTGTTTTAAACTAATCATTGATTTTGACATACTTTCATTATGATTCCTCTGAAGTGTTTCACAATATTACACCTTTCTCTTGATAAAATTTTATTTGTTGTGTCTTTTGTCAGACATTAAACTTTGGGTAATATATGTTTTTAACTTTTCTCACAACACACTAACTCATATAAGCTCTACAATAATAGGAAAAATGATAATGAGATGTCGACAGCCTCCGAGTCCATACTTTTTAGCCAGTTTGTCAACACCATATTAAGTCAAATTATCCCAAAAACGTGTCCTCTTTTATCATCTGACATTGAAATATTTTTCCAATTCAGATATGTGATAGTTTTCCATGTGATAAAAAAAAACCCTCCTTCCATTTTACTTCCACCCCACTAAATTTTTGTACTTGAAAACTGAACTTTACATTATATTCCTCAGTGATAGTTGGCTCCCCATTTCTTCTAATGAAGCATTTGGTTTGCTTGTGTTGACTGCTTCTTTCTGGAGGTATGTAGGTAATTTTTTTCTTAAGTATATGTTCCTAAAAAATACCAACATTTGTGAATTGCTTCCCCTAGCATCTTCTATTCTTTGCTTAAGTTTTTCCTGTTCTATTTCGTACCGCTTCATATATTTCCTTTATTATTCTCTCATTTTTCTTTTGGAAAAAATTAACATGTCAACAGTTCTGGTTATCACCTTCCTGAAAGGCAGTGGTACGGGGGCTGCTATATATATTTCTGGCCTAATAATGAAAATACGAATATTTATCAACGAAAATGGTTTATTGTCTTTCAAAATATTCTCCATCAAGATTTATACACTTTTGCATGCGCTCAAACCAATTTTCGAAGCACTTTTTCCACTCCGATTGAGACACCTCCAAAACATGGTTTTTGAATGCTGCAACAGCATCTTCTGGCGACGAAAATCGTTGACCACGCATTTTTTTCTTGATGTGTGGGAACAAAAAGAAGTCATTGGGTGCCAAGTCAGGGCTGTACGGCGGATGACCCATCACTTCGACGTTTTGGCCGGTCAAAAAGGCGCTGGTTTGAGCCGATGTGTGACAGCTCGCATTGTCATGGTGCACAATGATTCGTCTTCTCTTGTTCATTTTTCGAATTTCTCCGAAGACTTCAGGCAAACAAATGGTGGTGTACCACTCAGAATTGACCGTCCTACGTTGCTCAAGCGGAACAGTCGCCACATGACCAGTTTTGCCAAAGAAACAGGTGACCATTTGCTTCGAAGTGCTTCTTCCACGAACAACTTTCGTTGGATTTGGCTCGTCTTGGAAGACCCACACGGTCGATTGCTGTTTTGTTTCGGGCTCATACGCATAGATCAATGATTCGTCACCTGTGACGATCTTATAAACATCTTCTGAAGCACCGCGATCGTATTTTTTCAGCATTTCTTTACACCAATCCACACGAGCTTTCTTTTGAGCGATTATCAAATTGTGCGGGATCCAACGAGAACAAACCTTTTTTACGGCCAGGTGTTCATGCAATATCGAATGTATGCTGGTGGGAGAAATGCCTAGGCATGCCTCTATCTCACGGTATGTCACATGACGGTCTTGCATTATCAGTTCACGTACGGCATCGATGTTTTCTGGTACAACGGCTGTTTTTGGACGATCTTCACGGAATTCATCTTTGAGCGAGCGTCGGCCACGATTGAATTCGTTGTACCAGTTTTTCACAGTGCTATAGGATGGTGCTTCGTCGCCATACAAAGATTTAAGTTCATCGATGCACTCTTGTCATGATAATCCACGTCGAAAGTTGTGAAAAATGATCGCACGAAAATGTTCACGAGTTAATTCCATTTTTGTGCCAAATTGATTTCTTCAAGTCCCTGTAAAGGAAAAAAAAATTGTCGTAAGTCAAAAAGTTCTGAGTACATTTATGCTAAAAAATGTCAAACTTTCCAATGGAAATGTCAGATTGCACCTGGCAACACTTAGTGTTGCCTAGGCCAGAAATATATATAGCAGCCCTCGTAATCCATTGTTTTGATTATTACTTGTCAACAAATTATTGTTGTGTTCCTGAGTCTTCCTACACAGCATAAGCCCTGTTCCCATATGTACATACGAGATTAGTTGATAAGTCTGGAAAGTTTTCACGGAAGGGTGGAACAATGCACAGTGTGCAGTTCATTGTTGACTGCCATCTGAATTGATCAGTTTGTCAACTGCAGTTGGTGTTATACATTGTCATTTGAAGGGTCATACTGCCACATATATCAAAACAGAATTGGATGAAATTCACATAGATTCTGCACTGCTATTGAAGGCCATTTACTTTTGGATTAATGAATTTAAATGTGGTCAGAGAAGCACTTAAGACGAAGCGCACTCTGGCTGTCCATATGAGGTCATCAGAAAGGAAACCATTGACAAAATCAATTATACAATAAGGCAAGACTGCCGAATAAAAATTTGAGAGATTGTTGAGATTGTAGACATCTCAATTGAGTGAGTGCATAATATTCTGCATGGCAAATTGGCTATGAAGAATCTGTGTGCAAGGTGGATGCCACAGTTGGTCACAGTCGACTAAAAGCACATCTGGCCCAACATTTCCATACAATGTCTGGCGATGTTTAATTGCAATCTGTAAGATGTGTTGCACCAATTTGTTGCTGTTGATGAAACCTGTATCTGTCACTAACCACCAGACTCAAAATGGCAGTCAAAACAATGGACAAAGGATAGTGAAAGTACAGCGATCAAGACAAAGACCATTTTGTTAACTCGCAAGGTGATGACCACTATTTTGTGGGATGCCCTGGGAGAAATCCTTGTAGATTAGTGCTGAAAAGGCAGAACTATAAATGGACTGTATTATGCTTTATGTTGGATTGTCTGAAACTTGTGTTGGCTGAAATAAGACCAATAGTGCACGCAAAAATGTGCTCTTTCAGCAGGATAATCAACCATCCCACACATCAGCGATAACAATGATGAAATTGCATGAATTGGGCTTCGAATTGATCCCTCATCCACCCTTTCCACCAATCTTATCCCAAAGTGGCTTCTTCCCATTCTCTAACTTGAAACTTTGGCTTGCTAGAAGAAATATTCATTAAATAAGAAATTGGTAGTTGCAGACAATGAGTATTTTGCAAGGGTTTATTTATTTATTTACATGTCAAGTTCCATAGGACCAAATTGAGGAGGAAATCTCCAAGGTCATGGGACATGTGAATATATGAAATTACAACATAAAAGTAATAACAGATAAAAATAAATATTCATGAACCTGAAAAAAAGTCATTCCATAAGTTTAAGTAAACGCTATTAGCAATACCATAAGAATCAGCTTAATTTTTCAAGGAGCTCCTCGACAGAATAGGAGGAGTGACCCATGAGGAAACTCTTCAGTTTCGATTTGAAAGTGCATGGATTACTGCTAAGATTTTTGAATTTGAGTGACCACTTATTGAAAATGGATGCAGCATTATACTGCACACCTTTTTGCACAAGAGTTAAGGAAGTCCGATCCAAATGCTAGTTTGATTTCTGCCAAGTATTAACCTAATGACAGTTGCTTATTCTTGGGAATAAACTAATATTGGTAACAAGAAACGACAATAAGGAAAATACATATTGAGAGGCCAATGTCAAAATACCGAGACTTGTGAACAGAGGTCTACAAGAGGTTTGTGAACTCACACCACTTATTGCTCGAACCGCCCGTTTCTGAGCAAAAAATATCCTTGTAGAATGGGAAGAGTTACCCCGAAATATAATACCATACGATATAAGCGAATGAAAATAAGCAAAGTAGACTAATTTTCGTGTTGAAGTATCACTCACTTCTGATACTGTTCGAATAGTAAAAATGGCAGTATTAAGTCTTTGAACAAGATCCTGAATGTGGGCTTTCCACGACAGCTTACTATCTATTAGAACACCTAGAAATTTGAACTCTTCAGTTTCACTAATCATATGATCATTCTGTGAAATTAAAACGTCAGGTTTTGTTGAATTGTGTGTTAGAAACTGTAAAAACTTAGTCTTACTGTGATTTAACGTTAGTTTAGTTTCTACAAGCCATGAACTGAGGTCATGTACTGCACTATTTGAAACTGAGCCAATGTTGCACACAACATCCTTTACTACCAAGCTAGGGTCATCAGCCAACAGAAATATTTTAGGGTGACCCGTAATACTAGAGGGTATATCATTTACGAGGTGCATTCAAGTTCTAAAGCCTCAGATTTTTTTTTCTCCGGACTGGAAAGAGATAGAAACATGTGCATTTTTTTAAAATGAGGCCGTGTTCATTGTCAGTACGTCCCAGAGATGGCAGCACCGTACGGCAGATGGAATTTTACCGCCAGCGGTGAGAATGAGAACTGTTTTACATACTTAAAATGGCGACGTTTTCCTTACTTGAACATCGTGCAATCATTTGTTTTCTGAATTTGTGTGGTGTGAAACCAATTGAAATTCATCGACAGTTGATGGAGACATGTGGTGATGAAGTTATGGATGTGTCGAAAGTGCGTTTGTGGGTGCGACAGTTCAATGAAGGCAGAACATCGTGTGACAACAAACTGAAACAACCTTGGGCTCGCACAAGCCGGTCTGACGACATGATCGAGAAAATGGAGAGAATTGTTCTGGGGGATCACCGAATGACCGTTGAACAGATTGCCTCCAGAGTTGGCATTTCTGTGGGTTCTGTGCACACAATCCTGCATGACAACCTGAAAATGCGAAAAGTGTCATTCAGGTGGGTGCCACGAATGCTGACGGACGACCACATGGCTGCCCGTGTGGCATGTTGCCAAGCAATGTTGACGCGCAACAACAGCATGAATGGGACTTTCGTTTCGTTGGTTGTGACAATTGATGAGACGGGGATGGCATTTTTCAATCCAGAAACAAACTGCCAGTCAGCTCAGTGGAAGCACACAGATTCACCACCACCAAAAAAATTTCGGGGAACCGCCAGTGCTGAAAAAATGATAGTGCCCATGTTCTGGGACAGCGAGGGCGTAATCCATACCCATTGCATTCCAAAGGGCACTACGGTAACAGGTGCATCCTACGAAAATGTTTTGAAGAATAAATTCCTTTCTGCACTGCAACAAAAACGTCCGGGAAGGGCTGCTCGTATGCTGTTTCACCAAGGCAACGCACCCGCACATCGAGCTAACGTTACGCAACAGTTTCTTCATGGTAACAACTTTGAAGTCATTCCTCATGCTCCCTACTCACCTGACCTGGCTCCTAGTGACTTTTGGCTTCTTCTAACAATGAAAGACACTGTCCGTGGCTGCACATTCACCAGCCGTGCTGCTATTGCATCAGCGATTTTCCAGTGGTCAAAACAGACTCCTAAAGAAGCCTTCGCCGCTGCCATGGAATCGTGGCGTCAGCGTTGTGAAAAATGTGTATGTCTGCAGGGCGATTACGTCGAGAAGTAACGCCAGTTTCATCGATTTCGGGTGAGTAATTAATTAGAAAAAAAATCTGAGGCCTTAGAACTTGAATGCACCTCGTATATAAATAAGGAACAGTAATGGCCCCAACACTGATCCCTGGGGCAACCTCCCACTTGACAGTACCCCACTCAGATCCCACATTGCAGCTGCTATCAACATTGTGAATAATGACCTTTTGCTGCCTGTTGCTAAAGTAAGAGGTGAACCAATTGTGAGCTACTCCCTGTGTTTCATAATGGTCCAACTTCTGGAGCAATATTTTGTGATATACAATCAAATGCCTTAGTTAAATCAAAAATTACGTCAAGCATTTGAAACTTTTTGTTTAGCCCATCCAGTACCTCACTGAGAAAAGAGAATATAGAATTTTCAGTTGTTAAATGACTTCTAAGGCCGAATTGTACATTTGATAGCAAATTGTATGATTTAAAATCATCAATTATTCTAACATACACAGCCTTTTCAATAACTTTTGCAAACACTGATGGCATAGAAATAGGTCAAAAATTATCTACATTATTCCTTTCTCCCTTTTATATAGCGGCTTTACTACTGAGGACTTCAATCGCTCAGGAACCTGACCATTCCTAAAGGAAAAATTACAATTATGGCTAAATACAGGGCTAACATGTGCAGCACAGTACTTTAATATTCTGCTAGTGACTCCATCATAACCATGGGAGTCCTTAGTTCTCAGTGATATAATTATTGACTCAATCTCCCTCTTGTCTATATCACAGAGGAGTATTTCAGACATTAATCTTGGAAAGACTTTTGTCAAGAACGTTGTATGATTTCCTGTAGAAACTAAATTTTTATTTAATTTGCCAGCAATGTTAAGAAAATGATTGTTAAATATTGTACATATATCTGATTTATCAGTAACGGAAATACACTCCTAGAAATTGAAATAAGAACGCTGTAAATTCATTGTCCCAGGAAGGGGAAACTTTATTGACACATTCCTGGGGTCAGATACATCAGATGATCACACTGACAGAACCACAGGCACATAGACACAGGCAACAGAGCATGCACAGTGTCGGCACTAGTACAGTGTATATCCACCTTTCGCAGCAATGCAGGCTGCTATTCTCCCATGGAGACGATCGTAGAGATGCTGGATGTAGTCCTGTGGAACGGCTTGCCATGCCATTTCCACCTGGCGCCTCAGTTGGACCAGCGTTCGTGCTGGACGTGCAGACCGCGTGAGACGACGCTTCATCCAGTCCCAAACATGCTCAATGGGGGACAGATCCGGCGATCTTGCTGGCCAGGGTAGTTGACTTACACCTTCTAGAGCACGTTGGGTGGCACAGGATACATGTGGACGTGCATTGTCCTGTTGGAACAGCAAGTTCCCTTGCCGGTCTAGGAATGGTAGAACGATGGGTTCGATGACGGTTTGGATGTACCGTGCACTATTCAGTGTCCCCTCGACGATCACCAGAGGTGTACGGCCAGTGTAGGAGATCGCACCCCACACCATGATGCCGGGTGTTGGCCCTGTGTGCCTCGGTCGTATGCAGTCCTGATTGTGGCGCTCACCTGCACGGCGCCAAACACGCATACGACCATCATTGGCACCAAGGCAGAAGCGACTCTCATCGCTGAAGACAACACGTCTCCATTCGTCACTCCATTCACGCCTGTCGCGACACCACTGGAGGCGGGCTGCACGATGTTGGGGCGTGAGCGGAAGACGGCGTAACGGTGTGCGGGACCGTAGCCCAGCTTCATGGAGACGGTTGCGAATGGTCCTCGCCTATACCCCAGGAGCAACAGTGTCCCTAATTTGCTGGGAAGTGGCGGAGCGGTCCCCTACGGCACTGCGTAGGATCCTACGGTCTTGGCGTGCATCCGTGTGTCGCTGCGGTCCGGTCCCAGGTCGACGGGCACGTGCACCTTCCGCCGACCACTGGCGACAACATTGATGTACTGTGGAGACCTCTCGCCCCACGTGTTGAGCAATTCGGCGGTACGTCCACCCGGCCTCCCGCATGCCCACTATACGCCCTCCCTCAAAGTCCGTCAACTGCAAATACGGTTCACGTTCACACTGTCGCGGCATGCTACCAGTGTTAAAGACTGCGATGGAGCTCCGTATGCTACGGGAAACTGGCTGACACTGACGGCGGCGGTACACAAATGCTGCGCAGCTAGCGCCATTCGACGGCCAACACCACGGTTCCTATTGTGTTTGCTGTGCCGTGCGTGTGATCATTGCTTGTACAGCCCTCTCGCAGTGTCCGGAGCAAGTATGGTGGGTCTGACACACCGGTGTCAATGTGTTCTTTTTTCCATTTCCAGGAGTGTATTTTTACTGCGAACTGACTTTATATCGTCAACCTTGTGCTGCTGACTAGACACTTGCTTCACAACTAACCATATGGTTTTAATTTTTTCCTGTGAATTAGCTATTCTATTTGCATACCACTTACTCTTTCCCTTCCTATTAACATTTTTAAGCATCTTACAATACTGTTTGTAATGAGCTACTGCAGCTTGATTGTGACTACTTCTAACATTTTGATATAATTCCCACTTTGTTCTACATTATATCCTTATCCCACTAGTCAGACACCCAGGCTGCCCATTACTGCTAGTACCCCGTTTAGAATGTTCTAATGGAAAGCAACTATCAAAGAGCATGAGAAATGTGTTGAGGAAACCATTGTATTTATCATCTATGTTATCAGAACTATAAACATCCTGCCACTCTTGTTCCATGACAAGTTTTAAAAAACTCTCTATTGCTGTTGGATTAACTTTCCTATATAGTCTGTAATTAAATATGACATTGGTTTGAGTACAAAAGCCTTTTAGTGTTAAAATTTGTGCTTCATGGTCTGATAGGCCATTCATTCATTTACTAACAGAATGCCCATCTAGTAATGAAGAATGAATAAAAATATTGTCTATGGCTGTGCTACTGTTCACCTGCACCCTAGTTGTAAAAAACAGTTTTTATCAGATCATATGAATTTAGGAGATCTACCAACATCCGTTTGCTTGCACAATCACATAAGAAATTAATATTGAAGTCACCACATATAACTAATTTCTGGTACTTACTAGAAAGTGAATTAAGAACCCTCTCTAGCTTGAGCATAGATGCTCTGAAGTCAGAGTTAGGGGACCTATAAACAACAACAATTAGAAGTTTAGTTTCACTAAATTCAACTAACGCTGCACAACATTCAAATATCTGTTCAGTGCAGTGTTGTGATATGTCTATGGACTCAAATGGAATACTGTTTTTTATGTACAGAGCCACTCCTCCACCCCACAAGGAACTCCTTGAGAAACAGCCAGCTAATCTGTAGCCTGGTAAAGCTAATCTGTAGCCTGGTAAAGGAAGCCTCTGAACTGTAAAATTATTTAAGTGGTGCTCTGATATACCAATAATTTCAGAGTCGACATCTATAAGCACTTCACTAACTTTATCTCTAATACCTCCTATATTTTGATTAAATATGCTAATTCCTTCTCTACTTGGAAACATTACATTCTCTGAAGGTGAGCCCTTAGTTAGAGGGACTTCCTTTAAGCAGATATACCTATCAGCTGACTTCAATCTAAAAAAAAGGTGCAGCTCTAACACCAACTACTACAGGAATTTTTCCATGAGTGTCACCACCACCACTACCATCACCACCGCCACTACCACCACCCACTACACTGTCACCTACAACCTTAGCCAGCCTCCCCTTCCCATACCTACTGAGGTGCAGGCCATGCCTAGTAAAACCTGATCTACTGATAGACCCAACTGGCACCACTGAGATGTGAACCACGCCCTCTGCCATCAGTGCCCTCCCCAGCCCCACATTAACGCGCCTAACAGCCGCATTAAGGAGAGGCCGATCATGACACTGAAACACTTCCACGAAATGCACATTAGTGCCACCAGTTTGAATTGCTATCGTAACCAAGTCACCACCTACATCATACTCCCTGTCCTTATCGAGACTGTGACCTGCTCCACCCACTGTCACTATCTGATCCTCCTTCGTAAAATTCTTACATAACTCCCCTATGCTTTCAGTCACCTAAGCCAACCGTGCACCAAGCTTCACAATGCGGGTGACCTAGTACTCATTCCCCAACACTTCCTGCACCTGCAGGCCCACACCTCTACCGTGGGAACTACCAAACAGCAGAACCTTCTTTCTGCTAGACTTTGCAACTAACCTAGGCCTCCTAATTGCTGAGGACTGCTGCAAGTTCCTTACATCTACAACTACACGAGGCTCTCTTGACTGAACTCTGACAGTTGGTCATATTTATTGCATGTATGCAAAGTAAAACTGTCTGAATACCTCCTCCTTCCTATCTGCCTTCTTGCCAACTGCCAGTTCCCATTCCCCACCACCCTTCACCCTCCTCAACCTACCTAGTTCCTCCTTTATGCATTGTAACTGCACCTGAAGGGCACAAATCTCATGCTCCTGCTCCTCTATCAACTTATTTCTACTACAGGTTCTGCATTCCCAGGAGAAGACTCACTAAAATGACCACTGCATTCCCCCCCCCCCCAATGAAAATACTTTGAACAAATCCAACACTGTAACCCACTACTCACAAACCTACGACAGAGCCCAGACTTCTCATTCATGTTAAAATTTTACAGTTACTGAAAAAAAAAAAAAAAGAAACTGTACGTCTATCTTACCAAAGATCAGTTCCACCAGAAGAAATATTTAAGAACTAACAATAATGGTCTCGATATTATCTGCCTACTAAGAAAGCAACTACTTGTATTAATACCACTACACTGCAGGTAATACCAATACCAACAAAACTTCACAAAATTATTAGCCAAAACCAAAAAATTCAAATGGCCACTGTAACACTAAGTGAAGTTAAAAACTGAATGAAAATTTTACTGAAATATTTCACTAGAAACAGTAATAAACGCCAGTTGAAAACTATAGCATAAAATTTACTAAATGACTTCAATGCACAGAAAACTCTAAAAAACACAGTGAGCGAATGATTACAAAAGTTTATTAAGTCATTATTTCACCACAAACGGCATGCAACACCACTGAAATCAATTAAATTTAATAATTGTATTGCAGAGCACAAATAAGTTTGTCAGTACTTAGCTTTATAACTGCTACAGCTGCAGTGCAAGCCGCAAAATGTCTGAGTCTGATGCATGATGCTTGCTTTCCGCAAAGCCTTGGCAGGCATCCTTAACTTAAAAATGGCACCTATATCTCTTATGAAGGACACCTACGACCATTTGCATGAGCAAATATCACTACAAAATTTCTGTTTACTGGGTAACTTTAAGTTGAAAGTTTGAATAACCTAACTGGAATGGTAATGGAAAGAAGACGTTGCTGTGAGACAAAGAATTATATATAACAAGAACATGTTATAATATAATATAATGAAAACAACTCCTTGATCATTCACTTTACTTAATGGTATGGTTATATGAAATGCTGGCCCGTCATCAGTGATACCAGAAAAAATAGCAATTTTATGCAACCTGACTATATGTCCTAACTTAGATGACTATAGGAGCCATCACGCAGAGCGTCTATGCTAACCAGAGTCTCGGCAGGGAATGCCTAACCGTCTCCCCTAGTCCGGGGTCCACACATGGTGGCTGGAAGGGCTCAGAGAGTCTGCACAGCAGCTATTTGCCAACCTGATGGGGCGTGCTAAAGCACGGGGAACCTATGTCTCTCTGGTCAAGTGCAGTCGTACTCTACTTGATACAATGGTTGGCTAAACTGCATCTCCAAATTCAGAGAACCCACAGCAGACAGCCCATGCATACGTCAGCAGAGGATCCGCATTCACATTTGCACACTATACTAAGAGTGATAATATAACATAATTCTGGATTAAAATTCCCTGAATGTCTGAAGGGCACCCCGGTGTGTTTCGAGCATGTGACTCTTGCAACAAGCCATGTAGCGGCTCACATGGAGCCGTTACATAACCTTCCCCTTCTGAGAAAAAAATGAGCAGTAAATGTCCTTGCTTTGGAAGGGTTTTTTTTTAATCACAGTGGCAAGAGCTGCATCATGTAAATATGTGGTTGACCACTAATTTTAAGTACACATAGTTCTAATCATCTAATATATACAACATAATTTATGGAAATTATTAACTATTAACAAATTATTCTCCTTCAGTGAATATCGACACAACCCTGACGCATTAACATATAGGCCCATGCCCTTCTGAAACATCATTGTGCAAAACATACGTGATTTGACTTAGCATTTAAGCTGAATGCACGTCATGTCATCTATTCCCTAGGGCAAGCATTCCACTTTAACGGTTATGTAAGTGAGCGCAATTTTGAAATTGTTAACAAAGACATGATCATTTTCTACATTTAAACATTCAAAATCTCAAGAATCTTTCACATGTTCATGTACAAATACATACTTCTAATAACATATGTAATAGAAATCGATAATCAACTTTTGGGCACTAAAATTATTAGCATCTTTTTATAAGTGTGTCCTCCTTTGAAATAATCTACAAAACAGAGGAAAACACAAAATCTTTAAACTTGAAAAATTTAAGCAAATTACTTGAGAAACTTAAGCAAGTTCAGTTAATACAACGTTCCCCCACTTATTTTGGCACTTCATAAATATTTTCCCTTTTTTTCAGATTGTCAAACAAATATGATTGAAATTTCTGATATTATCATATAAAGTCATTAAAATACTTTTAAGGTTCATTACTGAACTTCGTATTAATGTGGTGAAGTCTTTTCTTTAACAAAGGTCCATATTTTCTTTAGTTAGAAAATGAAAGATCAGTTTGAAAGTAGAATTTCCTTCTCGCTACAACAATCACGCATTTTAATAAATCAGTCTCTATCATTAACATATGAACATTTTTGAAAAATTGCATAAGGATAATATGAGTATAAAATCAGGTCCGCTTTAAAAAACACACGCTCTACCTTTGTTAAATATGTGGCACTTTTGAGCACTTGTATACACTTCACTATTGGGCATGGGGCATTTGGAGGACATCCGTGTTGGGCTACTTTGGAGGGAGGAAACTTGTTTTGCAGGTAAGGACTGTAGACTGTCTCTCTGTCATGCAGATCTACTCCTTCCTCTGGCCACTTCCTCACAACTTAGCAGCAGCTCAACAGGACCTGGGGTGCCCCATGTTTAAGGTGCAACAGGACACAGCTGCATGTGTTTCCACGTCAGGTGAGTGTCGACCTCCAGGGCAGGATGAACTCTCACCAGCTGTCATCGCCACTTGCCGTGTCGCGAGTGCCTGGACCCGCCTAGCTGACATCTTATAGTAATGTGGCCTTATCAGCAAGTGGTGTGCTGACAGCAACAACTCATGACATCACCCCTCAGTAGCGTCATTCCCCTTTCTTCCTTCTGCAGTCCTGCCATGCCCGACTCTGGTGGTGAGTCTGGCATGTCTCTTAATTCGGTACTGCAGACACAGTAGGTGTGGTGGTGTTGCTAACCCGCCACCACTGTTGCCACGCCCCTTGCCTGCACCCGTCCCTCTTCTCTCATCCATCGTGCCGCATCGCAACACCCGACCTAGAGTAGCCAAGCTTGCCTCTTGCGGTTGCTGCAGTCTTCAATTTTGCATTTGGCAATAAACACTCCTGGAAATTGAAATAAGAACACCGTGAATTCATTGTCCCAGGAAGGGGAAACTTTATTGACACATTCCTGGGGTCAGATACATCAGATGATCACACTGACAGAACCACAGGCACATAGACACAGGCAACAGAGTATGCACAATGTCGGCACTAGTACAGTGTATATCCACCTTTCGCAGCAATACAGGCTGCTATTCTCCCATGGAGACGATCGTAGAGATGCTGGATGTAGTCCTGTGGAACGGCTTGCCATGCCATTTCCACCTGGCGCCTCAGTTGGACCAGCGTTCGTGCTGGACGTGCAGACCACGTGAGACGACGCTTCATCCAGTCCCAAACATGCTCAAAGGGGGACAGATCCGGAGATCTTGCTGGCCAGGGTAGTTGACTTACACCTTCTAGAGCACGTTGGGTGGCACGGGATATATGCGGACGTGCATTGTCCTGTTGGAACAGCAAGTTCCCTTGCCGGTCTAGGAATGGTAGTACGATGGGTTCGATGACGGTTTGGATGTACCGTGCACTATTCAGTGTCCCCTCGACGATCACCAGAGGTGTACGGCCAGTGTAGGAGATAGCTCCCCACACCATGATGCCGGGTGTTGGCCCTGTGTGCCTCGGTCGTATGCAGTCCTGATTGTGGCGCTCACCTGCATGGCGCCAAACACGCATATGACCATCATTGGCACCAAGGCAGAAGTGACTCTCATCGCTGAAGACGACACGTCTCCATTCGTCCCTCCATTCACGCCTGTCGCGACACCACTGGAGGCGGGCTGCACGATGTTGGGGTGTGAGCGGAAGACGGCGTAATGGTGTGTGGTACCGTAGCCCAGCTTCATGGAGACGGTTGCGAATGGTCCTCGCCTATACCCCAGGAGCAACAGTGTCCCTGATTTGCTGGGAAGTGGCGGTGCGGTCCCCTACGGCACTGCGTAGGATCCTACGGTCTTGGCGTGCATCTGTGCGTCGCTGCAGTCCAGTCCCAGGTCGACGGGCACGTGCACCTTCCGCCGACCACTGGCGACAACATCGATGTACTGTGGAGACCTCACGCCCCACGTGTTGAGCAATTCGGCGGTACGTTCATCCGGCCTCCCGCATGCCCACTATACGCCCTCCCTCAAAGTCCGTCAACTGCACATACGGTTCACGTCCACACTGTCGCGGCATGCTACCAGTGTTAAAGACTGCGATGGAGCTCCGTATGCCACGGCAAACTGGCTGACACTGACGGCGGCGGTGCACAAATGCTGCGCAGCTAGCGCCATTCTACTGCCAACCCTGCGGTTCCTGGTGTGTCTACTGTGCCGTGCGTGTGATCATTGCTTGTACAGCCCTCTCGCAGTGTTCGGAGCAAGTATGGTGGGTCTGACACACCGGTGTCAATGTGTTCTTTTTTCCATTTCCAGGAGTGTATATAAATGACCTAGTAGATAGTGTCTTAAGTTACATGCGGCTTTTCGCGGATGATGCTGTAGTATACAGAGAAGTCGCAGCATTAGAAAATTGTAGCGAAATGCAGGAAGATCTGCAGTGGATAGGCACTTGGTGCAGGGAGTGGCAACTGACCCTTAACATAGACAAATGTAATGTATTGCGAATACATAGAAAGAAGGATCCTTTATTGTATGATTATATGATATCGGAACAAATACTGGTAGCAGTTACTTCTGTAAAATATCTGGGAGTATCCGTGCGGAACGATTTGAAGTGGAATGATCATATAAAATTAATTGCTGATCAGGCGGGTACCAGGTTGAGATTCATTGGGATAGTTCTTAAAAAATGTAGTCCATCAACAAAGGAGGTAGCTTACAAAACACTCGTTCGACCTATACTTGAGTATTGCTCATCAGTGTTGGATCCGTTCGAGATCGGGTTGACGGAGGAGATAGAGAAGATCCAAAGAAGAGCGGTGCGTTTCGTCACAGGGTTATTTGGAAACTGTGATAGTGTTACGGAGATGTTTAACAAACTCTTCGCGCTGTTGAAGACTTATTTGCTGCAACATTCTCCCCACAAAATGTATTATCTTTTCCTTCTACAATTAAGTCTTCCTGGTAAATTTTGTTACTGCTATTTTGACTCTAGCGTAGACGACTTACATTGCCTTGTTGACATTATAAAATATAATACTAGGTGCACAACATCTATGAGTGATATTTAATATACAAAATAACACTATTGACCTGTATTACATAAATTGTATATTGATACCCTTTTTGCTATTCTATGAGGGGCTTCATGTTGGATACCTGATGCAGCCCTCTCGATTTCTTTGTCTGTAGGGTCGGATGAATTCTGGCTACGCGTATGTTCTCGTAGCTGTGGAACTAACATCAAAATTTGTCTGCTTTATTCCACTGAGGATCCACCGCAGCAACTTCTCGTAACCTGTTTAGAATTATCGGGTACATCGGAGCAGCGAAAGATGTGTGGGTGGCTTGGTCCTTTGTCACAGTTTACACACTCTGATCACCCGCTGTATTCTTTTTAGCTTATTATTAAAATATCACACCTCGTTTAGCTTCTGAAAGCTCTTCCATGCTCCGAAGTGTCCATAGCTTAGGTAGGTGTACCACACTAGTTTATTGATCATTTCCTCAGGTATCACCTCTAGCCATCGCGGGCCTTCTATGTTCCATTTCCGAAAAAGAATCCCGTTTTCTACCCTATAATGCCGCTGAATTGCAGCTTGATTTCTGTCCCTCCACTTTTCCTTCACTTCTTTGAGTATGGGATCCTTGTCTTGTTAGCGGCCGACATTCTTTAGTGACATTGTCACAAAGTTTTTGAAGGTGACTTTTTTTCAGGTACAAAATGCTGAAATTGTTTTCGCCTGGTTCACCGTCTACTCCGTTTCTTAGGCCTACCGGAGCCCGAGAGAGAGCGTCTGCAATCAGGTTCTTTTCCCCTGGTATATACTCGATTGTAAAGTTGTATTCTTGTAGGGAAAGCGCTCAGTGGAATATCCTGCGGTAAGGCAACTTTGCCGACATTAGGAATTGTAGTGTCCGACGGTCAGTAAATACCTTCGTGTTCCTTCCGTATAAGAAGTATCTAAATTTTCTGAACGCCCAGACAACTGCCAGCCCCTCGAGTTATGTGACTGAGTAGTTTCTTTCTGCTTGCGAAAGAAACGGTCTTTCAGGTCGAGAATGATCAGCGTCTTCTCCTTGAAACAGAACCGCACCAATGCCGTTCGCCGAACTGTCCATCATGAGGTAGAAATCGCGACTCAAGTCTGGGTGTGCTAGAATAGGTGCATTTACTAATGCCTCCTTCAATCTTTCGAATTTGTCCTGTGCTTGGGCGTCCCAATACCAAATCGTATGCTTTCCTGTTAGCGCGAGGAGGTGTGGCATGGCCAGCATGCTTAAGTTCACAAATTTCTAGAAAAAATTGTGACTCCTAAGTATCTTCTAAGTTGCCTCTTCATTGTTGGTCTTGGAAATTCAGCAGTTGCTTTAAATCTCTCAGGATCAGGTTGTATCCTGTCCACCGAAACTATGTGACCTAGAAACTTTATTCTCTCACGCCCAAACTGAGATTTATCTAGGTTCACTGTTATACCAGCTCGTTCAAAAGTGTCTAATAAACGGTTCAACACGTCATTGTGTTCTTCCCAGGATTTTTCTGCTATCAGAACATCATCAGTGTGTAATGTAATTCTCTCACTTAGGACCTCAGGAAGGATGCTGTTCAGGCCTCATATAAACGCTGCTGCAGAAACATTTGGTCTAAATGGAAGCCGTTTAAATTGGTAACATTTCCCATAACACAAAAATGCAGCCTATACTCTGGATGCAACACGATTTGCCAGTAACTGGCTCTCTTATCAATGGAGGTTAATACCTTCGCTCCATGGAAATGTTGCAATAATTCTTCTATGTCCACTGGTCTGTCTGTTTCTGCTTTAGTAACAATGTTGATTTGCTGAGAATCCAGCACCAATCTCACCTATTCGTCCTTTTTCAGTACCACTGAAAGCGGTGAGTTGTACGAACTCATGGCGCGTTCAGTTACATCCTGATTGAGTATCTTCACGACCTCTGCCTTCACTTTTTCTTTATGTGCTAATGGAATGGGGTATGGCCTCATGAAAACCTTTTTGTGTTCCCATACTTGGAACTTGTATTCAAAGCATTTTATCGCACCTGGTGCATCCGAAAATATTCTCTCATGATTCCTTAAACACTCTAGCAATCTTAAATGGGCGTCCTCTGGCATGTCTCCTACACTGTGCATGCTTTCTTCGATTATTTTTCTGAAAACCCCATCCCATCGGTGTGCGGATAGTGGTAGGCTTACAGTTTACAAGAATCTTGGGTTCCTGGTAGACTCCCAGATAAGTGAGAATTTGTAGGCAGCTGGCTTCCGACTCATCCCTTATGACCCAATTATTGAAATCCAATTCAACGGGGTTACCCTCTCTGTTTAGATACACGAAACCTCCACCCAAGTCTACAATAGCCTGGTGAGCGTTCATGAAGTCCACCCCTAAAATTACTTCAGTGTTCATTAAGGGCACAATGAAGAAGTTTTCCTTGAACTCCTTGCCCTGGCATTTGAACATGATCCTAGTCTGCCACTTGACTTCTACACTTTTACGGTATATTGCCCCTTTCACCTTCGTCCTTCGCAACAGCAATGTCGGCCGAGCTTCCACCTCCCTGCATTTTTGGAATGCAGCCTCACTGACAATCGAGATCAGACTTCCCATGTTGATTACGCAGTTCAATGATACCACTTTCGCTGAGATGGCAATCACCGGACTAACAGCTGAAATCCTGTTATCAATGTTTTCCTGAAGTACCTGAAGTAATGTTTCCCTAATATCTTCATGACCTATGCAACGTACTTTGCAACTTTCCATCATCGGGTGTGGGCTAATCCCATCTCCCTCGACCTGAATTGGTCATAACTGTTGTTTTCCCTCCATTTTTGTTCCCCCCCCCCCCCCCCCCCCCCCCCCCCCCCCCAGATCTGCTGGTCTGATTTCCACATCAATGGGAATAGTGTCCCTTTTCTTATCCGCCGGGGCCTGCCCGTATTTTTCACTGCTATTTCATGATGATCTCGGTCAGTTACTGTTTGCATATTTTCCTCTGTTGCGGCAATTGCGCGCGTCGTGATTGCCATTATGCCATTCGTTAGTATATTTACATACTTGTTTTTGTTCATTTATCATACTTGTTTTTGTTCACCCAGTTACCTTTGTACCCAGTCTTGTGCTGCCTCGAGCCAATAGGTTGGGAGAAACTCACACTGCAACTCGCTACCGTCGTGCACGTGTGTGCTACAGCTCTCATTCGCACAGAGGGTTCGGCTTTGAGATTCCCACACATAAATTCTATTTTATATTCATCCAGCCAGTTGGGTGGTAGACAAACTGGTATTGTTCAAGCCAAGCACGTGGGTGTATCCCTTCGCCGAGTTGTGGAACACTTCGAATTTTCGCACAGAGAGAAAGTGTTTGTAGTCAAACCCTTTTGCTTTCCTCCTGTACGAACCTGTGCATGGATTTTTGTGTCCTTCCCGACATTTCCCTATATCCCTACACACTCTAGTTTCTTCATAGTCCTCCTAATGTCTGCAATCACGTCCCTCGCTACTGTCTTGTGCGTCTTTGAGCAACTGGTTTCCCTTTTCTGTTCCGCATGCGAGAAGGTTCTCCATGTAAGCCACGCGTTCGCATACCTCGTTTGTAGCATCGTATTGTTGGCTGTTGACCTCGCATTGACCTTCCTGAAACCTCCTCAATAATAATATGATTTCTTCATTATCTATTGCATTCAGCAATGAAGCATTCTCACTACTTTCTGATACTTTAATATCAGCAATCTTTTCCGTGAGTTTTCTAACTCTTCTTTCACCTTCTTTATTTCCTCCCTTTTTTGCACTTTTACAACTTCTACTTTTCCCACAAGTTCCATGATTGCCCTAGTGTTTGTATCTAGCTTTTCTTGAGTTGCTTCGGTTGCTTTTATCCATTTTATCACCTTTTTCCTGTCGCTATTACACCTTTCTGTTAATCTTTGGAGTCCCTTTTCTAATTTTTTCCCCCCATTCTCTCATTTCGACCTGAACTTTCTTCTGTTCTGTTTTGACAGCACTTAATCTATTACCTTCTACTTCAAATTTTTCATTGACATTGTTTACAACGTCCTTTCGAACCTCTTGAAGTAGCGCCTTATTCTCTTCAAATTTCTCATTTACTCCTGTCATGATGCCCTCAAGTTTTGAGTTTAATTCCGTATCTACTTCATGCATAAAGCCCTCTATTTTTGAGTTTAATTTCGTATTATTTTCTTCCTGTTTCGCCATTCTTCCTTTCATCATCCTATCCAACTCTACCTCCCACATGTTATTCAGGTTTGTGTTAGCTGACGTACTTTGTCTCCTCTCTATTGTCTCGGTTTCATCTGCGCTCGCACTTGGATCCGAAGTCACACTACCAGTTGGGCAGATAACCTGCACATTTTCTAAGTTCAGCATTGCCGCAGTGCAATTGAAATCGAGGATAATCCCGTTGCTTGTCTCACCCGTGCCTGTCTCCTCTCTCTCCGCGGCTACCTGATTAGTGACAACTTCCTCTGCGCCTGACCTATTTATCCTCGCACTGCTCCTTGATTGACCCTGTGTTTCCATTTTGGATACTGGGATCATACTTTTGCCCAAAGTACATAGTTAATAGAGCTTCGCTCATGGAAAACAAATTCCCTATCTTGACAATGCGAATCACGATGAATTATTTTTCGTAGCCAAGCGCAAGTTATAATTATATGCAACCTAGCACAGTCATCACAAGCAGCTTAACACTTTTATTGTCACACACAATGTAATTTAAAATTCCCCAAAATATATGAATATAACACACAAAGAAAATTGTCCCCAAAATCACACAAATAAAATCACAAAGCAACGCGGTATATGTAACGCAGTATTTGCAACACTGATTATTCAAAAATTGGAATTGTGACACCTGTGAAAATTTAATAATTTATTAGTACATTCCAGCAATCTCACAGCATCACAAGAGAGTTCGTAATTTGAACGAGATCCTAGGCTACAGGGTCGCCATTATGAATGATAACTTGCTTTCCGCAAAGCCTTGACAGGCATGCTCAACTTAAAAATGCCACCTGTATCTTTTATGAAAGATGCCTATGACCATTTGCATGCGCAAATATCACTACAAAATTTTTGATTATTGGTTAACTTTAAGTTGAAAATTTGAATAACTTAACTGGAATGGTAATGGAAATAAGATGTTGCTGTGAGACAAAGAATTTTATATAACAACATTTTATTTAATAAAGTCATGAAAATAACTCCATGTTCACTTATTGGTACGGTTTCATAAAATGCTTGCCCATCGTCAGTGATTTTTAAAAAAAGAAAAAAGGGGGGGGGGGGGCGGTTAATGTTATGCAACCTGACTATATGTCCTAACTAAGATGACTATAGGAACCATCACACAGAGCGTCTGTACTCACCAGTCTCAGCAGGAAATGCCTAACCATCTCCCCTAGTAGGGGGTCCACACACGGTGGCTGGAAGGGCTCAGAGTGTCTGCACAGTGGCTATTTGCCAACCTGACAGGGTCTGCTAACGCGCGGGGGGAACCTATGTCTCTCTGGTCCAGTGCAGTCGCACTCTACTTAATATAATGGTTGGCTAAACTGCACCTCCACATTTAGAGAACCCACAGCAGACAGCCCATGCATATGTCAGCAGAGGACCCGCATCCACATTTGCACACTATACTAAGAGTGATAATATAACATAATTCTGGATTAAAATTCCTTGAGTGTCGGAACGGCACCCAGGTGTGTTTTGAGCATGTGACTCTTGAAACAAGCCATGTAGCAGCTCACATGGAGCCGTTACACTGACAGAATGTATTTTACCAAAGGGATGAAAAAGTGGATGATTGCTAGACCAATTTTATATTCCTCAAAGGAGACTATGTCAAGAAATAAGGTGAGTCGTTCACAAAACCAACATTTTTTCTTGCTTTTTATGAGACTTACCACACCACCCTCATACATACGTTCTACACACATACATACCGCAAACAACATGTTTCTTGGATAGCCTTTTCTTTGATAGCTTTTTCCTCTTGTTTCTGATGTACTGAATACACAAAACAAATAAATATAGAATCCCCACACAAGTTAAAGTACAGGACTGCACCATCTGTCAAATTGTAAACCTGGTAACAACAGCTAGTGGCATCTCTCTCTCTCTATCTCTCTCTCTCTCTCTCTCTCTTTTCTCTCTCTCTCTCTCTCTCTCTCTCTCTCTCTCTCTCTCTCTCTCTCTCTCTCTCTCTCTCTCTGCCTCTGCATTTAATATGTCACAGGACAACTGCCTTTCCCCCAGGTTCTCTGTCTACCCAACATCCAACACCTCTAGCACGCACACACCCCTACAAAAATGGCAACACACTGAGTATGTGAAGTCCAAGAAAGCACTGTGACTTCCACTATGCATATATCACTGAAATGTCAATCATAAAGATATTTTATTCACAATGTAAGAAGCTGCAGTTTTAAGTTCTCATTTTAGAACACAGTTTGTAGTTCATTGATCATGCTCTTCACATTTTTAATCTACTTGAATTCCAAATGAGTGACACCATTGTGAATTTTAAAAATGTGTTGACCTCAAGTTATATCATAGAGTAACATTGTTGACTCCATCCGTAGAATATGAAAGCAATAAGCAATCTGTGTGTTCCTTATTTTATCAGTGCTCACTTTACTGTTCAGCAAGTCCCCATACTTTAAAATCGTAGTTGCTGTTAACCGTGAAACACTCAGCCTGGTGACAGCTGGCTTTAAGATAAACTTTATATCTAGCCTATGTTCATAGGATTGGGATCCTACTACTTGTCATCAGACAGCTTTTTATCATATGCTGAGAGTACAAATTTAATGCCATGCTTTTGGGTAATCAGTCAAAGAAAATGGAATAAACACCTTGGCTGAACACCTGAAAGCACACCATTTATCAGATAGGCTGAGAAAACCTGGAAAATCACAAATATATAATCTATTGGCTATCCGACAGTCACTGGTATATCATAGTAGCACTACTATTTACTCTGTCTTGCTATAGAATTTGAAATCATTTGCCTGTGTGTCAGTTTGCAGCCGAAACAGCTTTTCTTATAATTTACGCAGAATATATTTTCTATCTCATACTCTATCTGATACTACAGTATTTAATTAATTATTTTACAGCTCAAAAGAATTGGATGGGGAATCATCTTTTGAGACCGCTAAAAGAAATGAAATGAAAAGTGTGTGGATAACTGGTAGACGTGGTCTGACAGAGAGAGAAGCTGCAACATTGCTCATTAAAGAAGCAAGGTTTATGCTCCAGGTAACACAAATAGATAATGGTTAAAAATTAAATATGTGCTGTATTTAATGTACTGATGTGTGTCTTTCCTTTTTGCAGAAAGAACTTGGACTGGCTGATGCAAAATGGGAGATGGTCGGAGAAGCCTCGGATTCTTCAGGTTACACTAGCTCTTCTAGTACAAGTTCACATGAATCCTCTGCTGAACATAGCCATATTTTGGATGAAATTGTGGAATGCCATGCAACGACGCAAATTACATCTGATGAGAGTGTAAAGATACGTACAAATGAAAAAAACAAAAACTCTAGTCATTTTTGTGAACCTGTCTCTTTGAGCTCATATGAAACCAAAAAACAAATTATAAACATAGCAGGGAACTCGTTACTAACAGAGAGAAAAGAAATTAGTGATTTGCCTTGTGTTTCCAAATGTGATACTTCAGCTCCTGGACCATTTGAAAAACATTATAAAACACATCAAGACGATCTGAGTGACAGCTTACATCAGGGTACTCCAGATAAATGCGTTATAAAAGAGACAGAAAATGCTACAGGACTTTCTGACATAGCTCAGCCCATACCTAAAATGGATCATGGTTTAGATCTTTCTACGTCTGAAAGGTCCGCATTCGAACAAGTTGATGATGCCATTGTTAAAGACCACTCAAAAACTGTAATAGATTCTTCAATTGCAGATCTGTCACACGAGAGACCAACTTCAAGTAGAAACAGCTCTGATTTCTTTGCATCACCTTCTTCTGAAAATAATTACAGGAGTCCCAGCCTGTTTGGGGACAGCTTTTCCATAAATACACAGCTTGAAGATGTTCTAGATTGTAACATCTCACCTGTGAATACCACAAAGGTAGCTGCACATGTCTATAACCTACGGAAAAGAGAATCTGAGAAAACAAATATACCTTTCTCACCTAAACAAGATTCTGCTGACAACTTTTCAATAAATACACAACTTGCAGATGTCCTAGATTGCAAGCTGTCACCCTTGAATGCTGCAAAGACATCACAACCCCTCTTTAACTTGAAAGAAAGAGGAGACTGCATGAAGACAAATATGCATTCGTCTCCTAAACAAGATTATACAAGCAGCCTTATAGTAAACACGCCTCTCGGAGATGTCCTGGATTGTAATATTTCATCTGCTACAGAGACACCTCGGCAAGTATGTAACAGTCAGAGAAGTGGAGAATGTGGGAAAACAACTTTACTTTTGTCTCCGAAACAAAATTTTCCATTGCCAGTGGAACAACATGATGATAAACAAGCTGCTCTGTTAACAGAACACACAAACACAAAATCAGAAACCATAGGATTTGCTGATGATTCAGTTATAACAGATTCTTTTCTTGAAAATGCTTTCAGGACATATCTCCCATTGAATTCAGAAATAGTGTCACCATCAGATTCTGAAAAAAGTGAAAGCGCCTCTAGAAAGAAATCAAAGTTCTCTACAGTGGGATTGAAGACACCAAATGCAAAACCAACCAAAGATGGAAAGTTAACACTCTCTAAGAATAAGCGAAAGAATCATGAGAATGCAACCGATGTAGAGTTGATGAAAAGCTTGGTGAGCCCATCAAAAAAAATAAGACTTTGCACAGGTATAAACAGTGAAAAATCACCTCAGATATTGCTCGCAACTCACAATAAGACTCCAGCAAGATTGAGTAATGTATCTTTTGACACTCCAGCTGACCATGTCTCTAAAAACCTCAAGGCGAGAAAACTAAGGTTTAGCAAAGTTACAGTGTTTCACAGCAGCTCAGAAGAGGAAGGAGAAGAAGACGAAGAAAATAATGAGACTAACGTCCTTGCAAGATCATCACAAAAGAGCACAGTACAGTCCTTCTCTTTGCGTAGCAAAATGGCACCAGTTAGTATGAAATTTAATACACCACGCAAAAGCAGTGCCCAGAATGCTGGTGAGATCAGTGAACCGGGAAGGAAACTAGATGCTGAAAGTGGGACCGAGAAGCAACTCACCTCTGCTATCAGTGAGGAGAAAGATGGAAAGCAACGGGTGGTACAACTTACTCCACCTGTGAACAGTAATTTATCAGGGTGAGGAAGCTTGCTTGTTAGTTTGTATGTATGCCATATGATCAGTAAGTTTCTTTATACTTTGTATAATTTTCTTTTTAATAGATAAAAATGTACCAAGTACAGATCACATTACAGTTGAGACCTTTATGATCGAAATAAATGGCTAAATGTTGAAATTGTATGTGTATGCAGACTTAAGTGAAAATAATGTGAATCAGTTAATTCTGTGAGATCTGCTACTGCAGAATGCAAAAACCTGTTGACATTGTATGTATGGATCAAGTTAATTGGTGTACTTTGGAATCCTCACAAATAAACTACTTAATGACATCAACTGCAGCCACACCAGGACTGCTTTGGTTACACTATGTTAAAGTCAACAAAGTTTTTGGCATGACTCTGTTATAGACAACTGTTGTCCTAGAATTCATAAAAATGCAGGTTGCTCTAGTGTTACATAAGGATCTTGGTGGATGGGGCCTCCTCTCTATCTTATATACATATAGTCTTAAAGAGTCAAAAGACCATTTACATCATACCATTTTCAGTGCTCACGACCTTTTAAGAAGAATATTGCTTGCTCAGCTGCACATTTAGCTCTATTTGGTGCCATAGCCAATCAGTGATTAAGTAGTGCTGGCACATAACCAATGGATTTGTATTATCAGTCCATTTTGTGAACACTCACAGCTTGTTAGCCTTAGTGTATTCAGCTTCATGGCATGCTTCTCCACAGAGGAGGAAGGAGGGGAGAGGAGGATTCTCCAAAGATGTTCGAATATACACTGAAGCTGCAAAGAAACTGCTATAGGCATGTGTTTTCAAATAAAGACACATGTAAACAGGCGGAATATGTCGCTGTGGTCGGCAATGCCTATATAAGACAACAAGTGTCTGGTGCAGTTGGTAGATTGGCTACTGTTGCTACAATGGCAGGCTATCAAGATTTAAGTGAGTTTGGACATGATGTTATATTCGGTACATGAGAGCAATGGGACACAGCATCTCCGAGGTAGCAATGAAATGGGGATTTTCACTTACGATAATTTCACAAGTATACCGTGAATATCAGGAATCCAGTGAAACATTGAATCTCCAAAATTACTGTGGTCAGAAAAAGATCATGCAAGAACGGGACCAGCAATGACTGAAGAGAATCGTTCAATGTGACAGAAGTGCAACCTTTCCACTAATTGCTGCAGATTTCAATGCTGGGCTATTGACAAGTGTCAGCATGCAAACATTCAATGTAACATCATCAGTATGGGTTTTCAGAGCCGAAGGCCCACTCATGTACCCTTGACGACTGCTTGACTCAAAGCTTTACACCTCACCTGTGCCCATCAACACCGACATTGGATAGAGAAAACCTCATGAATCCATGGATGCTGCATGTTAGCAGGGGACTGTTCAAGCTGGTGGAGGCCCTGTAAGGGTGTGGGACATGTGCAATTGGAGTGATATTGGACCCCTGATAATCTAGATATGACTCTGACAAGTGACACGTACATAAGCAATCATCCTGTCTGATCACATGTGTCTATTCATGTCCATTGTTCATGCTACACCCCACACATTCAGAATTGCTAAGGAGTGGCTCCAGGAACACTTTTCTGAATTTAAACACTTTCACTGGCCACCAAACTCCCCAGACTTGAACATTAATGAGCATATGTGGGATGCCTTGCAACCTGCTGTTCAGAAAGATCTCCACCCCTCATACTTTTATGGATTTAAGGACAACCCTGCAGGATTCATGCTGACAGTTCCCTCCAGCACTACTTCAGACACTAGTTGAGTCTATGCCATGTCACGTTGCAGCACTTCTGTGCTTGCGGAGGGCCCTACACAAAATTAGGCAGATGTTCCAGTTTTTTTGGCTCCTCAGTACACTGACTGTAATTAACTTTGGCAGATCAATGATCAGTAAATATACACCAGGTTTCAGTAGAGCCAAGTTTTGTTTTATGCTCACATACATAGTGTGCATAAGACCCAAGTCGTGTGGGTATCTCAGTTAGTAGAGCACTTACCTATGAAATGCAAAGGACCTGGGTTCAAGTCCAAGTCCAGCAAACAATTTTAATCTGCGTGGAAGCTTCATATCAGTACACCTTCCCCTGCAGAGTGAAACATTCATTCTGGATAATGTGTATCATTTCTTGTTGTTATCTATTGGACGTGTGAGGTAAAGTCCCAGAAGTGAAAATGTAGGTTATTTCACATATCTATAATAATGTTGAACAATATTAGGAAAAGGATAAATCACCACAAAGCTGACCCATTGAGCTGAAGACAGGCACACCAAAATGACTGATACACAGTATAGCTTTCAGCCTAAGCCTTCTTCAGTGAAAAAACACACACACACACACACACACACACACACACACACACACACACACGCATGTGCGTGCGCCACGCACACACACACACACACACACACACACACACACACACACACACACACACACACGCATGTGCGCGCGCCACGCACACACGCGAGTCCTACCACCAGCAGCTCCAACCAGAATTGGAGCTGCTGGTTGTGGTAGTTATGTTCTCATAGAGTTTGCTTGCTTGTGTTAATCTCTCTCTCTCTTTCTCTCTCTCTCTCTCTCTCTCTCTCTCTCTCTCTCTCTGTGTGTGTGTGTGTGTGTGTGTGTGTGTGTGTGTGTGTGTGTGTGTTTTCTCTGCTAAAGAAGACTTTGGCCAAAAGATATAATGTGCAAGTGCTTTTCTTTGTGCCTGTCTTCAAATCAGTGGGTCCTCTTTACATTGAGTAATGATATATCCTTTTTCCAAATATTGTTGATATTCCAACTTGGAGTTCCCATTGGATAATAATTTTTAAGTTACTTATATTAAGTAGTACTGCAGTGCCCTGTCAGGATGTGATCATAGTAATAATCATATGAGTAATACTTTCTCCAGAGGCACGAGATGTAAACTGTTGTTATTAGGAATTCTGCTACTGCTCAAGTGTGTATCAGAGCTAGATTTATTCAGAAGCAATATGTGAGAACAGTTTGATGTACTTACAATATTTTAATAACTGAAAGAGTAAAGTTGACTGCACATCATGCAGTTGAGGTACTGAGCACACAAACTCACAACCTCTTATTCATTTGTCTATCAAACACTCAACATTTCAACTACATGGTGAGCGTTTACCTACACTCAAATTATTTCTAACTGTTTAGCACTTTTCAGGATTCTATGATCTATTAGTATTGTTTGGTCCTAATGCATTTGCCAGTGGTCAATTTGTGGTACAATATCATTTTTGTTATTTATTGATTCACTAGTTTAGGTACGGTTTTGATAATGATAATAGTTTAAAGAACAAATTATGAATATGTTAATAATTTTCTCGAAGAACTCTATGAACTGTTCTTCAGGAGTTCAGCACAACTGCCTTCTGTAATTGGTGACAGAGCAATGACTGCAGTTCTAGGTACTGTGGATACTTCTACAGTTTGTTTTGGGATAACACTAGTGTCCAATATTACTGTTGGTATAATGTGCACTGAGTTCTGTTTTCTAATGGCCTCTACCACATTTGACAAATCGCTGTACTGTATTTAGACACTTCTCATTGCAGGAGGCTTGTGAATTATGGGGGCTGAGTATAGTGATGTCCTTGAGGAAGGTGACTTGCTTTGTATTGATAGTGAGACATTTTATCTTTCATGGTGTATAACCTGAATGAATTTGCTGTCCATGTTATGGCATTATCTTCCCACAAACTGATTTCACTGCTGCTGTAGCTGCTATGTAGATGACTATAGTTGGTACAGAATTTCACAGGTTTTGCATCATCTACTGTCCTTAAGCTGTGGTATTTTTAATATTCTTTTGTAGTTATTGTTTGTTATTCATAATGGACTTCTATGTTATTCAAAGTGCAGCAGCTTTCCTGGTATTATTAGTGATGTGACTGTTTTGTATAATTTGAGCAATGTCTTCTCGGATTTCATTCAGTGTTGGTTTTGGTATAAGGGTGCTTATTGCAGTAATGTGTCACTTGTAACTCTCATGTTGTTCTATTTGGTACCATAGCTGATTAGTGACTAAGTAGAGCTGGCATATAATGAATGCATTTGTGTTATCAGTCCATTTTGTGAACACTTACAGCTTGTCAGCCTTTAGTGTATGCCACTGAATTACAATTGACTGTAATTCAGCCAAACAGTTGCAGTTTGTGACTGAGCATGTATCGGAGATGCTGAGGACACTTCCCTTGTGATGGTAGTGGATTAATGTGATCAAATGGGAGGCCATCAGGAATCCTTTCCATCAGTGCCACCTCATCTGCTGTCATCCTCAGTGGCAGTTCCAGAGTTGCCCTGACAATCCACAGCAGTATTCTTTTTGCTCTTTTTATACTTTCTCCAATTTTTATGCACTCTACCTGCTGCAATGTCTTCATTGTTCATCCATTACCCTAGGACCCATTGTTTTGCAGAAGATCGTGCATTCAAGCTTCTTGGCTTCTCTGACATCAGGGAATATTTCCTGACAGATTGAAATATGCCATAGTTAAACCCTTGTATAAAAAAGGTGACAAGACAGACGTCAACAATTATCGTCCTATTTCACTTCTGACATCCTTCTCAAAAGTGTTTGAAAAAGTAATGTACTCAAGAGTAACTTTACACATTAGTGGGAATAACGTTTTATCAAAATGTCAGTTCGGTTTTCAGAAAGGTGTTTCAACAGATAGTGCTATACATGCTTTCACTGATCAAATTTTAAATGCTCTGGATAGTAGAACATCACCAATTGGGATTTTCTGTGATCTCTATAAGGCTTTTGATTATGTGGATCATGAAATCCTCTTAGATAAGCTGAAGTACTATGGAATGAATGGTTCAGTACACAGATGGTTCACTTCATATTTAACTGGTAGAATGCAAAAGGTTGAAACAGTAAACCCACATAGTACACAAAGGGCAGCAGATTATTCAGACTGGGGATGTATCAAGAATGGGATACCACAGGGTTATGTCTTGGGGCCTTTATTGTTTTTAATATATGTTAATGACTTGCCTAATTATATTCATGAAGATGCAAACTTGGTTCTCTTTGCAGATGACACAAGTATTGTAATCAAGCCTAAAAAGCAAGAATCAGATAAGGAAAATGCAAATAATGTTTTTCAAAGAGTTATTAGGTGGTTTTCCGCAAGTGGACTTTCATTGAACTTTGAAAAAACACTGTACATACAGTTCAGTACAGGGAAAGGCATAACACCGGAAATAAATATAGAGTGTGGGGGAAAATCTTTAGCTAAAGCAGATTGTTCAAAATTTCTGGGTGTCTGTATTGATCAGAATTTAAACTGGAAGACACACATTGACAATCTACTGAAACGATTGAGCTCAGCTACCTATGCTATTAGTGTCATTGCAAATTTTGGAGACAAGCACATCAGTAAGTTAGCTTACCATGCATATTTTCATTCGTTGCTTTCTTACGGAATCATCTTTTTTGGCAATTCATCACTAAGAAAGAAGGTATTTATTGCACAAAAACGTGTTATCAGAATAATGTCTGGGGCTCATCCAAGATCATCTTGTAGACAATTATTTAAAGAATTAGGGATATTGCCAGTAGCTTCACAATATATATACAGCCCAATGAAATTTTTTGTTAGTAACCCAGATCACTTCAGAATTAATAGCACAGTCCACAGCTACAATACTAGGAGACAGGGTGACCTTTACTACCGTTCATTGAATTTGACATTGGCACAAAAGGGGGTGAATTATACTGCCACAAAGATTTTTGGTCAATTGCCAAACAATATCAAAAGTCTGACAGACAACCAATCGGCATTCAAAAGTGAGTTAAGGGAATTTCTGAATGACAACTCCTCCTACTCCATAGATGAATTTTTAGACATAGGTCAAAGAAATACAGTAAGCATTAACAATTGTACTGTATATAAGACTAACAATGATTATTTGGGATAAATGAATCTTGTGTACTTTGACACGTTTCACATCATTACAAAAGAATCGTTTTCATGATCCATGGAACAAGTAATATAACTGACTAACTTTCCTGTCATTCTCAGACATTTATTTTTATACAGACATTTGGGTTTGAGTACTGTGTTACAGTGCTTGAATTCAGTTTTTCTTGAGATTCCATTTTCTTGTATAGGACATGTGTCCTACAAAAAATGTTGCCACCTTCTCCAACCTGCTGCCACTAGCTTCTTTTTTGCAAGTTCTTGTCTGCACCATCTCACCAAGGTATCTGAAATTTTCCACTTTTTCTATTTTACAGATTGTGTCATTAGGTGACAAGATGCTGTTTACATGTTAATTATGTACTTTGTTTTCTCAACAGAAATTTGTAGGCCAGCTTTTTCAGCCTGTCCCTTCAGCATGTTTTTGTTTCACAGCTGTAGACTCTAATACCATTCTTTGATTTTCCAATGTGAACTTTGTTCACTTGCCCTTTCTTAACTAACTCCCTTTCCCCTTCTCTAACATGCAGCTGAAGAGAACTTGGGTCAGTGCATCACCCTGTTGGACTTAAGTTATAATTAAAAACTCTTTGGAAAATTCTCCCTTGGATTTTATTTTTGAGCATGTCTGTGTTAGAGTTTGCTTGATAATTTCCATTGTTGTAGAGTCAACTCCAAACACTATCAACCTGTCAAACAATATTTTCTCATTGGCTGAATCATAATCGTTCTTAAAGTTGGCAAAGACCACTATCAGATCATTAGAGACATAGTTTTCTAATACTCTTTTCATGCTCAAATCTGGTGAATTATGATGCCCCTTTCCCAAATCCATCTTCATATTTGCCAAGTTAATGATCTACTCATTGAACCAGTCTAGGCTGTAGTGCTTTGGAGAGTACCTTGTATGTTTGTGGTACAATAGAAATGTCCTGATATCTGATGTCAGTTCTTTCACCCTTTTTATATAGAGAGTGAATCAGTGCTGTGTTTTGTGTTCTCCAGCTATTATTCCAGTTTTCTAGATCATTTCTGTCTCTTGATTTAGAATGTTAATGGTGATTTCTCCTCCAATTTTTAACATTTCTGCTGTGATTGAGTCTTCCCGAGAGGTTTTGTTGTTGATCTGTTCTGTGATAACCTTCTAAAATTTGAAAGGAATAGGTTGTGTTGCATTGTTGTTTCTTTGCACTGGAGATATTCTCAGCCACCTGTCTCTGGGTTCTTCATCATTAATCAGTGTCATGAAGTACTTGGCTTGGATCTCACAGTTTTCTTTATTGTTCAGTTCCAGATTACCATTGTTTCTGTCGAAGTTCAAATTAGGTGGCTGATAGCCACTTGCATTCTGCTTTAAGGCCCTTTAAAAGTCCCTGCTGTTGTTTCTTTTAAATTCTGACTCAATGGTCTCAGTTTCTTATATGAATTAGGCTATTTTTGCTTTACAGAGACTTTTGCAGCCTACTTTCATATTTTTTATGTTCTGAGAGTTTATCTTTTGTTTTGTCAGTGTATCATGATTCATAGGTTATTGCTCTTTGGTTGAATGCCTTGTCACAGTCTTCAGTCCACCTCAAATGTTTATGCCCACTTTGTAAGGATGCCACATCTTTTTGCAGTATGTGCCATATTTGTACAGATATCCTGCTAGGTTTCTATTTTTCCTTCGTGTAACAGCTCTTGAAAATTGATTTGTTTTGCTTTAACTTTTCAGGATCAGTACTTATGATTTTAAACTGATGAAGTTTTTTCTTATTTCATGCAAGAAGTCTGATCTTTACTTGCATCTGAGTCAAAATTGGTTATTTTCCTTACTTCTACATGTATATCTTTTGTAATAATTACATTCTTCTTCTTCTTCTTCTTCTTCTTATTATTATTATTATTATTATTATTATTTATATTCCATGAGTGATTTTCTTGATATTTTGCTCCTGAATATAATTAAGCTACTGAAGATGTCGCTTTGATACTGCAGTTCTCAACAATAATGACTTATGTTGTAAGTAAATTAGCATTCTGAACTGATAGAACGAATACAATACTGATAATCATTTCAAGTATAATAATTATCCCTGTCACATGATATGAAGATCTAAGGAAACTGGGTATGTGAGTAAAACTTTGGAGCTTGTTGCAGAAAGCTGTGGTCCTTCCAACAGCAATAGCAGTGATGAAATCAGTGCAACCCATGTATCAGAAGGGAAAATATTGTGTCCCTCTTCCCAGTATATTGTCCATTACTTTATGTTATCATTTGCTATGTGAAATAATAATAAAGAATAAAATAAGTCAATATTATTATTACTATTAATAATAATAATAATAATAGTAATAATAATAATAATAATAATAATAATAGCATGCTGTTGCTTTGTTGTCATTGTTGATGTGGTCTTCAGTTCGAAGACAGATTTGTTGCAGCTCTCCACACTAGTATATCCTTTACAAATCCCTCCATCTCTTTATAAGTGCTGTGACATACATTCATTGCTTACTGTAGTCAAGTGTTGGTCCCCTTCTACAGATTTTATGCCCCCTCACACACACACACACACAACACACAACACACACACACACACACACACACACACACACACACACACACACACACACACACACACACACGGACTTCCCACCTTTACCAAATTAACTTTTCCTTGAAACTTCATGGCAGATTAAAATTGTGTGCCAGACCTGGAACATTTGCCTTTCATGGGCAAGTTCTCTACTGACTTAGTTATCTAATGTGATTTGTGACCTATCCTCAAAGCTATATTTCCAGTAGTATCTCTCTGCTACCTTCTAAACTTAACAGAAATTTTTACCTAACAGCTTTCTTAGCCAATTGTTTCCAGAATGAATTTTTTTTCTGCAGTGGAGTGTGTGCTGATCTGAAACTTCCTCAGAGATTTGAATGATGTGCCGGACTGGGAATATAACCTGGGAGCTTTACACGTTCCTAGCAAGAGTTCTATTGACTGAGGTAGCCATACATCACCCTCACAGTTCTACTTCCGCAGGTACATCTTGCATATGTTCCAAACTTTACAGAAGTTCTACTGTGTATCTTGCAGGACTAACACACATGGAAGAAAGAATAAAGCAAGAAATTGTGTAGCTATAGAAGACTAGGGAATTTTTTCCAGAACGGATGGGAGGAGTAGAGCTGTGAGACCAGGTTGTGAGAGCTGTTTGGATAACTCAGCTGTAGTGCACGTTCCTGCAAAAGGCAAAGGCCTCATGTTTGAGTCTCAGTGTGGCACACAATTTTATTCAGATTTCAAATCTGGTCATACTCTGCTGCAGAGTGAAAATTCAATCTGCAAACTTTTCTTGATGTTTCAGAATGTGTCCAATCAACCTGTCCCTTCTTTTAGTCAAATTGTGCCATAAATTTCTTTACTTCCCACTTTGATTCATACCTCTTCATTATGTATCCAATCTATGTATCTAATCTTCAGCAGTCTTCTGTGGAAGCACATATCCAAAAATTCTGTTCTCTTCTTATCCAATGATGATGATGATGTTGTATAAAATATGAGATACATGGAAATATGCTGGAAATAATTAACACTATGAATTATTCAAGCTACAAAGAAAAGAAAAACAACAAGCATAATAAGGAATGTTAAAAGTTGTTCTTTTTTAAAAAAATATCTAAAAATGGATATTCAAGATGATGTCAAAAAAAAAAAAAAAAAAAATGAAATTCCTAACAGGCCTTCAAGAATTACATTAAGGGCTATCACAAGCCCAGTGTTGACTTCAAAGATGTAAAATTGGACTTAACAATACACAGAAGTGTGAAATACCTAAGTCAGTGGGGAAGACTCCAGAATGGGTGAACTTTCAAAATGTTCAAAAACAAAAACCAATCAATATTGACAAATAATCTTTAAAGAAATCTGAAAAGCAGAAAAGACCCCAGGAGGAAAAGCAGAAAAGATCCCAGGAGGATGTAGTATGACCCAAATGCACCCTTTGTGCATGAAGGTTCACAAGCAAGATGTTGACATCTACAGAGCTATGTATCTCTTATCAGAGGCTTATAAAATATTCTCAAAAATATCCATAACAGGATGTGATCTATATGAGTCAATCAACTGGGTGTATACCAAGGCGGGTCCAGAGACAGAAAAGCCTGCTGTAATAGACTTTCATTCTGAAGCCCATAATTAATAACAGATTAATGAACTCTAGTGAAATAGTCTTAATATTTATTGATTTTTTTTAATTGAACCTGTTGGTGGAGAAACCTTAGATAAAGTCATCCATGTATTTGGAGTTAAATCTAAACTGACAAACTTAGTCCATGAAACCATCAAAGAGACAATCCCTAAAGTAAAATCATGACCTTCTAAAATAAATACAAGCATGCAGACAAGTTGATGGTTTACTTCCATGCCTTTTGAGCTGTATCTTTGGAATAAATCTCTGAATTTAGAAATAAAAAGAAGACAAAATAAAGAAATAAAACAATTGCAATAAATAGCTTGTCTTTTGCACATGATTTGGCATATTTTATGAAATGTTTGAAAGATTTATTCTATGGTACAAGTGTGCCCCCACCATTGAGTACGCACTACTGTTGAACACCTTCAGGCTTTTCAATGGGGCTCACATTGTGGGCCTGCAGGAAACTGAATAGCATGGTACAGATGCATGCCAAGACTGAAGTATTGTGCAAACTGAGCATTAACCAGGAAGGAAATCTGAGCATTTGTTGCACCTGCTGTATCATCAGAGACCACTGGGAATTGTCTGCTTGTGGCAGGCATAAGATCACACATGCCTCTGGCCAGGCTACCACTGACACTACAACACTGTCTAGCATGGCTACTCTGATGTTGTGAAACAGTTGACTGGGGATTGGAATGGCATTCTGTTGTCTTCAGTGATAGAGCAGGTTTTCTCTGTATGGGAGTGATGGACATACATACACATGTATGGCATATACATGGTGAGTGTTAGTTCCAGAGTGCATTCATCTGCAACATATATATCCCATCCCATGATTCATAATGTTGGTGCCCTCATTTACAATTCACAGTCACATTTGTTCTTTCTACATGATAAAGTAACCAGTGAATGCTGTATTACAAAGACTGTTATTTCCATACTTTTTCAGCATGACAATGCATGTCCACATATGGCCGCTGTGATGCAATATGCCCTTCATGATGCACAACAAGTTGCCTGCCCAGCAGAAGCACCTGATCTCTCATCAATTGAACACATACGGGAGATGATGAAATAAGTACTTACTTATTCTCCAGGACTAGCAAGCACCATTGCCGAAATGCAATGAAAGGACCAGGTTGCTTAGGACAGTCTATTGCAGGATGCCTTTCGGCACCTTTTCGATGATTTGCATGAAAGGATACACACCTTTGTTGCTGCCAGAGGCGACTATTTAGGCTCCTTTTACTATGACAGGAGTGTTTTATTTCGTCTGAATTTGTTATAATATAATCCTACAACAATGAACTACCTCTCACCTCACTTATCTGACGATATATAGAAAGGGGCACCAAACTCTTTTAAGAAAATATGTTAGTTCATTGGAAAAAGTAAAGAAATAAATATTGGATGAAAACAAATACAATCAAAGAAAATGGTTAAGAATAAATTTCTGTAGAGGATAAGATGCTTGAAATATAAGCAACTTAGGAATACCTTCAACTGCAATTTTTGGAACTTAAGGACCAACAATGAAATACATCAGAATGTAGGAAACAAATCAGAAACAACAATAGATTTTTATTCTTTGGATATATTTACAGAATCGATGACAATAGATTGACCAAAAGGATCTTCAAATATGCGTTAAAACAGCCATCAAAATTCAAGAGTTCAAGAAAGACTTGTAAAGAAATAGCATAAGGGAAGAAATAATGTAAAGAAAAACATTTAGAAGGAAACTTTTAGAAATAGAAGATTTGCAGGGGTAAAAGGAAAAGGAAATAAGGCACAAAGTGGTCAGAAAAAAGGAAGAAAGAAGCACATTGGAACAGTGAAAGAATACTGGAAGAAATAATGAAAGATGGACAGAAACTGGAACATGGTTCCAAGAAGACCTTAGTGCAGACAACAGAATGATAACTAATGTCCAGTTTAAAATTAATGTATAAACCAAACTAACAAAAATATTTGTACTATAAGTATAATAAAACCATTGTGATCACTGAAAAAATGATTCTGCCATTAAACATGAAAAAAACATGACTCTCTCCTTAAGAATCTGGAATAATGTTTCATATATGAAATTTCTCTTCATTTTTCATGCTTGGTATTCTTTCCTATTTTGTTCAAGTTAACTATCCTCAATAACACAATTCTGACTGACTCTTCATTGAATGTTATTCATAGTTTGTTAACTGATGTTTCACTGATTATGTAACTGCCAGACATTTCACTTATTTTTCTATGATTTTCAGTCAGTTGAAGTTTAGGAATGTTGATTTTGTTGCTCATTTTAAAGGCATGGAAGTACTCATCTCTACGTGCACTGTCATATAAGAGGGATCAAATTGAGCTAATAAGGTGGGCAGTTGAATAATGTGGAGATGGGAAGGTGGGAATAGGGGGGGAGGCAATAAGTACAAGAATTTCTCTCATATTCAAGCATATTTTATTTTTTGGATTACCTTTACATCTGATGTAAATAAAAATTAATTTCTTTCCTTCCAGAGATACAACTGATTGCATTGATATCATAAATGTATGTGGACATGCAGATATCTTTTCCACTTTCAAGAGTGAACTTCAGCATGTGAAACATTTTTCCATCTCATTAGCCTGTGATAAATATGAAACCGAAAAGCAAACTGCAATAGGCAACAAAATATTGGGTAGGAAAAGAAAGAAGGTAGAAGGGGACAAAAGTTCACAGTTTGTGCATGGTGAGCGACGTGCTGTTGGCATTGCTATATGCTGTGGTGGTTATAATGTTTATTACATCTCCCTGCTGGATGAAGGTAAGTTCATATTGAAATAATATTACAAAACAGTTTTTTGATGGCAGAAATTTTGTCAGTGTTAATATGATTTTAGGTACATTAGTAACTCATGTTTCACTTACAAAGACAGACTGATTATGTGATCACTCCTTTATCAACTATAATTCTATGGAGTTCTTAGTCACCTATTGTCAAGCTTTATATCATCTTGTGTTATAGCTCTACAGTTACATTACTGTTTTCACACTACTATAAGATTTGCTTGTAATCTTGAGCAGGTTCTTCTCTCTCTCTCTCTCTCTCTCTCTCTCTCTCTCTCTCTCTCTCTCTCTCTCTCTCTCTCTCTCTCTCTCCCCCCCCCCTCTCCCCCTCTCTCCCTCCCTCCCCCCCTCCCTCCCTCTCCCCCTCTCTCCCTCCCTCCCCCCCTCCCTCCCTCCCTAACCCCCTCTCTCCCTGCCCCCACCCTACCCCATCCCCACCACCAGCATGAGAGAAAGAATGGCAGGAACAGTGCAAGGATGATGACAGTAATTAACTATTACTGTGTATGCTGCCTTCAGTTAAAATCATATAAATGCCTCTGGTCTACACAGACTGTGTATATGCAAATAATTCACAGAAGAAAATTTTTTCTCCTCTTAAAATTATGGTTAAATTCTTCTCCACAGTCAACCTCCTCTTCCAGTAAAACTAACCGGTAGACCTTCATAGACCTCCTTCTTACTTTGAAACTGGCAAAAATAAATAAATTCCTCATCAAAATTATTTTGAGACAGTAGCTAAGTACTGCGATCTATGACCTCACTGTTTGGTTTCCTCCCCCGAGTCAACCAACCAATAGCTAAGTACAATGGAAAGACACACACTAACTAGCGTTTGACATTAATTTATACTATCCGTCATATAAATTCTGAACATCTCAGCAAGCTCACATCAAACATTATAATAATCCTTTTCAATTATAGAAAAATTATAGAACACCAGTTTGCCAATGGACAGAATCTCCTTGCACAATATGTGTGCAATTCTCTTGGGAGCAATGGCCTTCGACACATATTCAGTCAATGATCAGGTACTCTACTCAGTCAATGGAGGTGTAATGTATTCTCACTGTAATTGCCAATAATGTGAAAACCAGCAGGGCACAATCTTTTGTTACAAAAGAGAGCTATACTCCTATTTTACAACACAATAAAAATGTTAAAATACTTAGCACATACATTGGGTTGGTGGCTGTGGCAAACAAGTTTTGCAAATGACATTAAAAAAGACAGAGTGAAATGAAATGACTTCTTACAAATCATTACAATCTTGAAACAGCAGTGATAACCCCAAACAAACTAAAATATCTTCATTTGTTCTAATGGGTACACAATGAATACATCTGTCATCCCATGAATTATTGATAGATGGATGTACGGAGAATGGACAGTGGATACATGTTAAAGGAGAGTGGTGTTCTGGAGCCCTTGATGTGTGCAAGGCACCCTGTGTTCTTAGTGAACCACTTTCCTTCACAAACAGTTTGTGTCAATAAGAGCAGATAAAAAAAGCACTGAAATCTTGCTTCTAATTAAAATAACTGCTTTCAGTCTTGTATGAGCACTTCAGCAGCATGTCTTTACCAAGTCATCAGGCAGTGTGATAAATTCCACATCACATAAAAATTGTTTGCAACATCCACCTGCTCTTCTTCTAGAGTTCAGTTGGAAGCTGAAAGTAAATAATAATAAAAAAATGACTTTTGACAGTATAATAATCGGCAAATGCCACACACACACACACAAAATCAGTGCTCTTGACATTTGATAGATTTATATATAAATGTAACTGTGTTTGTATTCTACTTGCAGCATTTCCATTCCAAATACCACTACAGTGTTACATGTTCAGAAATAAACTCCCCTTTTTTGTTTTTTTAATTATTCACTCTAAATGTGCCACATCAATCATGTGGTTTGTTTTTCAGAGAAAAAATGTCAAGTGGTCAACAATTTACGTTCTTGTAGTTTCTGAAATTCTGATAAATTTCTGGAATTATGATAGTAATTGACACAGTACATACTTTGGACTAGAACATCAAACTGGAGTGATTATTCTCAGAATGTCTGAGCTAAACTTGTTACCAATAAGTCTTTCTATATTTCATTCCCCCTCCCCCTGTCTAGCCACACAGTCTTGAGGTGTCTTGTCGAGGTGTGTGCGACTCCCCCACCCCCCACTCCCCCGTCAGAGGTTTGAGTCCTCCCTCAGGCACAGGTGTGTGTGTTGTCCTTAGCATAGGATAGTTTAAGTTAGATTAAATAGTGTGTAAGCTTAGGGATGATGACCTCAGCAGTTTGGTCCCATAAGACCTTACCACAAACTTCTAATTTATTTGCTATCAAAGTGGTCTACCAAGAAGTGGTATTATCTAAAAATAATAACAGCTGCTGCTAGCAAAACGGACATTTTGATCACTCGAATAGTGTGTGTTCCTATCTAGATGTGTATGGAATTGTGTGTGTCCTCTTGTTGAGGAAAAAAGCATACAACTACACAAATGCCTTTTTTGTCATGTGAAGCAAGTGCAGGCATGCAGCAACTATGTTCGAAGCACACAGGTCTTAGTGCATCTTTAAGATCCCACAAAACACTGGATCCATTGGGGAACCATCATTATCTGTGAATAAAGTACTACGTTTTGGAGCAGCATCAGTGGTTTAAAATACTCACACTTTTGACAGCATTCACCATCATCATGTTTAGGAGTGAAAACTGTTGACTACTAGTAATGTAAAGTTGTTCTAGTAATAAACATGAAACAGCAGAGCCTAGGATCTTTGGAGTCGGACTGAATCTACCCATGCATAGGAAGGCTACACAAGCAGTGCCCGGCATGGCAGGCCTGCAGTAGTGATTGGGGCCTGCACTACCATCAAAACTGTCACCTCCATGTTCCTATTATCATCAACCATTATTTTTTTATTTTTCTCCAGTGTCCAAAGACTGCCCTAAAGCCCTTATAGTGCTTACCCTTGATCTCTATTGAACGTTTAGTGCCCTTGTCAAATAACTGTCTTTCTTATAACTGACTCCCAGTACATTGTTGCATAGATCAAGCTACTTGTTCTTGCAACAGTGATGTGTTATTTCTCAGGACAATGTTCTGCTGCATTCAACTTGTCTAGCTCTGTTCAGTTTTATGGCTGGCCTTTTTAGCACAGCACTCTGCAATACTGAATGAATGGTTTGCCCCATGGAAATAATACAAAATTTACACTGAATACACATATCATACATGCAGTTAAGGTCTAAATAACATATCTCAAGTCTTCGGAGTGAGGTAGAAAACTGATCTCAACCCATACCTCTGGAGGAAGTGGTCTATCTTTCTAGTTGTGCGACAGAATGGAAAAAATATTTCCACTGTGATGTCTTCCACATAGGTCCCAAAGTAATTTTCACCAATTGCACTTGAAAGTATAATTGGTATACTTCTTCAATAGTTATTGTACTTGAACGTATGTCTTAAATGCTTCATTTCAGATTGGAGATATATCCTGTCACTTTCCATAGAAAGTCTGGTTGAGAATTGCGAATTATTTAGGAAAAAAGTAAACAACTTACTGAAAAGCACAAGTGCTGTGTTATCGATTGTTATTCAGACAAAACGTACAAAGCTTTAGTACCTTTCGGAATGAACTTTCTTTTTCAAGCTTGTAGTAAAAACAAATACACACACACACACACACACACACACACACACACACACACACACACGCGCGCGCGTAGCCATATACACACATACACTTGTCTCCCTATGTTATGCTCAGTCAACCACCAGCTCCATCCCTGGCTCATGTTGGGTGTACTAGGGTGAGGTGGGTGTGTGCAGTGGAATGGAGAGAGGTGGAAGACAGAGAGCGAGTTGGGAGGAAGCGTCTAGCAGCTTGTGGGAGAGTGGGGAGCCACCTGTGGGCTAGCTAGGGGTGCAGGTAGAGGGGCAGTTGGTAGATGGCTGGGCACATGATTCACGGACTGGGGCATGAGATAGCAGCACACAACTAGCTGACACGAATGGGAGGTGATACTGTCCCATACAGACACATTGGCAGTTATGAGAACTCCCTCACTCAATATGCTGAAGGTCTTACTCACAAACAGATCTCCTGTCCCATATCCCCACACACACACACCTAATCCTCACATCCATCCCAAGAACCAACCACAAAGAAACACCCCTTGTCCCCAAAGACCAACCAGGACTGGAACGACTGAACCATATCCTTTGTTAGGGCTTTGATTATCTATCATCATGCCCCAAAATGAGGGACATCCTACCCAAGAAACTTCCATCCTCTCTTAAAATTGATGTTCCTGTACACACCCCATCTCCACAATGTCCTAGTGCATCCCTATGCCACTCCCACCCCCAATTCCTTGCTACAGGGATCATACCCTTGTGGAAGATCCAGATGCAAGACCTGCCTGATCCACCAACCCAGCACCACATACTCCAGTCCAGTCACAAGCTTATCCTATCCCATCAGAGACCAGATCACCTGTGAAAGCAGCCACATTATATACCAGATCTGCTGCTCAGTGGTTTACATTGGTATGACAACCAACCAGCTGTCAACTAGAATGAATGGCCACTGCCAAACTGCTGAAGAAGAAAAAAAAAGGTGGCAGTATTACTTCCATTGAATGATTATATGTCTAACAGCAAGATAGTAACCTTCATTCAGAATTATGGGTTGACTAGTTTTCTGTCCCAGTCCAAACATCCTATCATTAATTTCAGAGTGCTAGATGTGCTGGTATTCCCTAAGAATTGGGCCATATTTATGTTGCACAATCCATTCACACAATGGTTGAATATGTGCTCCATATAAAATAGAGGGAGTTACACAAGTCAGCTGTGGCACATCATCACTGAGAGAATGGCCTCAAAACACTGTTGTAAAAGATGAAAATCATGACCCACACAAAAACTTTATGGGATTCAGTTATAAAGGAGTCAGCCAAGGTTTAATTACAGCTTATTAATTTCACTAGAGATAAGTGGTACACACTTGGTATGATGTGAACACTGGACACCAAGCTAAAACAAAGGACAATTCTTGAAGGCTGTAGGGAGAAGATAATGGCTGTTCCAAGATTTGTAGTAACCCCTCACACTTCATATTGTCATGTGGCCTCATGGTGTGGTGGATCTGCCACATGCAGCTTGGAACTTAGCAGGCACTGTGGTGAATTGTGCATGGTATTAATCAGTCTCACCTGATTATCTTAGTAACTGGAAGAATGCTATTTAATTTTCAAAATCTAAACATAATATGTTTTAATCATAATAGTTTGATGCCAGTGACCAGTTTATTGATTGCATAGGTAACACATTCTTCATTAACCAGGGTGGCCCAGATGCCAATGGCCATCTCACATTTGTAAGATGCCGCAAGTGCCACAAACAATGATGTTTCACAGTCTCGTTGAAAAGTCCTCATGGATACCCCTGATTATGCACTCTTGTTGGCACACACAGTAATTCTTCTTATCATAGCTAAACTGAGATGGCCTGGGAAGTAGCATTGGTTTGTCGTGAACAGAACTGCAACAAGTCTTCAGATTTAACTGAGAGGCCCATTGTCCTCTAATAAACAGTAGTTACACCGGTACCTATTGTTTTAGAAGAACACATGAAAGACAGCAATATCAGGTGAGTATCTTCACCTATATGCATTTTAGAATACTTCCATCAGTCATGTTAAGTATAATTCTTCTCATGAATCAAGTGCTCAATATGAAGAGAAACTTTACTCACATTAGCCATTTCTAGAACTCCACACATCTACATCAAGCATTTTGTAATTTGTAAAAAGTACAACATGGAAAAATAATTAGGTTTTCATGTCTTTTGGTTATGATTCTAAAACACACTCTCGCTCGTCTGTGCGTAATAAACTGAATAAAGGATCAGGATACAGCACTTCCATCACACGACAGTCGACTAACTTCGTAGTTAAACTTTGAAGACACAATACCAGAAATCTTGCAAGCACAAAGCCACACATTGATATCATTTACCCGTCATGTTGAGAATGCATAATGACTCTAGAATGCAGTCCTATTGTCATTCTAATAATTGTCACAGTTGAAAATTATTATTGTACTCTATTCAAAATCTCTTCTTACTTGTAGACAAAACTGCATGTAATATTTGTGAGATAACTTGTTCCTACTGAGACGCTATTGTGGACACTTGGAGCAGCATTGGAAACGTGATAGTACACAAAAAGTACTATATTAAATCAGAGATAAATATTTTTGTGGAGCTGTGTGAGCTACCTCTGGGCAACTCTCCAGCAACTTATAGTTCAAGTGTGCCAACACCTTAGCTGATGCCCCTCCTCCACTGAAAATTGCTTCCATGCTCATGAGTCACATTATTGGTACTCTCTTTTGAAAGTGAATGAAAACCTTACTGTCCTCTCTTACTTTCTTTAGATTACTATCAATATAATTAGTTCTTAACCAGAAGGTTAAGGTCTCATGAGACTATTTAATATCTTTTGTGATGTCTAGATGTATAGAGTAGCAGACTATTTCTTCTTTGACATAGTCATTCCATGCTCTTCTAAGCTGCTGAAGAGGTCTACCTATGCAATGATTGTTCTAGAATATTTAAGATGTTTTCTGTATTCCTGTGCAAATGCCATGCCCAAATAACTTCCAGTAGCACTACTCTCACACCTTTCTGCTCTTGGCAACCAACCACTTTCCCTACGCAATGTTCAAGCATCCACCTGCCTAGTGTCATTTCAAGTTCTCCCTGTTACATTAATTGGAGTACAAAATAAATAGCTTCTTCATATTGCTGAATGGATGCATGGAATTCTCTTCAAATTTAGGTGAAGCTTTTAAGTTATTACTGTTATTATCAAATGCAAGTAAAAAGAAAAATAGCATAGGACACATCTATACATTACTGTGTAACTAGTTGCTACACTAGAAACATACCTCATCTTCCAATGTTTTTGTAAATTTTACCACCTCTAGAAGATTCTACATGTAACTACTTTGCATTTCTAGCAGTTAGTTCTAGGCACTGAAAAAGATGTCAACAGCTGTTTAAAGCTTCAGAATTATAATTCAGTTGATGTGACTTCAAAGCCGAGAGGATAATATTCTGCCAAGCCATGACTGCTTGCCCACCATCCACAATTCATTCATGTGTGTGGAGTGTTCCTCAAACTATTCTGACACAATTTGCAAGCTAATTGGTACTTCTGAAGGTAGAGATCACTTTCAGCTTATGGTGCACATGAAGTGCTTGCAATGGTAAATGAGGGATCAATGCCGATTAATTGTAAATAATGCCATAATGATCATATATGGCCAATTTCTGACCACTTTTTCAGAATATGGAGACCCTTTAGCTTACTAGTAACTGGTAACACGGGAACGTTCTATATTATTTTATGCTGTTTTACAACTGACATCCGATACATAGCAAAAACTTGCTGACTATGAACACCAGGTCAGCCCATTCTCTTTTGATCAGAACATGGCTTGTAAATAGTTTTCAAGGGTCCGATACATAGCAAAAACTTGCTGACTATGAACACCAGGTCAGCCCATTCTCTTTTGATCAGAACATGGCTTGTAAATAGTTTTCAAGGGTTTGCCACTGGGTGATGTGCAAATTCCACAATATTTCCTCAGAGAAACTGTCTGACATCTTTAGGTGGTTGAACCTTGTTGGTGCTCAGTTGTACCTAGCCACCAGCAAGGTTCAACCACCTGAAATGTCAGACAGTTGCTCCAAGCAAATAATGTGGAATTTACACCCCACTATCTGGTGGCAAACCCATGAAGACTATTTATGATACATCTGCCAGGAAAGCTTGAAGAGTTACAGAACATGACTTGATTTTGTTGCACCTGATAATGCAGCTATAGTGCTGCAAAAACTGGTTCATGCTTGTAAATGAAGTTCTTACAGCTGAATCAGTTTTATCTTCAAAATGATATCACCAGTAATTCCTACAGATAGTGATTATGGTCCTTACATGCTGTTGAACAAATACATACATTTATTGCATTGAAAGAAGAGGCGTTATAAAATGCCAGAATTGATGGGATGCTCTACATGTAGTCTTTTGTGCGCAGAAAAAGCTTATTGGAAAGTGAAGAGATAACTGGAGTGTTACACAAAGCCGCTAAAAAGTACTTACTAATAAAAGCAGACAGAACTTTTTGGATTGTGTGAAAATGGGATTTCAATGCTTAAATTTTCACCTCTGAATTGATTATATTTGATCATTTTTTACAGAACTACAGTTGCTGGAATCTCTGTTGAATTAGTTCCACATGTAATTTTTTGTACAACTGCTGACAAGTAATTATTGAGAACCAGTGAATAAATATATTTTGGTTGTAGATGAATACACTTATGAGAATTATAATATTTTAGTCCTAATCTTGTGATTAAGCTACAAAAGATGTGCTTACCACTTAATTTCATTTTATCTGACAAGGTTTTTGAGAAATGATTGGGATGCATTTCACTGGTTTCCCTAATTTTCCTACAGGCATTATTTATCTTTTCCCTAGTCGTGCATCTGTCCTCTAGCCATTTTGCACTTTCCGTCAGTCAAATCCTTATATGTTTTGTATTTGCTTCTTTCAGGGATTATATTAAAGTATTATCAAAAGATTTCTACTAGACCTTTCCTTTTTACCGTCTGCTGCCTTCTCTATTTAATCTCTGAAAGCTAACCATTCACTTTTGTTTTATTTCTTTCTCCTGTTTGTCAGTTCATACCTAATGCTCACTCTGAAACTCTTGATAAACTATGTTTCCTTTAATTTATCAAGGAACTATCTCCTTAATTCCCTCCTTTTTTTCGTAATTTCGTCAGTTGTGATCGGTAGTTCATAACAAATAAATTATGGTTGGAGTCCATATCTGAAAATGTTTTACTGTTTAAAATCTCGTTTTGAAATCTGTGTCTTACATTATACAATCTATCTAAAACCTTCCAGTGTCTCCACATCTCATCCTTGTATACAAACTTCTCATTTGATTCTTAAGTCTGAATGATGATTAAATTGTGTCTTGGGCAAGTGACTTCTTCTTTTATTCATTTCTCCAGTTCATTTTCTACTCTTTTTCCTTCTCTTCCTTTCTGTAATATACATTTCCAGTCACTCATCACAATTTAATTTTCATTACCTTCTTTCAGCCTCTTCGTCCACTACAGAGCTAACTGAGATATAAAGTTTTGTTACTGTGGTGGATGTTGGTTTTATGTCTTTCTTGGCTATGACAGAGTATCTGCTATGCTATTCACAGTAACTTACTGACATTCCTATTTTCTTATTTTTGCTGTGCCTATACCTGAATTACTCCCATTTGATTTTGTTTTTATAACCATTTAATCAGAAATCCTGTTCTTCCTGTCCTTCACACTTCGCTAATTCCCACTATAGCTAACTTCTCTTTACAAATTCTGTAACCTTCCTACCTGTTTAAGGGAACTAGCATTCTCTGCTCTGACCTATAGACTGTCAGTTTTGTTTTTCCTTAGTAGTCTCTGATTGGAGATCCGAATGGGGAACTATTTAACCTTTGGAATACCTTACCTGGGAATATTCCATTATCATTAAGACATGTAGTAGCAATGCATTCCCTTGGAGAAAAGAATAGCTGTAGTTACCCCTTGTTTTTGTTCTTCCCCCAGCCGTTCACATCAGTCAGTCATCCAGGCTGGTGGTCCTCCTAGGTTTGTCTCACCTCTCCACATGTACCCATCTATTGTGGTCGTACCTACTATACAAGTATCAGCATCACTGAGTTTCACAGTATATCAAATTCAGCAAGATTTATAGGGGACCAGGGTGGGGTAGTACTATTAATTTCAGAAGTGTCTGTCTGCCGTTGTTCATCTTTTACGCCTTTACTTGATAGTGTCAGTGTATTCGCATTGTGAAGGAACAGATCAAGATAAGATGGATAGTTTTTATGAGGCACTCAGTGATGTAGTTGTTAGAGTAAAGGACAAGGACAGTATTCTGCTCATGGGTGATTTTAACGCCAGGATTGGAAATCAAACAGAAGGATATGAAAAGGTTAGACAGGAACGGGAAACAACTCTTGGATTTCTGTGCCAGTATGGGCTTAGTAATCACAAACTACTTTTTTAAACATAAGAACATTCACCGGTATACTTGGGAAGGCAGGGGAACCAGATCTGTCATTGACTATATAATAACAGATCAGGAATTCAGGAAGGCTGTGAGGGACACACGTGTATTCAGGGGATTCTTTGATGACACTGATCATTATTTATTCTGCAGTGCAGGTGGTCAGGTCCATATGTAGGAGGATAAGAGTGGAGAAACTTCAGGATAAAGAAATCGGGCACAAGTACATAACAGTGATCTCAGAAAGATACCAGTTAGTTGAATGTAGTCAATTACAGTCATTGGAAAAGGAATGGACAAGGTACAGGGACTCAGTACTAGAAGTGGCTAAAGAATGTCTTGGAACAGTAGTGTGTAAAAGTAGGATGAAGCAAACAGCTTGGTGGGATGACACAGTCAAGGCAGCCTGTAAAAGGAAAAAGAAGGCGTATCAAAAATGGCTACATACAGGTAGACAGAGAAAGTTATGTTGAAGAAAGAAATAAAGCCAAACAGATAATTGCAGCATCCAAGAAGAAATCTTGGGAAGACTTTGGAAACAGGTTGGAGTCTATGGTTCAAGCTGCTGGAAAACCATTCTGGAGTGTAATTAGCAGTCTTCGAAAGGGAGGTAAGAAGGCAATGACAAGTATCTTGGACAGGTCAGGAAAACTGCTGGTGAATCCTGTGGATGCCTTGGGCAGATGGAGGGAATATTTTGAAGAGTTGCTCAATGTAGGTGAAAATACGATCAGTAATGTTTCAGATTTCCAGGTAGGATGGGATAGGAATGATGATGGAAACAGGATCACATTTGAGGAAGTGGAGAAAATGGTCAATAGATTGCAGTGCAATAAAGCAGCTGGGGTGGATGAAATTAAGTCGGAACTCATCAAATACAGTGGAATGTCAGGTCTTAAATGGCTACACAGGATAATTGAAATGGCATGGGAGTTGGGACAGGTTCCATCAGACTGGACAAAGGCAGTAATCACACCAATCTTTAAACATGGAAACAGAAAAGAATGTAACAACTACAGAGGTATCTCTTTAATCAGCATTGTGGGTAAAATCTTCTCAGGCATTGTTGAAAGGAAAGTGCGAGTATTAGTTGAGGACCAATTAGATGAAAATCAGTGTGGGTTCAGGACTCTTAGAGGTTGTCAGGACCAGATCTTTAGCTTACGGCAAATAATGGAGAAGTGTTATGAGTGGAACAGGGAATTGTAACTATGCTTTATAGATCTAGAAAAGGCACATGACCAGGTTCCTAGGAGGAAGTTATTGTCTGTTCTACGAGATTATGGAATAGGAGGCAAACTTTTGCAAGCAATTAAAGGTCTTTACATGGATAGTCGGGCAGCAGTTTGAGTTGACGGTAAATTGAGTTCATGGTTCAGAGTAGCTTCAGGGGTAAGACAAGGCTGCAACCTGTCTCCACTGTTGTTCATATTATTTATGGATCATATGTTGAAAACAATAGACTGGCTGGGAGAGATTAAGATATGTGAACACAAAATAAGCAGTCTTGCATATGCAGATGTCTTAGTTGTGATGGGAGATTCGATTGAAAATTTGCAAAGTAATATTTCAGAGCTAGATCAGAAATGTAAGGACTATGATATGAAGATTAGCATCTCCAAAATTAAAGTAATGTCAGTGGGAAATAAATATAAGGGGATTGAGTGCCGAATAGGTTAGAACAGGTGGACGGTTTCAAGTACTTAGGATGCATATTCTCACTGAATGGCAACATAGTGAAAGAACTGGAAGCGAGGTGTAGCAGAGCTAATGCAGTGAGCACTCAGCTACGATCTACTCTCTTCTGCAAGAAGGAAGTAACTACCAAGACTAAGTTATCTGTGCACCATTCAATCTTTCGACCAACTTTGTTGTATGGGAGCGAAAGCTGGATGGATTCAGGTTACCTTATCAACAAGGTTGAGGTTTCGGATATGAAAGTAGCTAGGATGATTGCAGGTATTAGTAGATGGGAACAATGGCAGGAGGGTGTCAACAATGAGGAAATCAAAGAAAAACTGGGAATGAACTCTATAGATGTAGCAGTCAGGGCGAACAGGCTCAGATGGTGGGGTCATGTTACACGCATGGGAAAAGCAAGGTTACCCAGGAGACTCATGGGTTCAGCAGTAGAGGGTAGGAGGAGTCGGGGTAGACCAAGGAGAAGGTTGTCCTAACCGCCGTCTGCTTCACTTCTGCTGTGCAGCGAGCTACGTTAATTTAAGTATTAACTGTATTTTTCTTACTTGTCACTTCTTCTTCCGCGTGTTTTTGCTTTTAGGAATCTTTAATTGTCGGGTGCTATTAATAGTGTTCCGTAGATTTTGTGTTTGTTTTGAATACAGTCAGAGTGAGTCCCTTTAGTCAGCCACAGTGCTAGTGCCAGTAGTGCTATTGTTTGTTTTGAATAGAGCCCAGAGACAGGTAGTGCTATTTTCATTGTTTTCTACAAGAAGTGGTTAGCAATCACAGTTTAGTCAATAATCAGCCGCCTTTAGTGAATTAGCACTCTAGTTAAAAGTTGATTAAGTCTCTTCAGTAAATTGATTCCTTAGGATGGATAGGATGTGTGACTGATGTGTACGGATGCAGGAGGAGCTGGCCACTCTTCGCGAACAGCTGAGCGTGTTGATGGCCGCGGTCAGCCATCTTCAGGCCTCTGCCACGGAGTGTAGCGGCAGTGGGGAGTCTGGAGCGTCGCAAGGTACACCCCAGGTTTTACATGCTTCACCCACTGTCCCTGCTGTCGAGACATCTTCGCGGGTACCGGGCGCAGTTGGGCCACCCTCTCCCCAAGGGGAGTGGTGGGTTCAGCGGCGTTCGCGGCGCACGAAGCGGAGAGTAAATGTGGAGGCTGGCCGTGTGGCATCGCCCGCTCTGCCTGTGAGTGGACATGTGGCTGCTCCTTCAGCAAGTTCCAAGCAGGCACACGGGGGGAGGGGTTTATTAGTTATTGGGAGCTCCAACGTTAGGCAGGTGATGGAGCCCCTTAGGGAAATATTGGAAAGGTCGGGGAAGAAGGCCAGTGTTCACTCTGTCTGCTTGCTGGGAGGTCTCATCCGAGATGTGGAGGAGGCCCTACCGGCGGCGATAGAGAGCACTGGGTGCACACGACTGCAAATTGTTGCTCATGTCGGCACCAATGGCTCCTGCCGTCTGGGTTCAGAGGTCATCCTCAGTTCGTACAGGCGGTTGGCGGAATTGGTGAAGGCAGAAAGCCTCGCTCGCGGGGTTGAATCAGAGCTAACTATTTGTAGTATCATTCCCAGAACCGATCGCGGTCCTCTGGTTTGGAGCCGAGTGGAAGGCTTAAACCAGAGGCTCAGACGATTCTGCGGAGGGCTGGGGTGCAAATTTCTCGACCTCCGCTATCGGGTGGAGAAATGTAGGGTCCCCCTGAATAGGTCAGGCATGCACTACACGCCGGAAGCAGCTACAAGGGTAGCGGAGTATGTCTGGAGTGCACATGGGGTTTTTTTAGGTTAGAGAATTCCCTCCCTAGGCCCGACAAGACGCCTCCTGAGACGCGGCAAGGTAGGAGTAGGCAAAATGCAACAGGGAATAACAATATTAATGTGCTAATAGTAAACTGCAGGAGCTTCTGTAGAAAGGTCCCAGAACTGCTCTCATTAATAAACGGTCACAACACCCATATAGTACTAGGTACAGAAAGTTGGCTGAAACCAGACGTAAACAGTAATGAAATCCTAAACTCAGATTGGAATGTATACCGCAGAGACAGGCTGGACAGTGAAGGGGGAGGCGTGTTTATAGCGATAAGAAGTGCAATAGTATCGAAGGAAATTGACGGAGATCCGAATTGTGAAATGATTTGGGTGAAGGTCACGGTTAAAGCAGGCTCAGACATGGTAATTGGATGTCTCTATAGGCCCCCGGGCTCAGCAGCTGTTGTGGCTCAGCACCTGAAGAATAATTTGAAAATATTTCGGGTAGATTTCCCCACCATGTTATAGTTTTGGGTGGAGATTTTAATTTGGCGAATATAGACTGGGAGACTCAAACGTTCATAACAGGCGGCAGGGAAAAAGAATCCAGTGAAATTTTTTTAAGTGCTTTATCTGAAAACTACCTTGAGCAGTTAAACAGAGAACCGACTCATGGCGATAACATATTAGACCTTCTGGTGACAAACAGACCCGAACTATTTGAATCAGTTAATGCAGAGCAGTGAATCAGCGATCATAAAGCGGTTACTGCATTGATGATTTCAGCCGTAAATAGAAATATTAAAAAAGGTAGGAAGACTTTTCTGTTTAGCAAAAGTGACAAAAAGCAGATTTCAGAGTAACTGACGTCTCAACACAAAAGTTTTGTCTCAAGTACAGATAGTGTTGAGGATCAGTGGACAAAGTTCGAAACCATTGTACAATATGCGTTAGATGAGTATGTGCCAAGCAAGATCGTAAAAGATGGAAAAGAGCCACCGTGGTACAACAACCGAGTTAGAAAACTGTTGCGGAAGCAAAGGGAACTTCACACCAAACATAAACATAGCCAAAGCCTTGCAGACAAACAAAAATTGCGCGAAGCGAAATGTAGTGTGAGGAGGGCTATGCGAGAGGCATTCAATGAATTCGAAAGTAAAGCTATATGTACTTACTTGGCAGAAAATCCTAAGAAATTTTGGTCCTATGTCAAAGCGATAGGTGGATCAAAACAAAATGTCCAGACACTCTGTGACCAAAACGGTAATGAAACAAGAGGATGACAGACTAAAGGCCAAAATACTAAATGTCTTCTTCCAAAGCTGTTTCACAGAGGAAGACTGCACTGTACTTCCTTCTCTAGATTGTCGCACAGTTGACAAAATGGTAGATATCGAAATAGACGACAGAGGGATAGAGAAACAATTAAAATTGCTCATAAGAGGAAAGGGGACCTGATGGGATATCAGTTCGATTTTACACAGAGTACGCAAAGGAACTTGCCCCCCTTCTTGCAGCGGTGGTCTCTAGAAGAGCGAAGCGTTCCAAAGGATTGGAAAAGGGCACAGGTCCTCCCCGTTTTCAAGAAGGGACGTCGAACAGATGTGCGAAACTATAGACCTATATCTCTAACGTCGATCAGTTGTAGAATTTTGGAACACGTATTATGTTTGAGTATAATGTCTTTTCTGGAGACTAGAAATCTACTCTGTAGGAATCAGCATGGGTTTCGAAAAAGACTGTCGTGTGAAACCCAGCTCGCGCTATTCGTCCACGAGACTCAGAGGGCCATAGACACGGGTGCACAGGTAGATGCCGTGTTTTTTGACTTCCGCAAGGCGTTTGTCACAGTTCCCCACAGTCGTTTAATGAACAAAGTAAGAGCATACAGACTATCAGACCAATTGTGTGATTGGATTGAGGAGTTCCTAGATAACAGAATGCAGCATGTCATTCTCAATGGAGAGAAGTCTTCCAAAAGTAAGAGTGATTTCAGGTGTGCCGCAGGGGAGTGTCATAGGACCGTTGCTATTCACAATATACATAAATGACCTGGTGGATGACATCGGAAGTTCACTGAGACTTTTTGCAGATGGTGCTGTGGTGTATCGAGAGGTTGCAACAATGGAAAATTGTACTGAAATGCAGGAGGATCTGCAGCTAATCGACGCATGGTGCACGGAATGGCAATTGAATCTCAATGTAGACAAGTGTAATGTGCTGCGAATACATAGAAAGATAGATCCCTTATCATTTAGCTACAAAATAGCAGGTCAGCAACTGGAAGCAGTTAATTCCATAAATTATCTGGGAGTACGCATTAGGAGTGATTTAAAATGGAATGATCATATAAAGTTGATCGTCGGTAAAGCAGATGCCAGACTGAGATTCATTCAAAGAATCCTAAGGAATCGAAATCCGAAAACAAAGGAAGTAGGTTACAGTACGCTTGTTCGCCCACTGCTTGAATACTGCTCAGCAGTGTGGGATCCGCACCAGATAGGGTTGATAGAAGAGAGAGAGAAGATCCAACGGAGAGCAGCGTGCTTCGTTATAGGATCATTTAGTAATCGCGAAAGCGTTACAGAGATGATAGATAAACTCCAGTGGAAGACTCTGCAGGAGAGACGCTCAGTAGCTCTGTACGGGCTTTTGTTAAAGTTTCGAGAACATACCTTCACCGAATAGTGAAGCAGTATATTGCTCCCTGCTACGTATATCTCGCAAAGAGACCATGGGGATCAAATCAGAGAGATTAGAGCCCACACAGAAGCATACCGACAATCCTCCTTTCCACGAACAATACGAGACTGGAATAGAAGGGAGAACCGATAGAGGTACTCAGGGTACCCTTCACCACACACCGTCAGGTGGCTTGCGGAGTATGGATGTAGATGTAGATGTAGAAGGAACCTGGATTCGGTTAATAATGATTTTGAAGTAATAGGTTTAACATCAGAAGAGGCACCAATGTTAGCACTGAATAGGGGATCATTGAGGAATTTTATAAGGGGGGCTATGCTCCAGACTGAACGCTGAAAGGCATAATCAGTCTTAAATGATGATGATGATGATGATGATGACTTGATAGTATGTTTCTCTTTATAAAGTTTGAAGTTAATTCACTTCCACAGGCAGATTTTTGTTTTCATTTACATCTACATTTATACTCCGCAAGCCACGCAACGGTGTGTGGCTGAGGGCACTTTATGTGCCAGTGTCATTACCTGCCTTTTCTGTTCCAGTCGCGTATGGTTCGTGGGAAGAACGACTGTCTGAAAGCCTCCGTGTGCGCTCTAATATCTCTAATTTTACATTCGTGATCTCCTCAGGATGTATAAGTAAGGGGATGCAATATATTCGATATCTCATCCAGAAACGCACCCTCTCGAAACCTGGACAGCAAGCTACACCGCGATGCAGTGCGCCTCTCTTGCAGAGTCTGCCACTTGAGTTTGTTAAACATCTCCGTAATGCTATCACAGTTTCCAAATAACCCTGTGACGAAACGCGCCGCTCTTCTTTGGATCTTCTCTATCTCCTCCGTCAATCCGATCTGATACGTATCCCACACTGATGAGCAATACTCAATTATAGGTTGAACGATTGTTTTGTAAGTCTGCCACTTGAGTTTGTTAAACATCTCCGTACTGCTATCACAGTTTCCAAATAACCCTGTGACGAAACGTGCCGCTCTTCTTTGGATCTTCTCTATCTCCTCCGTCAACCCAATCTGGTATGTATCCCACACTGATGAGCAATACTCAATTATAGGTTGAACGAGTGTTTTGTAAGGCACCTCCTTTGTTGATGGACTACTTTTTCTAAGGACTCTCCCAATGAATCTCAACCTGGTACCCGCCTTACCAACAATTAATTTTATATGATCATTCCACTTCAAATCGTTCCGCACGCATATTCCCAGATATTTTACAGAAGTAACTGCTACCAGTGTTTGTTCCGCTATCATATAATCATACAATAAAGGATCCTTCTTTCTATATATTCGCAATACATTACATTTGTCTATGTTAAGGGTCAGTTGCCACTCCCGGCACCAAGTGCCTATCCACTGCAGATCTTCCGGCATTTCGCTACAATTTTCTAATGCTGCAACTTCTCTGTATACTACAGCATCATCCGCGAAAAGCCGCATGGAACTTAAGACACTATCTACTAGGTCATTTATATACACCACCCTATGGTGCAAGTCGAGGAATCTGCAGCCCACACGGTCGCAGAACCATCTCAGCCTCTGATTCAGACCCTCCACTCGGCTCTGTACCAAAGGTCCGCAGTCAGTCCTGTCGACAATGCTGCAGATGGTGAGCTCTGCTTTCATCCCGCTAGCGAAACTGGCAGTCTTCACCAAATCAGATAGCTGCCGGAAGCCAGAGAGGATTTCCTCCGATCCATAGCGACACACATCATTGGTGCCGACATGAGCGACCACCTGCAGATGGGTGCACCCTGTACCCTTCATGGCATCCGGAAGGACCCTTTCCACATCTGGAATGACTCCCCCCAGTATGCACACGGAGTGCACATTGGTTTTCTTCCCCCCTCTTGTTGCCATATCCCTAAGGGGCCCCATTACGTACCTGACGTTGGAGCTCCCAACTACCAGTAGGCCCACCCTCTGTGACCGCCCAGATCTTGCAGACTGAGGGGCAACCTCTGGAACAGGACAAGCAGCCATGTCAGGTCAAAGATCACTATTAGCCTGAGACAGAGCCTGAAACCGGTTCGTCAGACAAACTGGAGAGGCCTTCCGTTCAGCCCTCCGGAATGTCTTTCACCCCCTGCCACACCTAGAGACGACCTCCCACTCCACCACAGGTGAGGGATCAGCCTCAATGTGGGCAGTATCCCGGGCAGCCACAGTCGTAGTCCGATCGGGGGATGCGTGGGACGAGCTAGCCATCCCCGACAAACCCCTGTCCGGACCCCCACAGTGATGCCCATTGGCAACAGCCTCAAGCTGTGTGACCGAAGCCAACACTGCCTGAAGCTGGGAGCGAAGGTTTTCATCATCTGTTGAAAGATGAAAACAAAAGTAATCAGTGGCAATTTTCACACTTGTCCTTTTTACTACAGGCATTTGTTTAAAGATATTTTGCAAATATAAGATAATAACTAAGGGACTTGTAAATCTGATTTTTCAATAAAATAATTTACAAATGAGAATTAGCCTGTGGTATTTGAGGTGTACGGAGGTGACGCAAGCTGACAATGGAATTTGCCATCACATCCTGTAGTGTCTCAACATAAACGGATTCTGATGCCACAGATAGCTGATTCGAGCTTGTCCAGTGTGGTGGGATGTTTCTGTTAGACAGTGTCGATCTTTCTGGAAGACAGTGTATTTCGAGATGCCCCACAAAAAGTACAGTCACAAGCAGTCAGATTAGGTGAGTATAGAGGCCAGTCTATCTCTGCAGCTGTAAATTTGTAATAATCCAGTGCAATTACTCTGTTCCTGAATTATTCATCAAGAAAGCAAAACACCTATTCAGTGCAATGTGGTTGGCCCCATCCTGCATGACCCACTTGGTGCCTGGTTGATCCTCCAAAACTAGCCGTGTGGCAAGAAATTATTCCAAAATTACAGCATAATGTTCACTAGTGATTGTCTCCCACATGGAAAAAGGGCCAATAATGCCTCTGCTGCATACTGCAGCCCAAACAGCTACTTTAGGATAATACAACTATTTTGTTTCACGCAGATAGGGATTTTTGAGAACCCCAAAATTGTTAATTTTTTAATTCATAACTCCATTCATGTGGAAGTCAGCTTCATCTGTGAACCAGATACAGCCAGCATCAACTTCTCCATGATCAATCATTTGAGTATCTGATTCACGAAGTCGGCCTTCCGTCACATAACTTGTACATGTATGACAAGGTGACTTTGAATTTTGAATGGAAACGTGTAGGCTCTGTCTCAATATTTCTGCACAATAGAAAGCTTCAGGACAGTTTCTGTTGCAATCCTTCATATACAATTCCTTGGATTTTGCTGTGATGACATTTTCAGGTGTAGCTACATTTTGTCTGAAGCTATCATTGCCTGCTAGATCATCAGCCACTTTGACTATCCACTGGAATTTAGTGAAGAGCTTGTGAATGGTTTCTGCATTGGGTCCTTCCAGGACATTAAACCATGTTTGAACAGTGTGCTTTGTTGTTGTAGGAATGTGTTTAAATTGGTGGTATTCCAGTACCAGAAAAACACATTGTACAATAGGATACATGATTTCAACACTTTCCTTCAGTATACTAACCACCTTTAATGTTTCAGCAGTGGAACTGATCACTCTCAGCTGCAGTGCACTATTTGTGATAACAATGCCATGTGTTAGCAGATTTTGAACTATTTCGAAACTTTTGTGCAACTTCGGTTTAAAATTCTTACAGCTTTCACAGTAAACAATCTGTTTGTTGCATGTGTCTATCAATCTTAGCTTTTGAGATATTTAATTTTGAAGTCAGGAACAACTTTGCTGGACATCCTAAAGGAGGTCTGTTTATAGTGTAGCCAGGTTGCGTGTACAAGCTAACTATTATCTGCACCTGAAAACCCTTGTAAAAATTTGTTGAGCTACCCAGATAAGCCTATTATTTTGAGTGGGAGACATGAGTAATTCATGAACGAACTGTACAGGTGCAAAAGGGGCCCTGGTGAGAATAGGCATAGTGTGGGCATCCTTCGCAGGCCATTTAATTATAAGGTGTAGATCTTCATGAGCAAAAAGGAAGTTTATTCGTTCTTGTTCAAAGTATAAATGGTCACACTCAGGTCAGTTTGTGAAATCACAGTGCTCATAAGATGATGATGAAAATAACCTAGAAAAAAGAAGTACGAAAAGAATCATGTCATTGTTAGCTGAAAGTGGAGGCAGAGTGTGCTTGTTCCTCGAGCTGACACGTTTTGGCATTGGCCAGCAGTCAACACATTATTTCTCTCGCACTCTGGCTGTTCAAAACAGGTCCATACTGGGCATGTTGTCAGAAGACCATGTACCACAGGAACAAATTAATTCTTTGGAAGGGACAATCCTGCTGAACATTTCAGGAGCATAGTAAAATGAAAAATTATAAGTGAAATAAAAAGTTTTTAATACCAGTCAGACTAGCTATTTGATGTGCACAGGAACAGTGCATACAGGTTGGATTGAAAGATGAATAGACTCAGACAGAAAATGAGGATGTTGTGTTATCTACTTATGGGCTCTCTCTGCAGAATGTGAATACACCATTAAAAATATAATGTAAATGGACAGATAAGAAATCCACCCACTATCCATCAGCTGGAGTATAGACATATAAAAGATATTACGGTTTGAAAGCTTTCGGAGCCAGCAGCTTTTCTTTCTGGCAGAAGGGTTGAGGGGGAAAAAAAAGAAAAAAAGAGAAGTGGGGTGAAGAAAAAGAATTGGTGAGGTTTAGGAAAGAGAGTAGAATTTGGAAAAGTCATCCGAAGATTATTTCCAAAACATCATGCTTGATTTAATAAGAACAAAAAGCTAAGTGCACTGTGCGTGATGGTTGGGAGGGAGCAGCATAAAATAGTCAGGTCAGGAAATGAAAGATGCAGAGAACCAAGAGAGAGTGAAGAAAGGAATAGTTACTGTGAACAAATGCTAAGAACAAAGAAATTAACGTAAATAAGGCCAGGTGGGTGACAAAACAAAGGATATGTTGCAGCACCGATTGCCGCGTATGGTGCTCTGAGTAACTGGTGTCCAGGAGAAAATTCCAGGTAGCATGCATGGTGAAACAGACACTAACGTCACAACTGTCATGTTTTAGAAAATGCTCAGCAATAGAATATTGACAGAATGGACCTCGTTTTAGGATATCATAGCCTTGTTGATGTAGCTGATTAATACACTAGAGACCAGAATAATACTGAGTGACAAGTGGTGTACTCCTAAGTTGTTTTTTTGGAGGGATTAGCAGTTTCAGGATTGGATGTGATGTCCTGGGAAATATGCCTTTGATCTAGGCTGGTGGGTTAATTATGCCTAGTGAGGGCTGGCTTAAGAATGGTGGTGTATTGCTGTTATAAAACGTGTCTGAACAAATATATTTGCCTCAAATTCCAAGGCTGTATGAGAGGGAAAGTTTGACACCGGAAGGATGGAAACTGTCAAAATGTAAGTACTGTTGTTTGTTAGTAAGTTTAATGTGAACAGAAGTATGTAACAGAACATTAGTGAAGATGAGGTTAATGTCAAGGAAAGTGGCATGGGATCAGGACAGAACCACAGACCTTCACTTATATGTACTCCCTTTGTACAAATAACACAGCATCTGCTGGGAGAATAATGATGGAGTCGTCAGCCTTTAGGGAATGATGAGCCTGAAGTTGTGCAGAGGACAGGTTAGGGTCATGTTGTTGGGACATGAGGAAAGGTTGTGAAGCAGTTCTGGATGTGAGGAATTATTGGAAGGTTTTTAAGGGCTCTTTTTGAGGCAGTGGTAATGAGTCAAATTGAGATTGTAGTTGGAACTATTCAAGGCAGTGTCCAACGTTAGGTCTTCTGGTGGAACGGTTTTGAGATTGGGCTGCGAAATGATAATCCCAGTTGACGTTACATGTGAAGAAAAGTAAATCCATGACCAAAGGTGCAGTGTTAAATACAGTTGTCATGCCTGAAAGAACATACACCATACCCATATAAGTATATAGTTCTGGCAACACCGGCCATGATCTCCTTCTTCTGTGCGGATGCACACATATTGTCCGAACTCTTACGGGACTTGGTAAGAATGTCTTCCACGAGCAATGAGTGTGTTGGGGTGGAACACTACGAATGTAGTGTGTGGACATACAAGCTGAGAATCTGGATCTCGCGGGAGGCATGCACAAGATAGTCCCTGCAGTCGCGCTATTCTCTGTGCCCTCGGTGGCTCAGATAGATAGAGCGTCTGCCATCTAAGCAGGAAATCCCAGGTTCGAGTCCCAGTCGGGGCAGACGTTTTCACCTGTTCCCGTTGATATATACCAACTCTCGTTAGCAGCTGAAGGTATTAATATAATTCTAATTTTGTTAGAGAGTGCTGCAGTTCATCAATGGTGTCTGTTCTTTCGGACATGTCCAAAAGGACAGACACCATATCCATATAAGTGTATACTCTCCAAACTAATTCGTGAGACATTGCCCAGACAATGGTGGCCTATTTTGTCACAATTACTGCAACTGCCAGTCAGTGTCTGTGTTTCCAGCAACTTAGAACGGTTGCTCAGAGGAACTGTTTGGACTCCCGGTCCGGTCTCAGCATTTGTCCACAGTAACTATTCCTTTCTTCACTCCCTTTCAGTTCTCTGCATCTTTCATTTCCTGACCTGTCATTTTTTTGCCACTCTCTCCTACCCCTCACATAAAATGCATTAGCTTTTCGCTCTTATTAACTCGTGCACAGTATTTCGGCAGTAACTTCCGTCTTGCATGTTACCCTGTCTTCCACCTTTAAGCTCTCAGGTTGCCAAATCTTTTCCGGTGCAGTCTCCAGCAACCAGTCTTTCCTTCTCATCCCATCATGTTAATCTCTCATCTCCCAGGGTTCTGCACAACTTTTCTGAGTTCTACTCCCTTTCCTAAACCTCACCACTTCTTGTCATTCACCCCTTTTAATTCTCTTCAACCCTTCTGCACTGAGCGAGGTGGCACAGTGGTTAGCACACTGGACTTGCATTCAGGAGGACGATGGTTCAGTCTCGCGTCCGGCCATCCTCATTTAGGTTTTCCATGATTTCCATAAATCACTCCAGGCAAATGCCGAGATGGTTCTTTTGACAAGGCCCAACTGATTTCCTTCCCCATCCTTCTCTAATCCGATGAGACCAATGACCTCCTAAATCAACCCAACTCAACCCTTCTGCCAGGAGGAGGAGGAGCCACTGGCTCTGAAAGCTTGCAGACTTTAATATCTTTTATATGTGTGTTGTTCTGTGTGAGTAGATTTCTTATCCATCCAATTACAATATGTTTTCACAAATTGATTATTTTTGTTTATAAATACACAGTTCAGTTGAATATTGTGAATAATTTAGTTCTTTTTTTTTTCTGTATTATAGGAATGGACCTGCACTTAGTAAGCCATGATACTCCTCTTAAAATGTCACATGAATGAATTTTGTATTGAGTGTGCTATCATAAATGTGATAGCTGCCGTAGAGAAACAGGAAAATTTGTAATTGATATTGTTAACCATATAGCAGTAGGAGAAGTGGGAGAAAGGCATAAAACTGTGTAGTAGGAACAGATATTTAGTCAACATGGGAGTGCAGAGCTTGCAGTTGCCGTAAATATGTTTTATTGATACATTTACAGTTTGATAGCAGCACAAAGAGACAGATTCAGATTTGATTTAAAAGCCATGTATGCTGTCATGAAAGCATCCTTGTCATTCACTGCCTCTTATTTCAGCTCAAATGTTGAAGCATTCAAAATATATTTCATCAGCTTGACTTTCATCTGAACAAACTTCAGACTTAATGACTATGTTCTGCACCTGCAAATTTGTGAACAGTTGTTCACTGCAGTCAGTAAAGATACAAACTTCTTTCAAAAACAATGAATGTCTGATGAACCCCATTGTTGTTGAGATGGTTCTGTGAACAAGTGGAACTTTCATTTCTGGGCTCAAGGTAACCCTGCTTAGTTTCACAAGCACTTATTACAAAGTACTTCTATGGATTGCACTGATATGTTGTAGGATGATGGGCTCTTACTTCTTCGGTGATGACTGAGGTGCCACCGTCGCTGTGACATCTAAACATTATCTGAACATGTCAGAGATGTTTTCAGCTTGAAGATCCCTACATTTCTAAATACTGACATTCAAGATGAATGGTTTCAATGGGATCAAGGCACCTTTCACATCACCAGTCTACGGCAGTAGTACAGTGTTTGTTTGGGGTTGCTAACACTGTTGCCTTGGTCTTTAGGCCTCTTTGTCTGAGCCTTCCTTTTATGGAGGTATGTGAATGGCGCAGTGGACTGGACTAAGCCAAGGACCCTAGCTCAGATCAAGATAGATATTGAAGAAGAAATACCAACATTCCATGTGAAACTTTTCTCCCACTGTTTGAAACCTACAGTAATGACACACTGAATGCATGCAGCAAAAGGCACAGCATTTGACCAGTATGATTTTTTTTAAAATGATGCTTAGTGCCTTTGCAATCCTGCACAACTCATTTTAAACTTGAAATAAAGTTCTAAATGTTGCTTTATTTTTTCTAATTACCCCCTTTTATCAACAACACCATGTACATGTAGATAGTATGAAATGTTAGGTACACAACACAGTCTCCATGTAATGAAAATAAGTCAAATGAAACAATGTAATTGAACGCAAAAGACATTTATCTCCTTTATAATTTTTCTCCAGTAAAATCAAGGCCCTGCAATTACAAATTAATCTTAGTACTTTTTAGTTGTGGTTAATCACCAACCCTCTTTAAATATATTTCACCTCTTAGGTAACAGCTCTGATGCCATTCATGTACAAGAAAGGATTCTGCTGCTTAAAGAAATGCTCACAAATTCCACTTGCCAGAAATCAGTAAGTGTGTTCGATGGAAAAGAAATGTACAAAGCTTTGTATAACTGCCTTGGTATACGACTTCAAGGTCTGACTTGTGATCCAAAGATTGCTGACTGGTTGCTTAATCCAGAAGGAAGAGAAAAAAATTTGCAAGCAATGGTAAGATTTGAGTGGCATTTCAGAACACCCTGTTAATTTTATTTCTTACTCATTTTCTAAGATACTTTAATTAAACTGACACAGATATTTGACCTGCAGTTATGTTCTACTGTCATATACACACATCAAAAACGTTTTGCATCACCTCAGTTCCAAGTTCATCAAGGCAGTATTGGTCCAGATTGTCCCACTCCTCAACAGCGATACAACATAGATCCCTCAGAGTGGTGGGTGGGTCACGTTGTCTGTAAACAATCCTTTTCAATACATCCCAGGCATATTTGATAGGGTTCATGTCTGGAGAACATTCTGGCCACTCTAGTCAAACAATGTCATTATCCTCAAGGAAGTCATTCACAAGATGTGCACGTAGGGGGTGCGAATTGTTGTCCATGAAGACAAATGCCTCGCCAATATACTGCCGATATAGTTGCACTACCGATCCGCCATTACTGCGCCTTCCATGACCACCAGTGGCATACGTCTGCCTCACAAAATGCCACCCCAAAACAGCAGGGAACCCCCACCTAGCTGCACTCGCTGGACAGTGTGTCTAAGGCATTCAGCCTGACTATGTTGCTTCCAAATTCGTCTCCGACGATTGTCTGGTTGAAGGCATATGCGACACTCATCGGTAAAGAGAACATGATGCCAATCCTGAGCAGTCAATTTGGCATGTTGTTTGGCCCATCCGTACCTCCATGGTGTCGTGGATGCAAAGGTGGGTCTTGTCATAGACGTCGGGAGTGAAGTTGCACATCATGCAACCTATTGCGAACAGTTTGACTTGTAACAGGACGTCCTGTGGCTGCACGAAAAGTATTATTCAACATGGTGTTGTTGTTGTCAGGGTTCCTCCAAGCCATAATCCATAGGTAGCAGTCATCCACTGCAGTAGTAGCCCTTGGGTGGCCTGAGCGAGACATGTCATTGACAGTTCCTGTCACTCTGTATCTCCTCCATGTCCGAACAACATCGCTTTGATTCACTCCGAGATGCCTGGACACTTCCCTTGTTGAGAGCCCTTCCTGGATGCGATCGAATCGCAGTATTGACTGTCTAGGCTTGGTTAAACTACAGACAACATGAGCCATGTATCTCCTTCTTGGTGGAATGACTGGAACTGCTCGTGTATGGTTGTTTACAGCTTTGGGTGGGTTTAGTGACATTTCTGAACAGTCAAAGGGGCTGTGTCTGTGATACAATATCCACAGTCAATGCCTATCTTCAGGATTTCTGGGAACGGGGGTGATGCAAAGCTTTTTTGGAAGTTTGTAGACTAGTGTATTTGTACTATATTTTCTTGTCCATGTTGTTGGTTAGAAGCTGTTTACTGCATAAATTTTATGAGATGTATAATTGTAGATATGATTTATTTGTGAAAATAGTGCAATGATGGAGAACCAATTAGGCTTTTTGCCTGTCAAAGATAGTGACAAAGACATAGATTATCAAATTATGTACGCAGATAGTAAGATCTTTTTAAGGAATGTATTTTGACAGCTTTTAATTGCCATTTATTCATCTTCCTGTGTTGTGGAGTTAAGTTTGAGTGGACTCGTGAAAAACTTGATTAGTGTATTTTTTGGTGTTACATCTTTCCTCTTTTCCTTCATATTCTGAAAAAGTAACAATGTACTTTAAGCAGCTGTCAGATGTAAGAGATGAAAATAAACTGCAGGGTGCAGAGAAATGATTAAGCTAAAGAATGACAGAACAATGAAAAATAAAATCAGGGCAAGAGGTAAGGAAAATGAACACAAAGTAAAAGGAAGCGTGATTATTCAATATAAACAATAACTAAAAGAACCAACTGATCCCTTCTCTTCATTAAAGCAAAGTGTTGAGTGAAATATAGTAGCTTCTCCTCATCATCCTACTTTTTCCGAGCAGAAAATTTGTTGTGGTTGGCAGGAGAGCCAACACCGTGTTACTAGAGGAGGCCGAAAGGCACGCAGGCTGGCGCGAGGTCTGGAACAGAACAAGGAAATTAGACTTTAGGAAAACAGACGTAGCTGGTGGAATACTTAACTTTAATCCATTAATGACGAATGTCATTACATGATTCACAGTATCAATAGTAACTGATAATGGCGCCTTGCTAGGTCGTAGCAAATAATGTAGCTGAAGCCTGTGCTAACTATCGTCTCGGCAAATGAGAGCGTAGAAGTCAGTGAACCATCGCTAGCAAAGTCGGCTGTACAACTGGGCGAGTGCTAGGAGGTCTCTCTGGACCTGCCGTGTGGCGGCGCTCGGTCTGCAATCACTGATAGTGGCGACACACGGGTCCGACATATACTGACGGACCGCGGCCGATTTAAAGGCTACCACCTAGCAAGTGTGGTGTCTGGCGGTGACACCACAAAATTAATGAATACAAATGAACTGAGTTGGGAAAGAAAGGTGGAGCAGGATGACAGTGAGGAATACAAGAGCAGACAATTAGCTAACTAGGTGACTGAAGACAGGTACAGTCTTACATACAGTAAAATCAAGATGACAGACTGAAGCAACCAGTTAAAAGAAAATATGAACACATGAGAGGTAGAGGGAAACAGATGAAGAAAATGAAACTAATGAACATAAAATAATAATGAAAGATATCTAATTAATAAAGTGAAGGTATGAAAGATCAGTACACTATGAATCCAAGAGGGAGGAATGGAAATACACTGACAAGAAATTGAATTGTTCTGTTGCAGGCTATAGAGAAAAAAGGGGGTGGAATTATGACTAAGGTAGGTAGGATCTAGTGAAGAATCAGGGAAAGAGATTTTTGGGATGTGCTGGAAGTGGAACTGCATCAGCTCAGTTTATAGGACCTGTTTTCGAGGGGGCGGAGTAGATGATCTATAATACAGAGCAACTCATGAGGCATTGATATCAGTTGCGTTCGGCTGAACAGCACGCACTGCAGCTAAGTAGCTGAGCTTACCTTACAGTAACAAGCCAAAAGTTACATTTCGACTACCACAAGGTTGGTGTCAGACATGAACTGCACATAGGGTTAAACCAGAATTAGCTATTCACAGGTTTTGTTTGCCTTTTTTTTCTGAATTTTGGTGAATGCTGCCTGTGCCATGACAACTGGACAGGATGTTTCTACTGAGAGTAAGTTCCTTGGCTTCACCATTTTGGAGTTTAGCAAATTAAAGCTTTTGTAAGAAATTCTGCCTAGTCTTAAAAAGAATGACATGTTGAATATATTAATAACAGTTGACGTGAACCACTGATTTAGCACCTGTCACTTGTCCTGCATTAAAAATCCAAAAGTCTTCATTATAATAAGCGTGGTGGTACATGCCAAGGTATTATTGATATTGATCTTTAGAAACTACTGGTGTGTGGGAATATGTGTTGATACTGAAGTGAAGAGCATGATGACAGAAAATAATGTATTATAGGAGAACATAGCTGCCTTTCTGCTAGTGTTAAAAGATTTATTGAACAGCCTAAAACCAGATTTATGTGTTTAAAAGTAGTAATGTGTGTACCATATGCTATCAGGTATTTCAGTTGTTAAAGGTATTGCTATGTTAAAGCTGTGTGCTGGGACCGGTATAACTATAACTGGCATTGTAGGGCTGAATAAGACCAGAAAATTGTGTCCATAATAGCTTGATTGATGACATTATCCAATCTGGATCAAGAGAATCACAGATTAAGTTATAAGGTGAATCTTGCACACACACACACATCCAAGTAAAAATTCAAAATAGAATGAAAGAAGTTGCTGCAAGAGAAGGGGAACAATAGTGAAAAAAAAAATTCAATTTTTCGTAGAAGGGAAAGGATGACATTATGTGGAGTTGCTATTGAAATGCTCATATCTAATAATTTCTTTGTAATTTACCATGGGTAATAGTGTCTTTAACAAAGCAATTAATTTTTCTGTAGAGAAAGGTTATTCATTAGTTGTTAAATAGAAATAACATTTTTTTTTTCATTGTAAGTGTAAAAGAAGAATTTTGTCCATACGTTTTACCAGTTCTTATTGGTGCCCTGTTTTATCATGTAATGTTCTGTCCTTTTTATTTGTAAGGCAATACAGTATTGCCCAGAGGTGAGCCAGGTTGCAGTCCTAGTGGGTCCCATCCGTGGTGTTGGCAGCCCAGCCCTAAATGTCAGTAGCTCGGTTTCATCACAGCTGCGTTCTTCTGCTGAGGCTTTAGTTACATGGCACACTGTGAATGCTCAGTTCAAAGTGTTGTCTGAAAACAAGTTGCTTCAAGTATTTGAAGGTGAGTTGCTAAAACAAAGGAGAACAGCTAGTTTTTTAATATAATTGTGAACCTATTGCAACACTCTGTAAGAAGACAAACTGAAGATGAATTGTAAAAATATTATCTTGATATTTAGACAGTAACCTATCAGACCTGTACAAAAGCAAAAGCATGTAGGTAGAGATTTGGGAGAATTATAGGCAATATTACCAGCAATGTTAGTGCACTTTTAAATGATAAACATTGGCAGCACTAAAATGGTTCATGTGTGAATTAACACTGTAAAAGAAAATATATCAGAGGGGCAATAATAGAGGAAATTGAAACAAAGTGTCTGCTTTTGTATGGACCGTTTGAGAGGACGAATAAAACTATGAGGGTGTGCTGAAACGTAATGCCAACAAATGTTACTAACATTCTACATCTTAAGTCTTCATGTCTACATATTTGCAGTCCTCTGCCACTAGAGGTCTCCAGATTGTTGTGTGTGACATGGTGGTATATAGATGTAACTATGTCAGTGCATGAGAACCAGTGTGCTGTAATAGAGTTTCGAATTCAAAGGGTTCGTCCACCCCAGGGAGGACTCCCTGTTCTGCACTCATAGGTAGCACACCGTGCCTAATACACGTCCACTGTGGCACTCCAGGGCCACAGCACCAAGTTATGACATCTGAAGATGGAAGAGCCTGAAACCGGTCATTTGACAATAAAAGAATTTTACAACTGAAGCAATATTTTCAACCTCTGGTATAATGCTCAGTTGTGGATGTTCTTCCAGCAGGATAGTTTGTAGATACAATTATAACATATTACAATTTATTTTCGGTTTTAATTTATATTGTATCTTTAGCCAATCTTATTTTAATGTATTCATTGTTGTTATTGTGGTCTTCAGTCCTGAGACTGGTTTGATGCTGCTCTCCATGCTACTCTATCCTGTGCAAGCTTCTTCATCTCCCAGTATCTACTGCAGCCTACATCCTTCTGAATCTGCTTAGTGTATTCATCTCTTGGTCTCCCTCTACGATTTTTACCCTCCACGCTGCCTTCCAATACTAAATTGGTGATCCCTTTATGCCTCAGAATATGTCCTACCAACCAATCCCTTCTTCTAGTCAGGTTGTGCCACAAATTTCTCTTAGACCCAATTCTATTCAGCACCTCCTCATTACCATCTAATCTTCAGCATTCTTCTGTAGCACCGCATTTTGAAAGCTTCTATTCTCTTGTCTAAACTATTTATTGTCAACGTTTCACTTCCATACATGGCTACACTCCATACAAATCCTTTCAGAAACGACTTCCTGACACTTAAATCTATACTCGATGTTAACAAATTTCTCTTCTTCAGAAACGCTCTCCTTGCCATTGCCACTCTACATTTTATATCCTCTCTACTTCGACCATTGTCAGTTATTTTCCCAAATAGCAAAACTCCTTTGCTACTTTAAGTGTCTCATTTCCTAATCTAATTCCCTCAGCATCACCCGACTTAATTCGACTACATTCCATTATCCTCGTTTTGCTTTTGTTGGTGTTCATCTTGTGCCCTCCTTTCAAGACGCTGTCCATTCCGTTCAGCTGCTATTCAAAGTCCTTTGCTGTCTCTGACAGAATTACGATGTCATCGGTGAACCTCAAAGTTTTTATTTCTTCTCCATGGAATTTAGTACCTACTCCGAATTTTTCTTTTGTTTCCTTTACTGCTTGCTCAATATACAGATTGAATAACATCGGGGAGAGACTACAACCCTGTCTCACTCCCTTCCAACCACTGCTTCCTTTCATGTCTCTTGACTCTTCTAACTGCCATCTGGTTTCTGTACAAATTGTAAGTAGCCTTTCGCTCCCTGTATTTTACCCCTGCCACCTTCAGAATTTGAAAGAGAGTATTCCAATCAACATTGTCGAAAGCTTTCTCTAAGTCTACAAATACTAGAAACGTAGGTTTGCCTTTCCTTAATCGTGCTTCTAAGATAAGTCGTAGGGTCAGTATTTCTTACATGTTCCAATATTTCTACGGAATCCAAACTGATCTTTCCCGAGGTCGGCTTCTACTAGTTTTTCCACTCATCTGTAAAGAATTTGTCTTAATATTTTGCAGCTGTGGCTTATTAGACTGATAGTTCAGTAATTTTCACATCTGTCAACACCTGCTTTCTTTGGGATTGGAATAATTATATTCTTCTTGAAGTCTGAGGGTATTTCGCCTGTCTCATACATCTTGCTCACCAGATAGTAGATTTTTGTCAGGACTGGCTCTCCCAAAGCTGTCAGTAGCTCTAATGGAATGTTGTCTACTCCTGGGGCCTTGTTTCGACTCAGGTCTTTCAGTGCTCTGTCAGACTCTTCACACAGTATCATATCTCCCATTTCATCTGTATCTACATCTTCTTCCATTTCCATAATTTTGTCCTCAAGTACAACGCCCTTTTATTGACCCTCTATATACTCCTTCCACCTTTCTGCTTTCCCTTCTTTTCTTAGAACTGGGTTTCCATCAAAGCTCTTGATATTCATGCAAGTGGTTCTCCTTTCTCCAAAGGTCTCTCTAATTTTCCTGTAAGCAGTATCTGTCTTACCCCTAGTGAGATAAGCCTATACATTCTTACATTTGTCCTCTAGCCATCCCTGCTTAGCCATTTTGCACTTCCTGTCAATCTCATTTTTGAGACGTTTGTATTTCTTTTTGCCTGCTTCATTTACTGCATTTTTATATTTTCTCCTTTCATCAATTAAATTCAATATTTCTTCTGTTATCCAAGGGTTTCTGGTAGCCCTCGTCTTTTTACCTATTTGATCCTCTGCTGCCTTCACTATTTCATCCCTCAAAGCTACCCATTCTTCTTCCGTATTTCTTTCCCCCATTACTGCCAATTGTTCCCTTATGCTCTCCCTGAAACTCTGTACAACCTCTGGTTTAGTCAGTTTATCCAGGTCCCATCTCCTTAAATCCCTACCTTTTTGCAGTTTCTTCAGTTTTAATCTACAGTTCATAACCAATAGATTGTGGTCAGAGTCCACATCTGCCCCTGGAAATGTCTTACAATTTAAAATCTGGTTCCTAAATCTCTGTCTTACGATTATATAATCTATCTGATACCTTTTAGTATCTCTACGTTTCTTCCATGTATACAACCTTCTTTCATGATTCTTGAACCAAGTGTTAGCTATGATTACGTTATGCTCTGCGCAAAATTCTACCAGGCGGCTTCCTCTTTCATTTCTTAGCCCCAATCCACATTCACCTACTATGTTTCCTTCTCTCCCTTGTCCTACTGACGAATTCCAGTCACCCATGACTATTAAATTTTCGTCTCCCTTCACTACCTGAATAATTTCTTTTATCTCATCATACATTTCATCAATTTCTTCGTCAACCTATTCATTAGACATGTCAAAACTCTTATATTACTTTTTTATTTACATATTCTGAAAGTTTAATTTTCGAAGCCCATTCTGCAACATCAGTGTACAGAGTTAGACCATTGCTCCATTATTGCAGAGTAACTGCTATATGCCTCTTTCAAGGCCAGACCCGCACATTTTGAGCATACCTTGTTAACCCTCGCATTACCAAGCGGAGTATTCTGACTACCCCAGGTTGATTTTTTCCCTATAATAATGTTGTCTGAAGGGCCACATGCCTGTGGTTTCATGACTTTGTACTAAAATGATTGACGTTCGACTGTCTAATTTTTGTGGCTTTATCATTGTTATTCAAGTAATTTATTGGTGGGATTGAGAGACTACCCCACTTTGTATGAAATGTCTTATTTTCTAATTTGTAGAAAAAGAAGATTTTGGGAAATATATCTGTCATTCATCCTCTTTGTTGAGTTTTGCCATAGATCCAATGTTTGTTATTGTTGCTGGTTACTATTGTTGAGTTGAATTTGAGGTTCACTGTTGAGATGACATTACACGAGTCAGTATTTCATTTGCAATTAAAGATGTCCAAAGGACTTTCTAGCAAAGAGATCATGGAAATTCTATACAATTCTGATGTCAGTGATGATGAAAATTAATGGGACATTGATAGTGAACTGAATGAATATATGGAAACTCTTGACATAACATCAGATGAAGCTGATGATGAAATATCGGAAGACACTACACATTCACGTGAAGAAGAAGAAGAAGGATGATGATGATGATTTGTTTGTTCCTAGAAGTGGACTACAATTTTCTAGTGAACCACCAAAAGGTGGGCTGCGTCGATGTTGCAACATTTTGAATGTAACACCTGGCACAGTGAATGATGAAAAAACAATCAAAACAATAACAGAGTCATTTTTATTATTTATCTCACTGGAAATCGTGAGCATCATTGTAGAAGAAACGAACCGGGAAGCCAAACGAGTAATTTCTTTGTGGAATGCAGCTCATTCTTCAAACAAAACGACATGGAGAGATATAAATGTAACTAAAGTGTACACTGTATTAGCAGTTCTAATAGGAGCTGGTTGAACTCATGGACATCGCACAAGTGCTTCCGATCTGTGGGGAGGTAATGTTGCCTTTCAGCAACCATTCTTTTCTGCTGCCATGATGTCAAGAAACCAATTTTTGCCTATACTGAAATTCTTAAGATTTGACAACAGAGACACAAGAGCATAGAGAATTGAAGAAACCAAGGACAAGTTACAAGCCATCAGGGTAGTGTTAGACAAATTTCAATCTAACTTGTGCAAGAACTTCTATCCTTATGAATATGTGACTATTGATGAACGATTAGCAACATACTGAGGAAACTGCCTTTTTGGGTTTATATGAAGAGCAAGTCTGGCAAGTATGGCATTAAAATTTGAGTTTGTGCTGATGTGAAGACATCTTACTTACTACGGATCCAAATTTACACAGGAATGGTGGACAATACTCGGGAAGCGAATCAAGGACAGAGAGTTGTTTTGGATCTGATGGAACCATTTCTGAATAACGGTCATGGTGTAACAATTGATAATTTTTTCACCAGTTTTCCACTGGCTGCTGAACTACTAAAATGAAACACAACATTGGTTGGTACGTTGTGCTTCAATAAGAAAGAGATTCCGAAGGAATTCTTGCCAAACAAAAAGAGAGAAGTTCACTCTTCAATGTTTGGTTTCACAAATGACTTGACACTAGTTTCCTATGCTCCAAAGAAGGGAAAGGCAGTAATGCTACTCTCTACTCAGCGTAATGAGAGACAAGTGAGTGGTGAAGAAAGTGAACACAAACTTGAAATCATACTGCACTACAACAAAACCAAAGGTGCTGTAGATAATGGGGACAAAATGAAAAGGGAATACAGCTGTGTTAGAGGAACGAGGCGGTGGCCACTAAGAATCTTCATGGAAATTATAGATATTGCAGCACTGAATGCATGTATCCTGAATGGCAGAAGAATAACCAAAGCCGATGTAAACTCTTCACGACTAAATTGGTATTTTGACTCAAGAAAGGCAACATGGAAGAAAAACCCAAAAATATCAATGGTCTTCATAAACATGTACAAGATGCACTGAAAGCTTGTGGTATTGCTATTTCTACAGTAGTGATCCAGACCCAGTGTTCCAAGTTACCAACGCCACAACAATGTCAAGATTGCAAGAGAAACGAAGATCGGAAAACAAGATTCTGTTTTGTAATGAGCAAGAAACCTGTTTGTAATATACACAGAGAAGAAACTGTTACTGTGAAGTGCATGCAGTGCAAAAATGTACTTGACTGAAAAGTTGAAAAAAGTCTTGTGTTACTTTACTGCAGTGACTGTTGAGGTACATAGATTATTAATTTTCTGTTTGTTGAGTACTGAATTTAGTGAAAGATATAAAAAAATTGTAATTTGCATCTGCACTTCTAATAACCTGAAAATCTGTTTTTCAATATTAAATAAACTCATTCACTGGAAATAATGAAATCTGAGAACAAATATTACAATAAAATACAAAACTCTTTTGGGGTAGTCCAAATACCCCGCATGGTAAAATAGAGGTGTGAAAAAGCTTGGTAACGGGAGGGCAATACAGTCTGTTTTCACAGAATGATAAATTTCGTATCATCAAAATGTTCATAGGATAGTGTGCACAGGCAAATGCGTGATTGAGAGTTTCCGATGTTGCAAGGAAAAGGCCTGTCGTTTCTGACCTTTGATACTGGAACCGTGACGTATGTCACATATTTCAGTTACCAAGGGCAGCCCGTACATTCAGCATCACTTCGAGATCTCACAAAATTTCAGATAAATTCATAAATGTTTTCACCTTATGTGGTTCCCTGTACCAAAGTCTAGCATTCCTCGCTGCTACAAATGAACCAAAAATGTTTTACTCATTGTAAGCACCCAAACTTTCATTCGCTATAAAACATGTAAATGTAATCTTTTTACAGTACACGCCAAGAGTTTGATAGTTGAGTAGTTCCTGTTGATGTCTGTTTCGTCAAAACATATATAGTTTTACATAACTTATACAAAATAAGCACTACAGTTCACCATCATTTGATTTAATCTAAGCATACACAATCTTATATATACGTGTTGCTGATATATTGGGTTCATGTACGGTACAATTTATGTATACTCAAATCAAGATTCATTATAACATTTTTCACTTGTGCACATGTACCACTGTAAATCCTTTAAGATTTTACTTCTGCCATTAGGTTGCGTCTATCATCATCTTATGATGTTTTCAATACACAGTACTTGATATTTTCTCTGATCGTTCAAACGCTGCTTGTCTCTTACAGGTATGTCGTCAGTAGGTAACTCTCTTAGTCAGGTAGTATACGCGCATCAAGATTTATTATAACATTTATAACTTGTACTCATGTACCACTGTAAATCCTCTAAGATTTTACTTTTACCATTAGGATACGTCTAACATCATCTTATGATTTTTTCAATACACAGTACTTGATATTTTCTCTGATTGTTCAAACGCTGCTTGTCTCTTACAGGTCTGTCATCAGTAGGTAACTCTTAGTCGGGCTGGAGACCTGAGGAACCTTCATCATCAATTACTCATATTTGCCTGCATTGTAGATGATGACAACATGTGTGGATGTTATTAAAACAATAACAGACTTGTTTCAGAAACTTAACATTATGTGGGAAAATTTCATTGGTTTCCATACATATGACACCTCAGCTGTGTTAGGGTCACACTCCAGTCTAGTCATGTTAATAGAACAGAAGAATCATTCAGCATTGACAACACATTGTATTAGGTTGGTGTAAAAGTTTGTAGTGTTTTTGTTTTGCATGTTGGTATTCCAGTTGCTATGGGTTTATTTAGCAACTGTCATTTTTTATTAATTGCTATTTGAGTTCACATATTATCATTTGGAGATAGTGAGTGCACCTGTGGATGCAAAAAAATGGATTGCCAAGTGGATAAATGGGAACATTTCTGACACAATCTTTTGTCTGAATTCACTAGACAGGTGACAGCAGTGGAATCAGACAGAAACATTTGCACAATGTATGAGGATAGTGTCATTGCACAGACCATGGAAACAAATGGTATTATCATTTTAAGGAAGATAATTTTGATATTAGTGACTCCACATTCAGGAAGACCTTTGAGATTTGATAAAGATCATTTAAATGTATTAACCCACAATGATCCACATCAGTGTACTCAAGAACTGGCAGATGTAATAAACTGTGGTCATTCCACCATTGTGTGACATTTGCATGCAATGGGGAAGGTTCAAGAGTCAGGTGTGCGGGTGCCATATGCTCTAAGCCAAAATAACGAAAATCAGCAGGTGGCCATCTCCACAAAAGATAATGTTATGCATCTGGTGGAACAGCGATGGTGAGATGTACTACAAATTGCACCCCCGAGGTTTAACCATCACTGCTGACATTTGTTGTCAACAGCTGAGGGGTCTTGCAGATTCAGTCCAAGTACAGCATCCAAGAAGACTGTGTGAAGTGATGTTACTCCACAGTAATGCCTGCCCTCATTCTGCTAGACTGACTAAAAAAAATGCTATACGGGAGTTGAGTTGGGAAGTAATTCTACACCCGTCTTATTCACCTGATCTTGCCCCCTCAGATTTTTACATTTCCATCTTCTATCGAACAACATTCGAGGAACTTCCATACCAGATGACAATGCACTCGAAACATGGCTCAATGTGTTCCTCACCTCAAAAGCACATGATTTGTACTGTTTCATAATTGGAAAGTTACCGCAGCATTGACAGACGGTTGTAAATAATGAATGAGAACATATTATTGATCAAAGTCTTTTATGTGTTTCTGTGTCATTTATTAAATTTATGGGAAAACGCTATAAGCTTATGCACCAACTCCATATCATTTATTGCCAGGCATTACCCTCCAAGACCTCTTTCTGAATGGTTTAATAATACAATGCAGTTTGCCAGAACTGCAGTAAATGTTAACAAAACAGCGCCTTAAATACACATTTTTATTTCTTAAAAAAAAGAAGAAAGAAAGAAAAAAGAAAAAAAAAGCCCTGTTCATGAGACTCTTCTCTTTCACATAGAATTTAATAGGTTGTCAACAGTTAACATGCTGGGAAGATCATACAAACTCAGAGGAGAGGATGAGTTGTTTCTAAGTAAGAAAAAAATGGAAGACTCCCTAGAGTAGTTGTCTGATCTGACATCTCGGATCAATTTGGCCTGTCTTGTGGATATCTTCATACACTAGAATATGTTGAACTTGCAGTTGCAAGATTCTGCAAACAGACCTTTAGAAGGCACTACAAATATACAAGGCATGGCCAAAAAATGGGCCAATTTGGATACAGCAAAACAAACAGAGGGTTTTGATGTAAAGCATTTTCAATTACAGCAATGAATTGTATTGCCACTTCACTCACTACCGTACACCCTGTGGTCCAAGCACTCCCAAAGGAAGTAATCACAGACTGATATGTCAGGAGATCTGGGAGGCCACAAAATGCTCCCATTCCTTGAAATGATGATGTTATCAAACAATCTCTGCTATGTTGCCATTGAAATTTGTACACGAGACAAGTTCGGGTGCAAGGAATGTGTCAATCATGATAGCATACTGTTGAGATGTGACTGTGATTGCTCATCTATGTTCATTCTCAAAAACGAAATGGCCAATTCTGCCCATTAGAGAGACAGAGCACCACATAGCGACTTTCTGGCTCTGTAAGGGGCATTGATGGAATTTGTGAGGATTATCCTTGCACCAGTAATGACTGTTTTGTTTGTTGAGATAACCACTGTGATGAAAATGTACCTTGTCATGCAACCACAGAAATTTTAAGAAGTCTCCATTGTCTCTAATTTTAGTCCACAGTTCAACAGATTTGCCTTTCATAATCTTTTTCTTTTAACTGTTGCACAACCTTTATCTTGTATAATTGCAACTTTAAATCATTTCATAAAATTCTGTGCGCTCTACAACTGGACATTCCCACTACTACTGCAGTTTATCTCACAGAACGCTTTGGACTGTTGATTATGTTTTGAACCTTCTCTATTTGTTCCTGTGCTTGACAATTTCTGAGCCTTACTGGCGATTTCATCGTAAGTACACTTCTTGTTGCTTCAAAGTTTTTCATCCGTAACTGACTGCATGTGCTCATAGTACAGGATCATTCCATCTAAGACTGAAATGATAGTGGTATTCCCGTCAAGCACCAACAACACAGTCACAATTTTTGTAAAAGGCATTCACAGCCACAGTACATTCATGTCCACTGCAGCGCTCCACCTCAGCAAACAGCGTACCCACCTGAAACATATTACAAACATTTCAGTGTTACCAATATACCATTCTACTTCCAGAGGCTAATTAAAACAGCCCATTTCTCTCCCACACTGTGTATTTATCTTTGAAGATAAACTTCATGCTTTTATTTGCAAACTTCAGTTATCGATAGGTAAAACTGGCAAAAACAATTATTCTACATTTGTGATGTTAAAAGCACTTGATCATGATAAAAACTGTGACGCAATTAGGGCAAACATATAAGAAAACGTAAAGGGTCATCTTCATATGTTTGCTGATGAATTAAATCATTACTTCCCAGAACATAATAAAGCAGAAGCTAAAGTTGGCCAAAAACTGATTCGCACCCCTTTTAGCAGCACTAATACTGGAAAAGTTGCAAAAGAAATCCAGAAAGAGCTCAGTGAACTGCAGAATGCCAGGAGCTGTAAGAACACGTTTGAAGCTGATTTTCATGAGCAATTTTGGTGTAAAAAAAGAATTGCAAAGACTAAAATTTGAGATATCACTTTATGGTACCTTGTGCTTTTCTCCACAACTTATTTATGTGAACTAGGGTTTTCTGCTTTGCTGGTAATTAAGAAAACAAGCCCAGGAATCATTTGAAAGTAAGTGCTGATGATACTCATGTAACTTTGACCAATAATAGTAGCACCAGGATTACTGAACTTGTACACGAGATGCAAGCTCAAAAATGGCATTGGAACAAATGGAATTATATTCTCTCAAGTTACCTTCCATTCAGGAGGCTGCTGCATGCAGTGATTGTTATATTGACTAAAAAATAGTAGATTTCAGCTATCAGTCATCCTTCTTAAATTTTATTGGCAGATATAGTTTCCAGCTGAAATCTACACTCCTGGAAATTGAAATAAGAACACCGTGAATTCATTGTCCCAGGAAGGGGAAACTTTATTGACACATTCCTGGAGTCAGATACATCACATGATCACACTGACAGAACCACAGGCACATAGACACAGGCAACAGAGCATGCACAATGTCGGCACTAGTACAGTGTATATCCACCTTTCGCAGCAATGCAGACTGCTATTCTCCCATGGAGACAATCGTAGAGATGCTGGATGTAGTCCTGTGGAATGGCTTGCCATGCCATTTCCACCTGGCACCTCAGTTGGACCAGCGTTCGTGCTGGACGTGCAGACAGCGTGAGACGACACTTCATCCAGTCCCAAACATGCTCAAAGGGGGACAGATCCGGAGATCTTGCTGGCCAGGGTAGTTGACTTACACCGTCTAGAGCACGTTGGGTGGCACGGGATATATGCAGACGTGCATTGTCCTGTTGGAACAGCAAGTTCCCTTGCCGGTCTAGGAATGGTAGAATGATGGGTTCGATGATGGTTTGGATGTACCGTGCACTATTCAGTGTCCCCTCGACGATCACCAGAGGTGTACGGCCAGTGTAGGAGATCGCTCCCCACACCATGATTCCGGGTGTTGGCCCTGTGTGCCTCGGTCGTATGCAGTCCTGATTGTGGCGCTCACCTGCAGGGCGCCAAACACGCATACGACCATCATTGGCACCAAGGCAGAAGCGACTCTCATCGCTGAAGACGACACGTCTCCATTCGTCCCTCCATTCACGCCTGTCGCGACACCACTGGAGGCGGGCTGCACGATGTTGGGGCGTGAGCGGAAGACAGCGTAACAGTGTGCGGGACCGTAGCCCAGCTTCATGGAGACGGTTGCGAATGGTCCTCGCCTATACCCCAGGAGCAACAGTGTCCCTAATTTGCTGGGAAGTGGCGGTGTGGTCCCCTACGGCACTGCGTAGCATCCTACGGTCTTGGCGTGTATCCGTGCGTCGCTGCGGTCCGGTCCCAGGTCAACGGGCACGTGCAACTTCCGCCGACCACTGGCGACAACATCAATGTACTGTGGAGACCTCACGCCCCACGTGTTGAGCAATTCAGCGATACATCCACCCGGCCTCCCGCATGCCCACTATACGCCCTCGCTCAAAGTCCGTCAACTGCACATGCGGTTCACGTCCACGCTGTCGCGGCATGCTACCAGTGTTAAAGACTGCGATGGAGCTCCGTATGCCATGGCAAACTGGCTGACACTGACGGCGGCGGTGCACAAATGCTGCGCAGCTAGCGCCAATACCGCGGTTCCTGGTGTGTCCTCTGTGCCGTGCGTGTGATCATTCGTTGTACAGCCCTCTCGCAGTGTCCGGAGCAAGTATGGTGGGTCTGACACACCGGTGTCAATGTGTTCTTTTTTCCATTTCCAGGAGTGTAGATCTGCCAATAAAATTTAAAAAGGACAACTGAAAGCAGATATTAAATTTTCTATTAAAAATTCTGTGTTTTTTATTAACATTGCTGTAAATGCATACTACTTTTGTTTTACTAAGATGTTAAAAGTATGAATATAATAGAGGGAAACATTCCACGTGGGAAAAATATATCTAAAAACAAAGATGATGTGACTTACCAAACAAAAGCGCTGGCAGGTCGATAGACACACAAACAAACACAAACATACACACAAAATTCAAGCTTTCGCAACCAGCGGTTGCTTCTTCAGAGAGGAGGGAAGGAGAGGGAAAGACGAAAGGATGTGGGTTTTAAGGGGGGTAAGGAGTCATTCCAATCCCGGGAGCGGAAAGGCTTACCTTCGGGGGAAAAAACGACAGGTATACACACACACACACACACACACACACACACACACACACACACACACACACACATCCATCCGCACATACACAGACACAAGCAGACATTTTGTGTCTGTGTATGTGCAGTACAGTACTGTGAAACAATGAGAAAACTACAGTGCACAGTTCAAAACAAAGGGCGTGGAATATTCAGTCAAGGCTTTGTGTTGCTTCATGACAATGCATGATCCTATTCTAATGGTGCCACTCAAAACCTTATTCAGCAGTTCGGCTGGAAGCAGTTTGATCACCCACTCTAAAGTCCCTATCTTGCACCTTCTGACGATGACTTGTTCTTGAACTTGAAACGTAATTTGTAGGAAGGTGCTTTGACAGCCGTGGCAAGGCAAAAAACAGTGTTTGGCAGTGGCTGTCTATGAAGAGGGCATTAAATGTTGGTTTCCTGCTATGGCAACTGTCTGAACAATGGCGGCAACTATGTATGAAAATAGTTCAAAAACTGCTCCTTCTTGCAAAAAGGAATTTTGATTTGAAAAAAAAGAATGTTTTTATGAGTTTTTTTCCAGAACAGTACTTACTTTCCAAATATGCCTCATATGTTAACTGTGACATGGTGTAGCCACATTTCCACTCCTCTCACATCAGTTCTGCTTGGCATTATTATATGGTTCTTGTACAGAAGATAGTATTAGAAATGCTTACGCAAACCATGTCAGCCAGTTGTACCTAAGTGGCAGCCACCAGGCAACTATAATAACTGGTGAAGCATGCCCCACCTCCTGTAGATAATTGTAAGATTCTAGACCAAAATTAGTTTCAACTATCAATAGCAAGGAAAAAGTCTGGTTTAGAGCCTACTTATTACTAGCACTGTCCCATCGCTTGTGGAAGTGATGTAATCTAAAGGGAAAGACCCCCTATTACATGTAACCCTTTTCATTGTGTAAATGCTCCTCCTGGGCGTCCTGCTAATAACTGCTGGGCAGAATGATACAGTTTTAGGGGCCTATCACGAGATGACATCAACCTTGCACACACCATTGGCCACCAGGCCTCCATTTCCTGGCTAAGCCCTGCAGCCAGGTGCAGAGGCTTACCTTGTACTACTGACTGCTAAAGCTCTGCAGCCTTCATCTCTCACACAATGCCCTCCCCATTGCCACTGTGCACCGCACCTTTCGCCATCGACCAGGTCGCTCATCTGTACCTGTAATGCAAGACTCAGTGAGGCCATAATTTTCTCATCATCAATACTTTGCACAGAAAAAATAAGAGAGGCTCAAAAGAAAAACTTTTTAACCAAATTGTAAAAAATTATAAGTAACACTCTATCAAATTTTGCAATGAAATACATTAAGTAGGGTCTGAGGAGGCGAACGGGGGAAGGGGATTACTAGTTATCAGGAGCTCGAGTGTTAGGTGCATTATGGAGCCCCCCAGGCACACACCATTCAGGGCTGGACAGAAAGTCAATGTGCACTTAGTATGACAGCCGAGAGGCCTCATCAGAGATGTGGAGGCGACTATGCATGCAGCTATCAAATGTGCAGGGTGCAGTCATCCGCATGTTGTGGCCCACTTAGGCACCAATGACACCTGTCGCATGGGTTCTGAGGCCATCCTCAGTTCATACAGGTGGCTGCCAGAATTGGTGAAACCTGCTGCCTCGTGTGGAGTGCAAGCAGAGCTCACAGTTTGCAGCATTATTGTTCCCAGAGTTGATTCGGGTCCTTTGGTTTGGAGCCAAGTGGAGGGTTTCAATCAAGTGATTTGTCAGCTTTGTGACAGTCTTGGCTACAGATTTCTAGATCTGCATCATCAGTTGGGGATTTTTAGGAGTCCCCTTGATAGATCAGAGATGTACTATACAAAGAAAGCAGCCTCTCGAGTAGCAGAGTACTTGTGCAGTGCACATGAAGATTTTTTATACTAGGCAGTAATCTGACTTACTCTGATGAGCACTCGCTAGTCAGTATGCAGAAATGGAAGTCATGTCATTTTCAGAATACACACACTTCAACTGTTAAAATTTTATCACTGAATTGTTAAAGTATTTGTTACAAAGTTCCCAAATTTACTGCCCTCCAGGAAAGTTTTTGTGCTCAAATTGTTCTCAGGACTGAGAGCTGGCTGAAAAGTGAAAAACTCTGAGATATTTAGCAAGTTATGGAATGTATATCAGGAAGGCAGATTAGAGGCCACAGGAGGGCGAGTGTTCATCGCAGTTGAAAAAAGTATTGTATCTATTGAGATCGAAGTTGGGTGTGACAGTGAAGTTATCTGCTCACATGTAACAGGTCTAGGTGAAACCAAGCTGATTGTTAGATGTTTTTCTATCCACATGATTCTACTGTGACAGGTCCAGTGTCAGTCAAAGAATATGTATGGTCATTAGTGTGTAAATAGCTAGATCATTCATTACCAATTGGAGGTGACTTTAACCTACCGAGTATACTAGGTCTACAACTTTGCTTCTGCCATTTTTTCTCGAAGTTTGGGGCTTTATTGTGAAAACTTATAAAAAAAATTGTGACTCATAGTATTGCCCATCGCTGTCCACTGCATTCTCCCATCTTTCAGATAGCATGGTGGAAGAACTGGGCGTCTTTTGTGGGGATCCATGAATCGATTCAATTTTGCACTTGTTCATATGATCGGAAGTGCTGGTCAGCCAGACTGTGTGTCACTGATCGAAAAAGCTGGTAGTCAGTGAGAGCAACGTATGGAGAATATGGCGGGAGGGATAGGACTTCTCATTTTGATGTTGTTTCAGTGCTGGGCTTGAACGCATCAGTTGCTTTAGATAATGATGTTCTATGACTGTGAAAACGCTCTGTCTTCCACCTTCATGCCTGTCTTCGACACCAAAATCACCATTCTTAAGGCGCTGAAAACATTCTCTGCACATTCTTCCACCTCACAATTGGTCTTACCCAGCATTTTAAGAGGCACAGCTGCAGATTTCTTCATGTTAAATCAGAAAATTTTAACTTCCCGCAAGTTGTGAGAAATGAGTATGTAAGTTTACGTACTTAATTGAGAATAACCTTATGATGCAATCACAAATCGACTAATGTTTTTATGTCATTGTGTTTACAGAGGCCTAAGCTTATTGTATTACACCTATGACCAACTACCCGAACCCCACTTGCCGCTACTGTTGTCTGTTGCAAAACAGCTGAAGCAAAGTTGTGGACATAATAGATTGGGATGTCTATGGATTCACTGCAGGGGATACAGACAGACAGACAGACAGACGTGCAATGTACTTTTCAACACATTTTCTGAAAACTATCTTGAGCATCTAGTTTGGCAGCCCATACTCAATGGAAATATCTTAGATCTTATGGCTACAAATAGGCTGGACCTTATCGACAATGTCAGTATAGAAACAGAGATTAGTGATCACAATGTCATTATAGCAACTATGGTTACAAAAGTTAATAAATTAGTTAAGAAGGCTAGGAGAGTGTTTCTGCTAGAAAGAGCAGATAAGCAGTTGTTAGCATCTTACTTAGACAGTGAAGTGACATCTTTTAGTTCCAGTAAGATGGGCATAGAATTATGCGCCTAGTAAGTGGATTAAGGATGGAAATGACCCATCATGGTTTAATAACAAGATTTGGAAAATGCTGAGGAAGCAGAGATTGTTGCACACTCTGTTCTAAAGAGAACACGCAAATGACGACAAGCAAAGGCTAGTAGAGATTTGTGCACCTGTGAAAAGATCTACGTGTGAAGCATACAGCTACTACAATCTGTGAAAGAGACAGCGTACAGAATGCTAGTGCGTCATATTCTTGAGCACTGTTCAAGTGTTTGGGATCCATACCAGGTTGATTAAAGGAAAACTCTGAAACAGTTCAGAGGTGGGCTGCTAGGTTTGTTACTGGTAGATTTGAACAACATACAAGTGCTAAGCAGATGCTTTGGGAAATCATATTGGAATCCCTGGAGGAAAGAATACATTCTTTTCAAGTACACTATTGGGAAAATTTAGACTGCGGAATGATTCTGTTGCCTACCAACATACATTGAGCATAAGGACCACAAAGATAAGATACGAGAAATTATGGTTCACATGGAAGCATATAGATAGTCATTTTTCCCTCATTCTATTTGCGAGCGGAACAGGTTAGGGAATGACTAGTAGTGATACAGGGTGCACTTCGTCACATGCTATAAGGTGGATTGTAGAGTATTGTTACAGATATAAGATATAAAGTGTTCCCCTATGTGACTGAAATGAGATATTAATCACCCCCTCAAAATAAATTTTCTGTGGAAATGCTTCAGTGCTTCCTGATTACATGTAAAACAAACTGCCTTACTATTAGGTTGGCAACGAAACTGTGTCACCCTGGTGGTTACCCAATCACTGTAAGAATGCTGTATATTGTGTACCATGTCATCTTAAAAAAATGACCTCAATCTGACGAGAAGGCCTTTCAAAGTCGTACAGGCCCTATTCCATTACAGATCACACCACGTCCATTACCTCCTCTAATAATGCTAGAAGTCAATCATTCACTTCCTTTATTAATCAAAAAGGCTGTAAATATATGTCACTTTTCGTTCTAATCCTTGTCATACAAGTGTTTCAGCTGCTTATACTCATTAAAACTGTCTGTGAAATCAGCTTTGGCTAACTTTGTAATGCCACTGCCATCAGTCTTGTGTCACCAACTGTTGTTACTACACCATGATGTAACAATTATACTCACAGTCCAAGACTTGAATTGTTAATTGAAATTAAAATATTGTTACCACTAGATTTAAGGCATCATTGAGATTGTCCAATTCACCCTTGGTAAATTCTTTTGGGGAAAGTAGAGTAGATGTACAAGTTGACCCCAGGCCATGAATGTGAGTAATTTTTGTTATGTAAAATTTTACATAGTGGCCACCTTTTCATCTGTCACCTTTCCACTGATACGACAACAGTCATCCGGATCATGCCAAAATATACTGAATTAAAGTTGCTTTGCCAATCATATCACGCTGCTACAGGACCGCCTGACTTGTGAGACTGATGGAGCCACTGACGAAAAATCTCTCTCTCTCTACTGTTCTGAGCCACTGCCTAGAACAGATGCTAAATGGCTTAACCTTGACATTTGTCTTCACCTTCGAGATGATTGGGGGCTACTAGAGTTATATTCTCTTAGCCCCCCGGAAATCCTCACCATATAATCAAAAATGTTTGAGAGATCTTATGGGACTTAACTGCTAATGTCATCAGACCCTAAGCTTACACACTCCTTAACCTAAATTATCCTAAGGACAAACACACACACACCCATGCCCGAGGGAAGACTCGAACCTCAGCCGCACAGTCCATGACTACAGCGCCTTAGACCGCCTGGCTAACTCCGCACGGCTCACCATGTAATCCCATTGAGCAAGTAAACTGTAATAATGTGTACTTTAGTTACAATCCCACACCACATTCCAATTCTGCCTTCACCATTAAGTGGGTGTACGATTTTGATGAAGTTTTCTGCTTTCTTATTACTCGGTTTTCTGTTCAACTCAGCAATTTTATCATTTAATTTTGCTGCCTGCTAGTCTGCTCCATTTAGCTCACTGTTTACCTGTGAAATTTTATTTGTTCTGTTTTTTTTATTGGATTATCAAGTTTTTCCCCTCCCTCAGCAATTTCTCTGACACTGAAATCTCTCCTAAGAGTGAACTTCCTCTGATAGGGATTCCATTAGGGCCTGGAACTTTGTTCAATTTTAACGATTGCAGCTGTTTCTCAATGCCACTTTTTTCTTTCATCTTTTCAGTGAAATGAGGATTAAATTGGGCCAATTTTCCTGGGTTTTCCTTTGCAAAGGAACATTTGATAATGAAGTTATGTATTTCAGCTTTTGCTTTGCTACCCTCAATTTTGGTTCCTGTCTCATTCTCTAGAGTCAGGACACTAACTCTGGGTCACTAACAGCTTTTACTTATGTCCAGAATTTCTTTGGGTTCTGCAAAAGATCACTTGATGATATTCTACTATGATAGTCATTGAAGGCTTCATGCATTGCTCTCTTGACAGCCAAACATGTTTTATTCAGTATATCTATATCTGTAGACCTATGTTTTATTTTCCACTTATTGTGCAGCAATCACTGTTCCCTTAGAAGATTCATTACAGTAACTGTATAGCATGGAAGGTCTTCTACCATTATGAAATGTTAAAGAAAATATTAGTTTTGAAATCTGTGTTCTGCATCCCTGTTACTTTTATGTGTCTGTCAGCAGTACTACACACTTCGTCTCCTGAAGATAAGTATTGGACTGTCGTTCTGTCCCATGATTTATCAGTTTGATATGTAAAAAATAAATGTTTTAAATATCTAATCCCATTTTCATGCTTCACTGCAATTCAACTCAGAATTAATTAATAAAATTAATATAATTTTTTAATTTCAGAAGTAGAAATGCCAACACTTTTATGCCTCGCTCGGATGGAACTAAGTGGAATTGGTTTTAGTATTAAGGAAGCTGAAAGACTAAGAAATGTTCTTCTCAGTCAGATGTCATCATTTGAAAATAAAGCCTATAAGCTTGCTGGCCACACATTTTCTCTGACATCCCCAGCTGATGTCTCAAAGGTATTTGATAGTATATTAATCTAGATATTTTTTCCATTATAATTTTGCCATTAATTGTAAGATATTGCCCCTGTGGCAACTTTCTGTGTGGTTACAAGACAATAGCAATTGCTCTGTGAATATCTATAATTTTGCATTCTATCTTGAAGTTTAGACTGGTTTTTCCCAAGCATATATGGTATAAATTACAGAGTGTCGTCAGGTCATCATGGCAGATATGTGCAGTATTTTGAAAACTCTTGTTGGTTGTTGAAATATTCTTCTCAACTGCCACAAACATCAAGCTATACATATGTAGACTCTTCATAATTCTTCTTTCAGTTAGAAAAATGAAAGTGTTAGTACACCATCACTACAGCGGTTATGTAAATGTACACACAATTTAAGGTGCTGTACAGGAGATAAGTTAGTTACTCTTGATAGTTATTTATTTCCTTTATATATGCAGGAAGCATACTTTCAACTGTAGGTCACAGATAGTGTCAAAGAAATTTTCTTTTATCCATCGAAGTTTTGGTATTTAGATAATTTCATTTCATTTGTTGCATAACTGCATCATTGCATTTACAACTTTTTGCTATTTCAGGTATTGTTCAAAGAGTTAGGACTGAATCCTGGTAAGACTCCATACGGTCAAAAGCCGAGTACCAACAAAGATGCACTCCTTCCTCTGAAGCAATACCACCCATTACCTGAAGTTATTTTGCAATGGAGGAAAATTAATACCATATTAACAAAGGTTAACATTTTAAATAAGTTTACAAAATGATAATCTGGAATGTCTGATTAAAAGCTGAAGTATTTATTAATTTTTGTTTTCTTGACTGGCTAATTAAGCTGTTCTTTGCTATAATGCTGTGGTTCTTTTCTTCTTCTTGTTTCTATGTCTGCACAGAAACTTCATTTAGTTATTTGTTTTGGTACCTTTTTTATTTTGTAATTTATCAGTACCAACTCCTAGTTATGTCTTCTGGTATATATGATTAGAGATGCTTATTACTGGTGGGAACTCAAAGAAGTACATGCAAAAATCAATAATGACCATTCAAGTGTTTGCTTGAGTATCTAAAAAATTGTAATTTAATATTGTCTTTTACTCTCACAACTTGAGTTATTCATTGTGAGTAAATTGAAAGTTGAACAAACAGTATGTATTATTCTGGTAGTGTCCATCTGTGTTGTCAAACAGCATTGGAAACTTTCAAAACAAACTCCAGATTGATTGTAATCATAATTTAGTACAGAATCTTTCCTGAGTACAGTTCTCTGTAACAGCCAAAAAGAGGCTATGAAGTCCTTTGCAATGGTGTGAGGGTTCCGCAGGATAAAATTAGATGTCTTCTGGTCCTGCAGAAGTCTCGTCCACCTTTTTCTTCAGAACATAAATGAACTTGTATTACTCAAGCCTATGTCAATGATTAGTCAAGCACATCTTCCATTTAAAATTATAAAAAAATTTCAAAATGACAACACATTGTTAATGTTTCTTATTAATGCCTAGGGAAACAACACTAGAAGTACAATGTGGATCATTTTTGACCCACAAAGGTTTTTCAAGGCACCCCCTCCCCCCTAAGTCCACAATCATCACAGAACCACTCCTGTGACTTTTCATCTTCCTAGCCCACCTAGAAGTATGAAAAATCTACCTGTTATACCAGTAGTACCATATGGGTAATTTTTGACTGAAATGCATTTTAACACAGTTTTATATAAGTAACTGCAGTTTTCAAACACTAAATAGTTGCTGAGCATGCCTTGATGTTATTCAGAGATGTTAGAGTATATTACGACACTTTGGGCCAAAAAGAACTTGAAATACAAAGAATTCGGAGGTCAGGCAATACTTCATATCAGTGTGGCTTTTTATTTTCTATGGACTGGTGACATGCAGACCTACAAAGTGATGCTCGGAAGCCACAGGGTAACACATTGTACAATGGGGAAGCACCCCGCTCCCCATCCTACATCTCTGTCTGGAGCACTGCTAATAGTTCTCTTACACAACAGCAGAAATCAGATGCATGAACCTTACAGAAGTCTTTGTCTGTTCGAGCAGAGTGGGCTGAGGCAGTCCTGAAACCAGCAACATGAGCTTGCTGTTTATTTTCGTGAGTTTGCGTCGTTGAAGATACGATTTCAAAACGACGTGGCTTTTCAGAGGACAAGATTCGCTACTATCTGGAGAATGTTTCATGAACAAGTGGACACAGATTGAGCCAGGTGACATAGCAGATAGATGCAGTGTCCAGAAGGTGGTGTGGGAGATACCCAGGCTGACAGGACATGCCAATATGCCAATACACATGTTGTAAATGACTAGTCACTCTCTGCATCGTGGCTATATGTCATCGACCCAATCCCAAAACTGGCGAAAAAGTACATTGAAGCAAAAGCTCACAGCACACTTGGTGATAATGAGTGGTTCCAAAACCTGGAAGAACAAGATACTTCCATTGGATTACTCAACTCTCATTAAGCATATGGTGCTCGGGGTATTTCGTACAAAGCACTATGTAAAGCAACAGATTTGCAGAAATATGCAGTCATCAAGAAGATAAAATAAGGAAACTTATAAATTTTGCCTGCTTCAGAAATATGGAATCAGTTTTCTGAGAACTGCATTGCCTGCTATAAGGCAGACCAGAACATGACAGTCAATGAGCGACCGTATCCTTGCAAGTGCAGGTTTACATTCATACAGTACACATCGGGTATACCTGGTAAGTATGTGATAAAATACTGGCTTTTGTGTGATGCTGACAAGCACTACATCCTGAATGGAGTCCCTTATGGTGGAAAACATGAAACTTGTAATCCAAGCAAGGATGTAGGTCACCACGTCATTATGAAGCTAGCTCAGCCATTCCTCACTGTGGTCATAACATCACAACTGACAATTTCTTCACCTCCATGTAACTGGTGGATGACCTGAAACTAAAAGGAATAGGTTTAGTTGGCAGTCTTCAGAGATCACTCAGAGAGCTCCCTCCTGTAGCATGAAGTGGAGACGACACATTGCGTGCAAGACACGTGTACAAGTCGGGCAACAATCTTCTCACAGTTTGCCAAGGGAAAAAGAAAAAAAAAATCCTTATTCTGAGTAACATGCATGTTGGATGTCAGATGAATGAGAATACTGAGAAGTTTTATAGTGAAACTAAGGATGGTGTCAATATAGTTGACCAAATGGCAGGACACTGCAGTGTCCAAGCTGGCACCCACTAATGGCCTTTGCATGTCTTTTACAGTAATCTTGACCTTGTCATGATCAATGCTCATACAATTTTTAAGTTACATACCTCAAGAAGATTTCAAATCGAGACTTTATCCTCAGAGTAGAAGATGAGATTGCTGCCCCCTACAAACTGCAGAGAGAGCCAATCTCCTCTTCCAAGCACTTATACTGGCCCTGGCCAATATGGAAATAGAAAGCTTTCTCAAATTCAGGTTTCCTGCAAAACATCAAATGTATGCTTTAAGTGCAACAAGTATGTCTGCAAAAGCCGCCAAGCAAAAACTCACGTTGGATGTCTGGAGTGTGAGCCCATCCAAGTTTAAACAGTTCTGTCAACTCTTTGTTCCTAAATATTTCCAAGTATTTATTATTATAGACTGAAGTTGCTTATTCTTATTTTGTAGTTCCTTGATTGCCATAAGAAAGAAAACATGTAGAGCATTTTAGTCACCTGATGCATGTTAGAATCTTTCACAAATACTCAATACTTACCTTAGTTGTCTGTAAAAGTAAAAATGCTATTAGTACTTACATAAACAGTATATTTTGACTCTATTTCAGTCTTTTTATAAAGAAAAACATTGTAATAATGTTTTGCTTACTAGTTTCAACAAGAATGCACTTGTAGAACTAAATACCCTACTGTTTAGAATGATTGTTAATCGTTTGTCAAATGAACAAATGGATGCTTGTAACTTGAGGTATGCTGTTGAAACTAGTTCAAGTAATTGTTTCAGTAGTCTTTTGTTACATCCGAAAAGAATTTATAAAATTGCTGTTAGTTATAGAAAAAAAACTAACTGTTCCCATGACTATGCTCTTACCTGTTGATATGCAAAATTTGTATGCATATGACAAACTGACTGACTGTTATTGGTATCATGATGAACAATAAAAAATGAATTAAATTCATTACCATTCACTTAGCTGACTCCAATCATCACTTTGAAGTTTACTGGATGTACGCTTATATACTATTTGCGGTGCCATTCCATATCTTTATTCAGTGTCATCTAAAACTGCAACAAATGTAACTCCTCACCCTTTACCACTTGTATCAGTCTTCTGATGTATGTAGAATGGTAGCGATCGCCTGAAGAAGGGAAGAGTCTCTTCGAGAGACTGGGGACTATTTTTCCTTTTTGGGGAGAAAAAAAATTCATATTAAGAATTATAATTTTTATGACACTTGGAACTGCACAATTTCAAACAGTTTCCTTTGTGTTGTCTACGTTCTAATTGGTAGCAATATTTATTTTATTATGGTAGTCATAACCACTTGGACTTCATAGTATGAAAACTTTCAAGAATAACTTTCGACACATTGTACCAGAAACTGACTTTGTATTATCACAATATTTATTGATATTTGAAATCACACCATAATTTTATGAACAAAAAAATTTTTTTGATGTTTCAATAATAATTTAATTTTTCAGACACTTTACCCACTCTTAAATTCAGACTCAGCCGAACGCATATTTGGTTGTTACATAACTCGCACTGCCACAGGAAGAATCTCTATGCATGAACCAAATATGCAAAATATACCACGAGACTTTGATGTTTCTGGCTGTGATGGAGAAAATTTGTCAATAAGCATGAGGCTAGCTTTTATTCCAAAGCCTGGTGAGTTGTTGTTGTTATTGTTTTTTTATTTCTTTCTTTCTTCTTTTCAGTTATTTTAGTGAACAATTATATTTTTATAGGTTGTCTGAATGACATTTTACCATTCTGACTGTCATTGTATGTAGCAAAATGTCTTATGTAAACTTTCTCCTGTGATGGCATTTTAAAGTGTTTGCCTGGAACATACGTCATTCTAAAATATGGGTAGTTAGGTTTATATTGTTGAATTAAATTCACAAAAGAGTGCTGCACTTTAAGTACACTCCATCAGAATAGCCATACTTGGGTCAGACTCCAGGAAATAATCAAATCACACATGTGACACTTTAACAGTAGGAAGTGGGCTTAATATCCAAATAAGTGATCCCAAGTTTAAGTACAAACAAAAATGGTGGGCAAACAATAAAAGTACTACATCATACAATGAATCCCCTTACCTTGTTATCATACTTGGCAATGAAAGGCTTGACACCAAGTGTGTCTAGTACAGTAGCTGTGCAGAATACAATTTTGGACAAAATGGATGTTGTAGACTACATACGGTGACACTTAATGGCCAACTGGTCAGTGAGAAATCTGAATGATAATACACATTCCATTCAGAAAGTGGTTTTGAGATAATCTTACTGTAAACTTCTATTAATATATAGAAAATAACAGATAGTATTGTAGTTGTGAGTTGTTACAGTAATAATTAAAAAGTGATAAAATTTTATTATATGTGCATATATTTGTGCATATATTACTTAAATGTGTTCGAAGTTTTATTAATTTCAGTACATAATAAAATACAAAACATGACCAACAAACATTTTCCTATCTTCATCATCATCGTCATCTTCTTCTTCTTCTTCTTCTTCTTCTTCTTCTTCTTCTTCTTCTTCTTCCTCAAAATTGCTAAAGAGATGGGAGACTGTACACTAACACAAATCAGTGACTGTAGTCATAAATACAGTATGCCAAAAGTAGATAGGGCACGGGAATAAGATAACAACAATAACATAACATGCAAACATAGTTTTGTTGGCAAGACTAAGAGTGAATTGTCCAAACTAATTACGTTTTCATGTTTGAAGAACGCAACCAAAATAGCACACAAAATATAAACACTCATGTGCCAGGAATAATATTGTTTTATTAATGTAAACATAACTCATGATAAGATATTCTCTTAACTCTTGAGACTAGGTTTTTGCGTTAGATTAGAAGGTAGTCGAGATCCACTTCTATTTAAAGGAAGTAGTAACACATTGTTGCTTTCATGGGATGAAACAAGGAACACAGAAAAAATCAACTGCCAATGCTGAACAATAGCATCTCTGTTGGGTGGTGCAGGAACTCTGTGACAGCTCTGACAAGCACGGGAGGTGACAATCTCGACTGCTACATCAGTTCCCTTGGTGGAAGCATGGCATCATCCAAAAATCTTGCAGGAAAGTGCACTGAACGTGCAAGCATGTTCTTCGTTCGGATAGTGAGTCTGCTTTGGATGACTGAACTTGTGCTTGAGGCTGAGGCTGGTTGCACAATGTGAATGTGGGCATCACTTCTGGGAGAATGTATTCATGTTTCATTGTGTCAGCTGACATCATAGTAGTCCTACCATTTAATAATATGTCCAAAATTTGTGCTCCTGTTTTGATGACTTGATATGGGCCTGTGCATGGGGGCTTTAGTGATGGTTCAACACCATTTGTTCATAATATGACACGCATGTTTGTCTGCTTATCTTGATCCACCTATGAAGGTGTCATTCCATGTTTTGACGCTTGAGGCTTGACAATGGCAAATGTGTTTCATATGTTCCCTCAAGTGACAAATGATGTCCAACTGCTCATTATCAGGCAGTTGTATGGAACTTAGGTCAATGAACTTACCAGACAGTTAAAGTGCTTCACCTTACATATGCTCTGCTGGTGATGAATCGAAGTCTGATTTTTATGTGGTGTGAAGACCAAGAAAAACTGCAGGGTAGGCAAGTGAGCTAGTGTCATAAACCATCAGTACAGCCTTTAAAGAATGCTGCCATGTTTGATCAAGTCATTGCTCAGTCGGTGGCAGCTGCCTGTCCTATGATGAAGAGTGCCACACAATTTACTAAGTGGAGTTCATAACTCCAATTCAAATTGCCAGCCACAGTCCGTTATGATGTGCAGTGAACATCTGATATGCAAAAATCAATTTAATGTAAAGGTTATGGTTTCTGCTGATATGCTGTTGACTAGCATAGTGCTGACCCTTTGCTGCAGGAAGTGGACAATGTGCATGTGTACAAAGTGTGTTTCTTTTATGTTGAAAATTAATAACTGGTGCATGCACATGACAGGATATCTTACTGTGCTGACACTGAAGGAATGCACGAGTCCACTCACAATACTTTTTCATACCAGACCAGAAAAAAGTTTTGAAATCGTGTGACTCGATCTAATGCCAGGATGGCACAGGCTGTGAAAGCTGTCAAAAGCACGTCTGCAGAATGTGACCGGCAGGAAAGGACAAGTCCTTTCCACTTGAAGTGACACAATATAGCTTAATGTCTGAAGCAGGAATGTCGACCATTCAGTAGTTTCTGGAGAGAGTCTTGTTCCTTGGAAAGTTGGACAAAATCAATAACATCCATTACACTTTTAACTAGAGATGGACAGTTGACAACTATGTGGTCAGTCCTTGAAATATGGCAGATGTTGGCACTGAACTGGCCAGTGAACTCCAGATGATTATACTGTTGTGGTGAACACTATACTGTCATGGTGAACACTTATTGGTATTCTGTCTGAAGGTTTAGAGAAGCCACTTGTGATACGTAAATGGTGTAAACTCTCTGGCTTCCAACTGGTGGTGACAGTTCTTGGTTGATTCATATACAGCAAGAAGCTCATGATTGCAAGTGCTCCAGTTTTGTTGCAAAGATGAGAGCTTGTGTGAGAAGAAGGCCAGTGTTTGCCAAGTACGATCGACTTTCTGTCTAAGTGCCGCACTGATAGCAGTCTGGCTGGAATCAACCATCAACGCAAGAGGTGCATCCAACGTTGAGTAGGTCAGGAGTGCAGTATTTGTTATGCTTTGCTTGTCTGCATCGAAAGCAGACTCATCGCATCTGTCCATTGATCAGTGAATTTCCCTTAGTTTTAGGTCAAGAAAGTGCTGCCATCAGCTGTTCTTGCAACTTGGCTGAATGGGCAGATGGCACTACAAAAAATTTCAACATTCCCAAGAAATGGCGTAATTCTTTCTGGCCATGAGATCTTCAGAATGGCTTCTGCTTTTTTGGGTAGTGGCAGTGACCCTCATAACAAAATTACATGACCTAAGAAGGTAATCTGTGGTTTGTAAGGAACACCTTTGGCAGTATTTAACACCATTCCTAGCTGTTCTTGGCATTTTAAAACATCTACCAAGGGTTATTGGTGTTGTTCTGCAGCTGCTAAAAGGTTTGGATGTCATATAGTTATGCAAAACAGAATGGCAAATCGTGCAACACAGAGTAAATGAACTTTTTTCAAGAATGAGCAGCCCTGCAAGAAACAAAATATCATAAACTGAATCTTGAACAAGCTGAAGAGTGTGATTATAGCTGATCTTGGAATATATTCATCTGCCACACCACCATAGCCGGTCCCAAGCCCGGTTGAGAAAGGAGGAGTGGGAGAAGTAACACCTCATTAAAAAACCTTGGTTCACCTGGCCCGGGAGATAGAACCTCGTGAGGGCCCCTTGCCAGGGATACGGTGAAGACCTCAACGGCAGTGAAGGTGGAGAAGACGGAGCTGGTGGAAGAGGAACCTTTTCTCTTTGGGTACAAAAAGAGTACAAGTAGCGTCTGAACCCCAGAGGGGTGGCTACAGACAGTGTCTGACTCATGGTGAGCAGCTGACTTAGTGCTGGGCATCCTACTGCCTATGTGGAAAGTAACGGGAAACTACCACATTACATTCCCAAGCAGTACATGGTATGCCTCCATGTGAAAGATTCCAGAGTTAAAACTTCCCCTCATTTGGATCTCCGGGAGGGAAACACATTGAGAGTAGACATATTTCAAAGAGCACCGGACCATCAGTCTAATTTCTCATGCAGCTAAAGTCTTGTTGCTGAGAGTGTTGAATAGAAGGCTATATGGCAAGCTGGATAGAGGGATTGCACAGGAGCAGTTCGGATTTGAAGAGGAAAAGGAACAAGAGATGCTATTGGCCTGTTAAGAACTATAGAGGAAAGATATATGGAAAAGGGTAGAGAAATCTTTGCTATTTTTATAGGTTTAGAAAAGGCTTTTGACAGAGTTCAGTGGAACAAGCTGATGGATATTTTGAAGAGGAAAGGAGTAGATTGGTAAGAGAGACGACTGATACAGAATCTATATTTACACCAGAAAATAAGGATAATGATTGGAAATAAAATGTCAGAAGGAAGCAGCATTGGATGACGTGTTAGACAAGGTTGTTGCATTTCCCCACTGTTGTTTAACGTATACCTTGAAGAGATTATTGTGAAAAGCTTACATGAGAAAAGAGGAATATTTATTGGTGGAAAGAGAATAGAATGTATTAGATTTGCTGATGACATGGTATTAGTGGCAGAAAGTGAGTGGATAGTGAATAACATGCTGAAAGATTGGAATGAAGCTTGTATGGAATGTGAGATGCAAATAAACACAGCACAAACAAAGAGTATGGTTATCAGTACAAGATGCAGACTGTCCAATATTAAAATAGGACAATCTACCATTAGCCAAGTAAGTGTATTTAAATATCTTGGAAGCGCAATAACTGAAGACTTGAGATGTCACCAGGAGCTGAAAACTCCAATTGCTATAGCGAAGGAGGCATTCAACAGAAAGAAGGAGACTCTTATGTGGCAAATTAGATAAAGGACTAAGGAAAAGGCTTGGCAAATGTTTTGTCTGGAGTGTTTCACTATATGGGGTAGAAACATGGATGCTGAGACGAGAGTATGAAAAAAGATTAGAAGCATTTGAGATGTGGATGTGGAGGAGAATGGAAGGAATAAGCTGGACGGAAAGAGTGAGTAATGAAAGAGTATTGGAAAGGGTTGGTGAGAGAAGATGTCTGCTGAAGGTTGAAAAGAAAAAGAACTGGTTGGGACATTCATTGAGAAGGGAGTCCTTGCTATCAGATGCTTTGGAAGGATTGGTGGTTTGTGGGAGAAGACTGAGAGGAAGGAGGAGATAGAAGATGATAGACGACATTAATGGAAGAGGAAATTATGCAGACCTGTAGAGGATGGCAGAAGACCCGACAGCCTGAACAACTACCATCTGAAAACGTGCCTTTTGGCAGAGCACTGATGATGATGATGATGATGCCACAGGAATTTATGTAAAGACTTTTATGCAGTCCAGCACATCAAACACAACTGCACCATGTATCACCTAGTTGTAATCTCTTAACAGAGTATTGGTTATCTGTCTGAATTTGTCCTTGCATAAAGTGCATGACAACTGCCACACGCCTCATTTTTTGGGTACTAGGTGGAGCGGTGATGACCACAGAATGCTAGAAGGGTGAATAATACCTTCACTGAGCATTGAGTCAAATTCTGCTTTTCTGATAGCAAGACAATCAGGAACTAAATGAAACTGGTGAGCCATTAGTCCTTTTTATACAGTGCACATTTCTGTGACAGCTCTCTTGTGGTGCTTGGTTGTCGTGTTATGGTTGGATACTTTTCAAGCAACTCAGTGTATTTTCTTTTTGCTGCCTATGTGGGCATGATACTGTGTGTCACTGCACTGAGTCGGAATCCAGCAGTCAGAAGTTCAGCAAAGTTGTTGACGAGTATCATGTTTGCCACATCAACAGAAGATGACAATGCATCAGGAAGACAGCCACCGTTATGGGCTCTGTGATGTCAGGAATGGTGAAATTCCAGTTGGAGGCGTGGTGCTGTCCCACATCAAGCTTAATATGTTGTGTATCAGAGTCTTTCCTTCTCATCCCATCCGATAAATTGTCCCCTGACTTGGGGTTCTGGGTGACTTTTCTATCATGTACCCTTTTCCCTAAATCTCTCCAATCCTTTTCCTTCACCATGCTTCCTTCCCCTTCAGCTCTTCTGCCAGAAGAAGCAGCCACTGGCTCCAAATGCTTGTAAAAGTTAAATCCTTCCCTGTGTGTGTGTCCTCTGTCAGCCGCTTGGTGAGTAGATCTTTTTATCTATCCATTTTCAATATGTTGTGTGCCTAAGTCTATCTAGATGTTTGCAGCAGAAAGGTGGAACAAAGTTGGTAACCAACAATTGAATAAAGTCCGTGGATAAATGCAAAAGTCTAACCCAGCATCCACCAACAACTTTTGTCCAATTGTCTGGTCACTAGACACAGAATTTGACTGGAAACTAAATTCTATGCCTGACTGCTGAAGCCATTTGGGTAAGGGCAAGGCGAGGTGTACTTGCACCAGATATTGCAATTTCTGCTGATGAAGGTATATCAAATTGTCTAATTTGGCCTTGACAAAGTAATGCAATGTAACAGGCACCTGCCACACCTGAAAAAATTGAGGGTGGGCGGACTCTTTCATGGCAAAGTGGGCCTGAGATAACTGGTGACAGAACCGAGCCCAGAGGAAAACAGAGACAAAAATTCAGAGCATAGGAACTCCAGTTGCTGATACGGAACTTGATCTGACACTAAGTTTACCTCACCAGCAATGGGGAAGCCGAAAGCATTAAACCCATCTAACCTGAACAGGTCTGTATTGAGACAAGGAAGGTGAGAGGGGGAACAACAGATTTGTAAGAGACAGGAGAGGAGAACTGACCTAGGATCGGAATCTGCTCTTTATTGTAGCTAACTGACTTCCATCAAACCTGTGTGGTTTGGGGGAGGGGGGGGGGGGGGGTGTTAGCAGCTCCTGTGTCCACTTGTGTTGCAGTGGTTTATTAAACACACACACATCAATAAACAATTTGTTCAGGGAGACAAGTCATTGCAGTGGTAGAGTTTATGTCCATTGACGCTTATGTTGGATGAAGGAGTATGGGCAAAATGGAAGGAGGGCATGCAGCCACTGTTGTGATGTGGCATGTTGCTGCTGTGGCTGTAACCAATGCTGCCCCATACAATGATGAGTTGAAGGTTGTACTGCTGGAACGACTACTCCATCATCCTGAATACTTGCAGCATGCCTATCAGAGGCTGACTGAGCAACTTCTGATACCTCCCCCCACATAGCTATCTGATCACAAGCACACCTCAATGGACTGTGTTATATTGAGCACATCCTTAAGCATCCGATTCTCATATTGAAGTGCTCTCTCTCTCTCTGTTTTCTCTACTGGGGCCAGACAAATAATATCACGCACCATATGATCAATGTAGGATTCATGATACATACTAGTGTAAAATTAGAATGATGGCTCAACCTGTGTAATTCTGCAGCCCATGTTTTGTAAAACTGGTTGGGATGTTTCTCACAATGGTAAAATTGTACACGCTTCACAATAAAATGCATCTCTCACAGTAATAGGTTGAGAGAAGTTTGCACACTTCATCAAATGGCAAGCTGGCGGGGTCCTGCAAAGGTGCAAGTTGGCACAATTGATAAATGTGCAGCAGCAGCTACACTGGTTGGCATCGCCCAAGCAAAAAACCTGGAAATGTTCGCATAGAAGTCCCACTCTTCAGCTGTTTCATCATATGCTGGAGAGAGAGTAACCTGTCATGAACATGCAATGCCAATTGATTGAAGGTGGTGGTGAGACCCCTCTTTTGATCTGCAAAAGCTTGCTGCTGAGCAATGATGTGTTGGCGTATTTCTTTCATCTAGATGTTTGTTGTGTGACTGAGCTCTGACACTAACTTGCAGAGAAAACATAACCCTCACTTGTTGCCAAGTGTACTATAGCAAAAACAAGAACGATTTATGGACCATAGTATTTTATAGAGCAACATGTAAAATACAATGAAGCACAGGTTGTTCATAGCACTGAATACAGTGGCTGGACAACAGTGATACAGGTTACAGAATAGGTTCAGCACTCATTTGTGATCGCTAAATAATACTTTTCCTTTGGCGACTCACCAGAGTGTGTCAGAGGACTGGCCCAGGTGGCCTCTATAAGCGCGACTGTATGGATGCATGATCTGTGGAACTCCATGCGTCATGAGTGAAGTACATCACATATATTCATGAATAACTTCACATAGTGTCATAATAATGCAATAGTGGCCTTTTAAATGAGAAATAAATCTTGGTACTTGACCCAGCATCATACATACAAACTGATGAGACATAGCATTATGACCACCTGCTTAATATTGTGTCAGTCTGCCTTTGGAATGCATCACAACAGCAATTCTGCATGGCATGAATTTGATGAGTTCTTAGTACGTTTTCTGAAGTATGTGGTAGGTACTCGTTGTCCACGGATAGACACACATTTCTGTAAATAGTGAGCCATTGGTTTGTGGGGTCATCTGGTGTCCCATCGTATTCCAGATGTATCTCACCGGGTTCAGTTCAGGTGACTTTACAGTGGTCAAGATAAAACATGAGTAGACACTCATGCTCTTCAAAATACTGTAGCATAATTTCGATCTTGTGACATGGACAGTTATCCTGCCTGGAAGATGTTATCACCTTTGACGAAGCCCTCAAGCATGGTTATGGAAACTCGTTCTTATTACTAATTTACTATTATTTATGGCATACCTTTATATTGGAAGCCTTCTTGACTATTTTAATATTCCAAAATTTGTGATACAGGGACACCCTAATATTTGTAATTGGACATTTTAAATCTAAAAACTGCATTTCTCAACAGGCAATGTATTCTTATCAGCAGACTACTCTCAGCTTGAGCTCCGTATTTTGGCACACTTATCAGGTGATCATATACTCCTAGATATACTCAATTCAGACAAGGACGTATTCCGTGGGATTGCTTCTATATGGAACAAAATTCCAGAATCTGAGGTAAGCCATATATCAGTGGAATGAAACTTGTGGCCCCTCTATGATGGAAGTTGACACATTTTATTTTTGTACCAGGTAACTGACAAACTTCGTCAACATGCCAAACAAGTATGCTATGGTATGATATATGGCATAGGATCAAAAGCCCTGGGAGAACAACTTGAAGTCAATGAAACTCAAGCAGCAGAATTCATGGAAACGTTCAAAAGAGCTTATCCTGGTAATACTTATTTGTTTAAGGAAATATTTGTTGACAGTAATTCTGAGCCAATACATATCAGTGTAATGTTTCATTGATGATAGAATATAGTTGACAACTTTTTTAGGTGTCAGAAAATACGTCGAAGACACTATTAAGAAGTGCAGGGAAAAAGGCTATATTGAAACACTGCATGGGAGAAAACGTTTCTTGCCAGCGATAAACAGCCCAAACCAAATTATAAGAGGTAAAAACCTACAAATCATTTAAATATCTTGTTGCTAATTTTCCATAATATTTAATACAAGTAATAAGGATATATAAATGTAATAATTACCTTTATTTGTATTACTTTGTTAAGAAATAAAATTTTGCTTCATAGGCAGGTTATTATTTCTGTGACTTATGTACTCCCCCACATACTTTATTTAGGAACCATCAGCCATTTACGCCGCAATACTTAGGTGCACATCCATGTCATGATAGTTTGTGATACATCATGTTGTTATTATCGGATACTTGAAAAAGCGATATTGTATGGCAGTACCAATTCCTTTAGCCTGAAATGCTTCCACAACTGCTCTGAAGGCCACAGCTTGTCTGTCTAGTTATAGTATGAAACCAAGAGGTCATGAAGATGTTTAGACAGTTAACTTATATTTGTTTAGGCGAGGACTTAAATCCCTATCCAGTTGATTCAGATGTTCTATGGTTCCCAGTTTCACTGAAGGAAGATGTGAGAATCCTTCTTTAAAAAGACTGTGGCTGCTTCTTTCTCTCGCCGTCTTCCAGTTGAGCAAGTGCTCCATCTCTAATGATTTTCATCTTAACAGAAGAAATTATATCAATCTTAGTGAAGGCCAGTTCTCTGTTATTGATTGGTCTATTGGTGAAGAATGCTGCTGAGCTACTTTTCACCTCTCTTTCAATTCCCAATAGCTCCAAGATTTTATTTATTTTTTTTTATTTTTTATTTTTTTTTTTTTTTTTTTTTTTTTTTTTTTTTTCCCCCTCTATGCAGATGTGCCTTGTTATACTGTGTCCCTGCAGCTATAAGTTTCTGCCCCCCAGAGTCTCTTTAAAGCCAGAAAATAAATAATATGCAGTGATGCTGGATCTGATAGTATTTCCGTTCTTGGTGTGCACCCATGTCCTAAGATTGTAGCAGTGTGTTCCCAGTGCTCCAGCTTTCCCCACCACTGACCTATTCTGAGCAGGTGAGCAAGTGAGATGGCTGTATGCTGAAGGCTGTACCCATCATAAACTTAGGAAGACACTTTTGCAACACAGTGGGACTACTTCTGACAGGCGAATACTGCAGTATACTTTTATAAGCAAGGTTTTATCATAAGCATTTATTTTCAACTTTTTATTTTTGATCCAACACATTTACTTTATTACTTAATTAAATAAGTACCTTAGGTAGTACTAATACAGTGAACAGAACTCCATACCATTTTTATTAGACAAAAGGTGTACACACAAGCATTTAATATTAACTTGTGATGTTCATAAAATTATACACATTTCAGATTTAGATTATGTACTTTCTCTGGAACTATGGTTCATGATAAAATTAAACACAAGGAGTTACACAGGTTAAAATCGGGTACTTATGAACATTCATAGGACTTGACCACTTTCATAACTTTAAAAAAAAATACATTCATGTGCGTGCTTGCAAACAAACACACACACACACACACACACACACACACACACACACACACACACACACACACACACGTTTAACTAAATATTGAAATAATTTTAGTAGCTTGTTTGCAAAGTCAAGGATATTTTTATTGGGTAACCATTTTATAAAAGTTTTGTAAAGTATTGGATTGAGCAGACAAGTCAGCGAGCCAGGTGCTGCACTTTACATTTATCAGATGAAGTCGATAGTAATGAGGTATGAGGGTATGCTCTAAAAGTAGTGCCTCCAAGTTTGTTATTCTCTTCTCAATATTGGTGGTAGAGATATTACATGTCATGCATATTACTTTGACTTTCCCATTTCACTGATGCAAGTTGCAACCCTGTGCTGCTAGAGGACTTAAAATTGTAGCACGGACATGATGGTGTGTAACATAACTATGTTGGTGCGTGCAAAACAACGTGCTGTAATCAAGTTTCTAACCATTGAAAACTTGCCTCCATTTGAAAAGCTGTGTATGATGGTGATTATAATGACATTGTTATGTGTGATGGTGGGTTGTTCATGCTTGTAATGAAGGAAAATGTGATGTTAGTGACCAAATATGGCAACCAACAAGACTCATCAGACTCTGGTTGATGCACTCATCAGAGAAAATCATCAGCTAACACACTCCTCTCTGGAAAGAGTGGCATATCACATGCGCATGTACAGGCCATCATTGAAGAACTACAGTAGAGAAAACTGGTGACTGCCTCAAATGCTAACTCCTGGCTTTAAACAGAGGAGATTGGATGTCTGCCAATAATTTCTTTTGTGTTCTGAGTGTCATCAACATTGTGACAGGTGATGGAAGCTGGGTTCACCATTTTGACACCAAAATGTAGTTCCGCCACAAAGTATCACTGACACCGAAACAGTTCAAGACTCTGTCCTCAGCAGGCAAAGTCATGCTCACAGTGATCTGTGATGTTCAAGGTGTGGTGCATTTTTAGTGGAATGTAGAAAGACCCACGCCATCTGGCCATCCTGATTTGGGTTTTCTGTGATTTCCCTAAATCACTTCAGGCAAATGCCAGGATGGTTTCTTTGAAAGGGCACAGCCGACTTCCTTCACCATCCTTCCCTAATCCGATGAGACCAATGACCTTGCTGTTTGGTCTCTTCCCCAAAATCAACCAACCAACAAAGAGTACCTGCAGAGAACTGACAGTTGGTGCTGGGACTGGCAGGTGACATTCAACATAAGCATATGTAACATGTTGCAAAATAGACATAAGTAGCCATTACTGAACAATTATATGATTGTTAGACAATCGGTGTAAATATCTACATCCATTACATGACTAGGAGCATGCATATGGAATGATTTAAAGTGTAATGACTACATACTTTTAATTGTAGATACAAAACTTATATTCACTGGCAGAATCTTCAGGACATGTAATCCACAATGAAGAAGGTAGTGCACAAATCACCCATTTGACCTAAGCTTTAGAACTGCTGATCAGTCTGGGTACCTTACGAGATAGGATTAATAGAGGAAATGGATAAGATTCAAAGAAGAGCAGCAGGTTTTTCACAAATTTGTTTAGTAAGATTAAAAGTGTCATATAGATGATTATCTAGCTTCAGTGGCAGACACTAGAAGAGACACATGCATCATGCTGTGGTTTATTGCTAAAATTCGAAAAGTTTATGTTGTTAGACAATATATTCCTTACTGCTAGGTACATCTCATGAAAAAAAAATGGAGATGACACAGGAGATTTACAAACAGTTGTTCTTCCTGTGCACCATTTGTGACTGGAGCAGGAAAGGTGGGAAGTGACAGTTGACAGTTGTAAGCAAAGTGTGGATATACATACATATGATGCTCATAACTACCCAAAATTTCTCCCATTGTGTTTTGTGCAATAGTAGTGAGTGGTTTGATAGTTGAGAAGAGTGGACTCCAAACCAGCTATCTACCAGCATCGCATGGATTTTTTTTTATGATTCCCAAAGTACCTTGAAGTAAACATGAGGATGCTTCAATAAGGAAAATCATTGCTTGTTCCTTGGGTGTCTTTGTCACCTAAACAACCAAACTTTAGAAATGTCATTGACGACCAAAACTAACTTGTAAGCTCCAACTGCTAACCGTTCCTCCTACCCTCCACCAACTCCCATTACCCCTCACTCCCACTCTCACTCCCTCCATTCCTCCCACTTTTCTCTCGCTCTCTCTCTCTCTCTCCCCCCCTCTCTCTCTCTCTCTCTCCCCCCCCTCTCTCTCCCCCCCCCTCTCTCTCTCCCTCCCTCCCCCCTGTCCCTCTCCCCTACCCCTCAGCAGCTGAAGAACAAAACTCCCAACCATGTTGTATCAAACATTTTAAACAATGAATATATTACTCTTGAGTCATTTTCTCATGGTCACCTGTTATCTTGGAATATTAATGAACAGTCATATCACTACAAAATTATTTGTATAGTAAAGATAATTTAAATTTTTCTTCAATTTTGGAGTGATAAACTAATTGCTACATGAGACATGAATGAGTAACAATTTTTAAATATATTAAATTTTGCTTTCAGCTCATGCAGAACGACAAGCTGTTAATTCTACCATTCAAGGATCAGCTGCTGATGTTGCAAAGAAAGGGATGGTGCTTGTGGAGTCAAGATTAGCTGCATCACTTTCCCATAATACATCTGTGGTGACTAGGGCACAAGATCAGAGGACCAATAAACTAAGTGTTACAGCACCTAAAGCAGAATTAATTTTGCACTTGCATGATGAACTCTTATATGAGGTAATAAACACTCAATGAAAAGTGGATCTCATTAACTATCTAAGTGTTCTTAGTACTCCAAGAAAGGGAGACAGAAAGAATGGAGAAAAAGATGAAAAGCAACAATTAAATCTATTTTTAACTTTTAACTGCTGTATTTACTAGTGCAGTACTATAGCATATATTCAGACTCTGAAAGATATTTCCATATATCTTAATATTTTCTCAAAATTTTGAGTTTCTCTCTCTCATTGTTAACCTGTTTTTATTTCCTGATATTCCTTCAAGAAAACACACATTACAATTGTTGATCCTTACATGGTATGTAGAAAAAACACCAAAATTACCCAATTTATTTTTCAAGAGGGAACACATGTGCCGAAATGTGTAGTTAAAGCCCATTGGGGCACCCAAGTTTCTTCACATTGTATTAGGTATCCTAAATGAGGAAATCATTAGCTGTCTGTGTGAGATATATGCATAAACTGTTTATGTTTAAGAATTATTGTATTGTTGGAACGGTAAACTGATAATTTTTTCAAGAAGAAATCAATGTATATGAATTCATAGTTCAAGCACTGTGGGATGTCAAAGTTGGAAAAAACACTCAGATATGATGATGAATGTGTATTCCATGTCTAATTTAAAATCCTAATAACAACATCACATCATGCTGAGACTGATGCACATGAAGAAATAAGTGCAACTTTGAATTAGGTATTTCAGTCACAGTATGGATTCATGCCACATGGCTCCCTTCCAATGTTTCAGTAGCAGCTCACATCATAGTAGCCTACAAATAATAGTCAAGAGTGGTAAGATCTAGTGACCACAAGGGCCAAGAAACAGGTCTCCCTGTACTCTGAATGTGTTATCCTGAAGGTGCAGTACATTGTATCGAAGTGAAGTGGAGTGCCATCACTTCCCATCCATGTTACCTGATGAACCTGTAGTGGCACATCTTTGAATATGATAGGAAGAACATCTCCCAGTTAAATGAGGTGCATTGGCCATGTTAATCTGGTTGAGATGATATACGGCGAAATTATCTGTGATAAATACTCCCTGTCCACACAGTCACTCTGAATCCTATGTTGGTTTTTTCTAGCTGATTGTTGCACAGAATTTTGTCCACCCAAATATGAGTGTTGTGTGAGTTCATGCCATTTTCAATCAGCGTACCTTCATTGGTGAATAGTACCAAAGTTGGATAGTGACATTACAATATGCAATGCTGTAAATACCATTGCACAGACTGTAAATTTCATTGGTAGTCCCCAACTATTATTGCCTAAACTTTCTACAGATGGTGTGGATGTGGTAGTAGTTTGCAGACAATGCTCCAAATTTTGGCATGACATATCCCAACAGTTCAGCCATTCAGTGGGTGATGGTGGATGGTTCCTTTTCAAAGTACCTAAAAATGACCACCTCAATGGCATTTACCAAGCGTGATGGAGGGTCCACTTCAGCCTTTTACCCCTAATACTAGACATGACTTCAGAATAATTGACACAGTATACAGAAGGTCTTCCATGCACACACTATTCTTGATGGAAAACTTTTTCACATACATCCTCACAACAGCTCTACTATTGCCATTGACATTAATAAGTCTGTCTCCAGTCACCTGCCCAATACAGAAAGAAAAGTGATATTCATAACACCTTCAGAATACTGGGAATTTGATAGTGCTTCTCAGGCATGTTTTTACCATTACCAGTATTTCTTCTTTCTTGTAAAGTAGTTCAAAGCATGAATCTAATACTAGGCCAAAGAAAGACTCTAAAGCTTTAACATTAGTGCAGTGCGGTGTTAAGTACATGAGTATGCATGTATTCAGCAGCCTGCCAAGGTATATTAATTGTCTTTTGGGTAATGTAATAGGGTCAATGGTTGATTTTGTGAACTTTTTATTGGGTAGCTACTTCAACTCCACTGAAGAATATCTTCACAGAAACTGTTAAAATTAATGTAGTAGGTAATGATATAATTAATATTAGCACTGTAACATGACAATCTTTTATCAAGTTAAGTCATTTGATTGCATTGCACTTCAAAATAAAATGTACAGTTGACAAAACATAACTTTTTCACATGTCTTCATAAGTTAAGGTACCTTCGGTCGCATACGGCTTGAACCAGTGGGTGCACTGTTAGCAATGTGTTTTTTTTTTTTTTTTTTTTTTTTCCTTTTTATCGTAATGATTTTACTTATAGAACTTTTTTATTTTCTAGAATTGCAAATAATTACCACCTATTGTTTTATGTATACACTGTAACACTTACTTTCATCTGTTTGAAACACAAAGATCTTTATGGCCCGAATATACAAATAAGATCACCACTGTGTAGTTACTTGATATCCACGTGACAGCATTCGAGGATCTGGATTTCCGCAGAAGAAAGGTTAATGTTCCCTTGATACCATATTTTTTTACATTTATTGGTGTATTGTAAGCGTAACATGAATATATTCAACGTATTCTGAACATGATAACTCAATGTGTCACAGGTGAGTATATAACAGACACCATTTACTGCCAGGATGTCTCAGGATATGCAGGCCGTGAGAGATAGCTTCCTGACACTCGTCCAGTATAATGTTTTCAGTACGGTTTCGCAATGAAGTGATCCAGTTGCAGCAGGACCATTCACCAGTTTACATGAGTTGAATGACACAGCCATGGTTTTCACAACAAGCTGATGTCAACCTGATTAATTGGCATGTTTGAGCACCAGATGTGAACCCCAATGAAAATTTGTGGCCTAAAATGAAGCCTCACATGAACTTGACGCTAGCCAACACCAGTCTCCAGACCTGGTGTCGTACGCATGGGAGAGTCTCGCAGACAGTGGAATGTATTTCCAGAGACAGCTCAAACAAGTTAATTTGAATAGAACTCGAAATGACATCCTAATATGAGACAGTCAGAAAAAACACTTAATGCTGACCAATATCAGAACAGGTAAACCCTAAAAAATAATCTCCTCTTCCTTACTGCCTCTCCAACATTTTCTGCATTTACTGTGCCAAAGAAGTGCAGTCAGGACATACAAAAGCTCCTTTCCATTTAGCATTATTACATGTTTAGTGACTTCTTCGGACTGCACATACAATGCATTGTTCTGAATTAAATTTGTGTCAGACTGTAAATTTTGTCTTTTTATTTTTCAAGAACAGATTTTGTCTCTTTTTGACTCTGCTACAACTTTCATATCTTTGAATTGTTTCAAACATTCCCTATATGATGACAATGTTATCCACTTAACAGATTCAGAACATGCTAATTTTATTAGATCAGGTTGCCTATGATGTGGCTTTCTGATTAGGACACCAGTTTCATCTTGTAAGTACAACACCATGTGTACTGCTAAGTCATCGTCTCTAAGTATAAGCTGTCCCATCTTCCAGAGGTCATTCATAACATTTTCCATTGTTAGTGCTGTCAAATAGGCTGCTCCAAATAACCTCACAATCAAAAAAGATGGTACTACTTGGTCTGAGTTACTTGTCCACCAGGTTTCTATTTCTCAGGGATAATGTGTTTTAAATGGCCCCATGAATTCTGGACAAGAAGCTGTATCATATGGCGAAGACGGTGATATAGAGATGGTTTGTTCACTGTCTTCTTTAGCTTTGTCTATCACACAAATGTAATATAATAGCCATCAAGTATTAGCACAACAGAATCCTCATCAGGTGGCTTCACAATGTTCACAAAATTGTCAGACAAATTAGCAAAAATATGAGTCTAAATCCAGCTACTATGGTGCAAGATGAAGTTACCCTATTATGAGATGCCATGTCTTAATGTGTGGTATAACTGCACAGTGGGATAGCCATGATAGTACATATTAGGAATAATTCATCTTACATTAGAAACCTAGACTCATACTTCTTTATTTGAAGGTCAGTTCATTACAGACTCAGTGAAGAATATACTTATATGAATATTCTTGCAATAGCTATTCAGAAGCTCCTGCAAGCACATACACCCAAAAAGCTTGAAAGTGAACTCTTCTAGAATCAAGGATTTATGGCAGTTTCCAGCTCTGTAACAGTCTGCTCTCCACCTCAGATGCAATGAGACCTAAGTTCTGATACCTCCCAACAGAGCTGATCAATTTCTTCAGTCAGTATCTAACTTTCTCCCGTTAGTGAACTGTCATGTAATAAGCACCTTTCCTTTATGTTCAAAATCATTTTCAGTAATAATAGTATCTTTTGGGTAAATTATAAACAATGTCAAATCAAAACATAAATAGTCATTTTCTCAAAGTAAATTCTAATAGCCGTAAGGCAAATAGTGGTGCATTCCATCATCTGGCTTCAGAAGTTTCATACCCAAAGGCCAATAACATCATTGAGTTCTATTTCCCTTGAAAGCTATGGAGAAACCAACTGTACTTTTCCCATTGGAAAACCATGTTCTAGGCTTACACTGTCAGTCCGCAGGGTGTGCAATTTCGTACCTGCATATCTCTTTCGGATCATTGTATACATCTAACGAAATTTTAATAAATATTGTGTGACAGAATTTAAACATCTTATTCAGAACCACTGCATTGGGTAGTTGTACCTCTTTCCCCCCTCCCCCCCCAGCACATGTGTAATTTTACTTCGAGATCAAGGTTTATGAGCTCTTCATTAAACATTCATTCTCTGTTACTCAATTTCATCTTAATAATTTTCTCTGCTGTATCTACTGTCCCCTTCTGTCTGATACTTCTCTGAATAGTGTATGCATACAGACAAAGCTTTCTCATTGGCAAAGTAATATGGACCTGATTGTTTTCAAAATGAAAAGTCATAGTGAATTTTGGAGTTCCCAAATGAAAGGACAAAAAGATTGTTGTTCAGCCTGACACTTACATTTGAGTGTGTAAGATAATAATAAGTATGTAATTTCCAGTTTCATTCGTGCCATAGAGTTGGATAATTATTCAGTTAATTGCTCTCTGCTACATTTGAAATACAAGTTTAGTAAAAGATAAAACCATGAGTATAACTCATCTAAACTCACGTACTGCTCAACACAATAATATTCTCTCATCCCTATAAAACAAATGCCCTCAAAATAATTTGGATAAATTTTATTTAAAATTTTATGAGTTTTTTGATTAAGTTTTTTAGCTCATTTAGACTAAAAATAATATGCACCATCATTGTACTCATCAAGACAAAGAAGCTACCACAAAAAGGCCATTGCCACCTACCATAGTGGGGACATAAAAAAATATTGGTCGGATTGTGAAACCCAGACTGTGGTTCAACAAGTAATAAACAAGCAATTTGATCGTGACCTACTTGCACAGTGATGTAATACCTCCTTCGGACCGCATCTAGTACTGCTGGTCAAATCACAACATATTTCATGATCACAGTTGACATCCTATGCATCCGTGTATAATATTTAATTTGTATTAATTTCAAATGTTGTATATAGCACATCTCACCGGTATAATAATATGTTGTCACAATAACGTAACAGGGGCATTAAAGTTTTGCCAAAAACTGTGTGTAGCTGTAATCACGAAGATTGCCCAATGCGGGACTTCGCCGTTCTCTGTGCAAACAGTTTTCTTTTGTTGACTATACTTCAAGGACTTCATTCAACATTCCAGATTTTATATAGAATCTGTAGAACAGTTCATGTACTCTAAAAAGAAAATATAATTACATATTATATTCTACCCTAGTCATTTTAAGAGTTCTTAAGTTTCGTAGACATGAAAGTGCCTACTGCAAAATTTGTGTTTTGTGGGCAGGTTCCAGGTTTTGACTCAAATTTAGCGTTATTACTGTCAACAAACATGTTCCCTCAATTGGCAGTCATACAGAAATTAATATCCAAAATAATTAAAGACAGTTTCAGCATAGCAGTGTAAGCAAACAATTAATTCCTACACAGATAATGTTTTATTTGAGCAGTAGCATGGTCCAGTACTCCAACTTGCTAACGGTGATTAATTCCCCACATTTATCTAGTTTACACAGTCTGTTGAATAACAGAGTCTCTGATAAAGAACAGTACAACTGTTCATGCTAACTCTCAATGAATAAAATGCATCTCCACAACTACAAACTATTTTTACTAAAAACGAGTAAGTACAAACTGCCTACCACATTATCACAAGTTCACCAGTGACTCTTAGCTGCACAGTTCTTACCCCAATTAAGGACACCAACAAGAGACTGTTCAATCCGCCCAGCTCTCTTCCTCCTCACCTTGATCATATGACCACTATTTGAGTCAAGCTAGCTCTTAACTTCTAGACCACCAACCGAAATTATTAAGTTTTTCAACATATGTCACATCAAACAAAAAGAAAATATATTTTGCATTACATCTGCATTCCAATATTACACAGATTAATTTTCTATATAGCTGAAATTATGTTTTTTGGATAAGTATTTTACACTATGAACAGAAACTGCTGGACCTTAGTCAAGTCTACAACTTATTTCTCCATGCCCTGTGTTACTGATTTAGTGAAATGACACACTCACAACATTTCTTATTACTACATATAACTAAAAGACAATAATATGAACTATTTATGCAGAGGCTAATCTTTTCATGTAATTGTAGTGAATTGTTTTGGTATGCAACCATTGTAGTATAATGTTTTTGTTTATAACAAATTTCTCCTTTGGTTTAACAGTATGCCACATAGGCCCATTGTATGGCTGTCTTTATTCTCCGTATATGGCCTGTCATAAGTGAAAAGTGTATAATCATAAAAATTTCTTATGATAAGCAATATATAAACTTTAATAACATTATCCATAATAGTATTAATTGGTTGGTAAATACTTTATTGGACTTGTCATTTTATTGTGATTTTTTCTAGTATTCTTTCATCAGTATATAATTTACTGTTTGCCATGTGAGCCTGCTGCCTTTTAGCACTTGGCCATAAAGTGTACTTAATGATGAAGGTTTCTTGAAAGTGGTTGCACAGCCATCTGCGGCTCAGTTGTTCCAACCTTCCTACCAGCATACATCTTACTTAGTTTATACAGCCACCTCATTCATTAGTTATGTGTAGCTCAATCCAGCCTTCGTTCTCCCTGTTCAATTTATACATATAAAACCTTTGGCCTGTAGTGTTACCTCTGGCTAAAGGATAGCAGCAATAGCATTTTCAGTTTCCTTGTGTAGCTCTTCCAGAGTGTGAGGATTATTTGAGCACACCTGATGCTTCAATTTTCTCCATAAGTAAAAATCACAGGGAGAGAGAGAGTAGGTGATCAATGTGGCCAGGAGACTGAACTTCCTATGCTGATTGTCTTCTCATCGCACAACACGTCATATGCTTGTGACAGGTTTGTCAGGGTGATGTGTGTGTGTGTGTGTGTGTGTGTGTGTGTGTGTTTTCTCCATCTTCCTGAAAATACCATATTGTCATTTGTTTACTGTGAGTTGATCCACATATGGATTAAGCAGATTCCAGACATAGCAGTTAGTGTTAACACTTTTATGATACGTCTCTCTTCACTTGCGTCTGGCTTCCAACTCTGTCCATCAACACCTTGCTGCCACTTCGAGAAACAACTTAATGCTGCTATTGCATTTGAGGGCAAGGTAAAAAGGAGGAAGAGGGATACTGGAGGAGAGGGTGTGCGTACACAGGGATGAGTGAAGTTAGGGTCATGAGACACAGGAGGAGGTTGGTGTGGGGCAGATGCTAGCTGTGATTTGGGCAAGGAGGATTATAGTATCAAAGCATATGTTGCAAGGTTAACTGTAATTCAGAGAAGCTTTTGTTTGGCAGAAGGACCCAAGTGGCACAGGCTGCGAAGCAGCTATGGAAATCAAGCATGTTGCACTCAGTGTAGTGTCCTTTCATTGGGTAGTCAGCTCTGCTATTGGCCACAGTTTAGAAGTGGCCATTCATTCAGCTGGACATAAGATGCTATACAGAAAATACAGCAGAGCTGGTATATGAAATGACTGCCTTGAAGGCGATGCTACTGCTGATAGTACAGGATAGGATAATTCTGTGGTGAGACTGGAATAGGATGTACTTTGGATGGAAGGGCTGGGGTAGTATCAGACAATTCTAGATTGTTGGTCTTCAGCAGGGGTAAGTGTAATGATGGATTAGGATACTATATAGATTTAGTGGATGACAAAATACCACTTTTGGATGACTGGGGAGGATTTTGGGTAGGGTGGTCCTCATTTACAGACAGTGGTAAGTAGTCAAAGTCCTGGTCATGGATGTGGTTCAGTTGTTCCAGTCTCTGATGATACTGAATGATGAGGGGAGTGCTAATTTGCATCTTGGTTCCTGGGGATGATCACAGGCTTAGGGCATTTGTGCAGATGTCCCTTGAAATTATCTACAGACTCTGTTTGGTGGTGCCTGTCTGTGGAGTCTTTGTAGACCTTAGGATTCTGTGCAATAGATTGCATGTCACTGCAAATGTGCCATCCAAGGCTGGTCAAACTGTATGGGAGTGACTTTTTGATGGCTTGACACAGACCGAGGTGTGGATGGAACAATTAGAGGGGTGGAGTCACTGCTCACAAATGTGGCACATATCAGCTGAGGCTCTCTTGGTATTCTGGCATGTCTAGCACATATTTTTATTGGGCACAGAGTCTTTTCAGTCACTGTTCTTGCTGAAGTCATATTGTAAAATGTGACTTGTAATTATTCTATGCCCAAGCTTTTAGTTGCACTAATAAAATACCTTTTAGTCCCCTAAATGAAAATGAAAATAAACTGTCAAATACACAATATGTGGATCAGCTGCAGACCATAATTGGTTTTCTTTGGTCCCTACAGCTATCTCATAGTGCTCAGTAAACCAGATTGTTTCTGATATTAATTTGAGTGAATCTGTTAATTCTTAGATTTTTAATTTTTGTTATCAACATTCTTAGTTACTGTGAATCCTTTCTTGCAGGTATCAAAAGGGGAACTACAGAAGGTAGCTCAGATTGTTAAATCTGGAATGGAATCAGCAGCAATCCTTTCAGTGAAGTTGCCAGTAAAGATAAAAACAGGCAATTCTTGGGGATCCCTGAAGGATATGGAAATATAGATATCTTCTGCTAAAAATGTTGAATTAAAGCAAATAATAATATTTCCGTAGTCACTAACTGGTATGACCCCACCTTCAAAAAAGAAACTATCATTTATTGTATACAAAATCATGAAAACATTCAATTATTTTATTAGTAAAGTTAAAAATAATGAGTAAAAGATTGATGCAAGCATGTTGTTCTAAGAAATTTTTTTTCATTTATGCTATGTTCATATTTCGTAGGTTTTTTTAACACACTGTTTTATTCTTTAACTGCACTTTTTTATATCATTGAAAATAAGGAAAACCCGTTTTCTGTTATTTAATGAAAATTTTTTTCAAATAATATTGCATGACTATGGTTTTGGTAACTGTATTGTTATTTACAGTGTCTACGGATGTACAGTTTAACTTTGTAAGTTTGCAGTTGCTGTACAGTTTAACTTTGTAAGTTTGCAGTTACACTTTCAAATTTAAAAAAATCTAGTCATCTTTACTTCTCTTTATGTATATTTTTCAGTATCAGTTGACTGTTCTTAATATGTATATGTAGCTAGCTTACTTTTATTTATTGGAATGAAAATAAACACATTTCCGTAATTTTTTAATTAAAACATCTAAATCTCTAGTGATTGAGTAGAAACTTATACTTTTTTTTTCTTCATTGGAACACCTGATTATTAGTTTCACCTGATTATTGTTTTCCTTCATATGTGCTTATATTTTTTAAATTCTGTTTGACATGTATTAGCTTTTTGTTTTGCGTGAGAAGCAGCCTGATAATAGCAGCTGAAATCTCTAGTAAACATATTTTTATTTGTTTATCCTTCATAACTGTTTTCTTTTTCTCCCCCTAATTAACAGTTTATCATCCTGCTGTTCAAGAATGAATGTAGAACCTATGTAATCTGCTTGTGTTGCAGACTTACTAGCTGTAACTGTAAATGTTATTCAGCAACAGGATTCTGAAATACATCAACATGAAGCTGAAAAATAATGAAATTAGATTATGTATATTAACTTTTTCCTTAAATTGTCTGCAAAATTATGATGGGATCTAATGGACCATTAGAAGAGTAGATAACAAATGTTTGTATTTATGGTTCATGAAACCTAATGGAGTTGATAAAATGTTTGAGAACAATGAGCAGTATTGCAAAGCAGAGACATGCTCAGGTCTGTTGCGGTAACACTCACATTTATCACATGCACTCTGTAGGCATGAGAGGCTCTCATTCATATTTCTGTTGCAACATAAGTAATTTCTTTGTGATCCAAAATATATATTGGTAAAGAGTAATGAAGGTGACTGTTGAACCTGATATTAAAGCGAAAGTGGTCACCATTCCAAAATCACATTAGATATAGTTGTATTGGAAGTATTATGCCATTATCTTTCTGGGATATGTGAAACCAGATCACCTAGCCAGTTTTAAAAGGACCTGCAGTTTTATGTATCTTCCAGGCAATGCAATAATTACAGTTTTTCTCATACCCACTGTATTTACAAAAGTTTGAATAATATTTCATTCCAGGAAAAGACCTAGAATATAAGCAAAATGGTTTAACTTAAGATACGAAATAAAAGTGAAAAATCCTGAGTGGAACATGGACACTCGCATTAAACCAGTGCAGTTAGGTTGTGATTTTTCAGGAGACTACAGTGGATAAATAAATGAAATCCAAGTGATTTAATTGATTTGGTGCATTCAGAAAACATTGTTGTAAAAATGATGGTCTGTGAAGTTCAAAGGCACGTCAAGAAAAGGCAGCAGTATTGAAAATGGTAGGCACAAGTTTGAATTGGGCAGACTGTAATTATTCAAATATTTATAAATGGGTGAATACTTGCATATTATGTACTTTCCCAGGAATAATATTGTGTAAAATACAGTTACAATGGTACAAATGTAACAAAAATATTAAACAAACAGTGCTACAGATGGTAGGTCTTTGTTGTTTTTTGTGATGAGTGTTAATACACTGTGGATGCCCGGCTTGTGTACTCCTGCTGCTGGAAAGCCATTTATAATTCTCACAGTACTTAGATCCAAACTGGAAAACTTTCACACATTCTCTCAAATATTTTCATCATGGCCCCAATGTAGCAGAAAAAAGAAAGCAAATGTTAGTCTCATGAGATTTTAATATCCTGAATGAGTCAGATAAAAGGAACAATAGGTACTGAAATTGAGAGAATCTATTGGTGGCAAAACTGTAAAATTTCTTAATATAGGCTCCTAAAAATTTCACTGACTAATCAGTCTATTTATGTTAACATTTTTGAAATGATTTTCAACAATTTCTTATGACCACGAGAATTTATTACAGATCCAACTACATGCATCAGTTTTGAGTGGATATAAAATTCTGAGTCCAGAATATATCAACATTATTCATTATCATGAATTTTTATTGGTAACTTATGGTATAATATTCTGAGGTACTCCTACGCAGTCTGTGCTGTGTCGGTAGCTCCATGCAGTATCTGCTGTGACGTAGGGCATCTGTTGACGAACTCCAAATATGACACCTAGTTCCATAGTTTTACATAACATTTTCTTTCAAATAATTCCCCTCATTTCAATCCTAAACCACACATTAACAATTATCATCACTGGAAACCAACTGAGTTTGTAATGCGCTAGTTTAATATCTTCTATCTTACAAAATTTCACAGCCACTCATATTTGTCTCTGTACCTAATGACGGCACAACAGCTGAAACTCGGTTTGCAAAATAATAAATATTGTAGAATATTACACCAGCATTGTGTGTGTTTTCATTCATAATTATACAAATCCATTCTCAATGCCATTCACAGGGTGTATACCGGGACAAGGGGGAAAAAATCGCATTTTCCCCGGACTCCCCGGTTGAAAGTACACTTTCTCCCGGATCAATATACACATTTTCCCCGTTTAAGTGACAGTTTTTATTCTTTATTCCATGTTCCTTGGCGACAGTAAACTTTCCCTCGGAACTGAAAACTACCAGCGTATAACTTCCGGGCAGTTTAGAAAACGAACACACACCGAAAAAAAAAAAAACCACACCTAAGCGTGTTGAGACAAGCTTCGTGCAGCAAAATGTACGCTGCCTATTTTCGTATTACGAAAGCATATATTCGAGTTCCACCAATGACCAATCACAGCACTTTAGTGTAATCGAGATTGCGATGGTTTTGTGAGGGAGGATGCTAAGTTCACCCAACCCAACCTAGATTTGATGTGACGACATTATGATGTATAAACGCTTTAGTCGATTAACACACCTATCGACTTTTACGAACGTACGAGATTCTAAACTGTCGTCAGCTAGTGGTTTATTTTGACACGTGCGATTCTGAAAACAGCTCAGTGTCGCAGCGTATATGTATTTCGCCAAAATAAAAGAGCTGGATATTAATAGAAATATTCCTGACCGTGGCCTTGAAAACACCACGTAAAAAAGTGAAGTGTTCTTATGTCCCGACCAGATTAGATTGTTGTATTGAATGCTTACGCCGAAAATATTTATTTATTATCAACATTTTAGTATGGTTTCATACAATTGGTCATGTCAGGACATATTAGATTGTAGCAGCATACTCTTGCTGACTTTTTTCTTAATTTATATAGCTGAAAGTGAACTCGTGCAAGTTTGTTAGCTAAGTAATTTATATGTCCATCCACGGCCGTCTGTATTAGAGGCCGGAGTCGTCAAGCTGACAACGTCGTAGCCTGTGACGTCAGTAGGCCGGCTAGCGTGACCAGCTAGGCCGAGACTGAAGTTTTGATTTGGTCAAATGCAGACGACGTGTCAGATATAAATAGGCAATCACTTTTTTTTTTTGTAGATTTGGTCCCTATAAATAACACAGTAACCTAGAAAAGCTAATTTCTCACAGTATTATGCCGAATTTATGTCGGAATTACGCATTTTATTTTCGTTTCCTTGCAACGATGAACTTTTCAATAACTCACATGTGCTTCATAGCAGTATATTATGACGTTTCTTAACCGAGATTTGGAGATACAAGTTCAGCAAACAAGTTTGTGAGGTGCCTACTGACATTATTTGCAGACTTGCAATTATTTCAGTCTGTGATTTGAAATGTATTATCATGTTCCTTCCTATATAAATGACAAACACCTTCTTCGAGCCTGCGCCTTACTTAAATACGATGGTAGCCAAGGGAATATTTTTGGCGCAGCTTCTGGTAAAAGCAATGGCCTTTGACGAGGAAACTCGTGACAGTTCCCATCAGAATCCTTGTAAGTCTCCACTCTTGATACATCACTTTCTTCAAAATGTTTAATGCAAACAACAATTGTATATGATGGAGTCCAGTTCTTTCTGGGGATATTTCTTGTCCATCGTTTTTTGTTTTCCTTTTCAGTAGGGAATCTGAACACTGAGATGTAACCCTCTTCCTTGCTTGATTTGTAGTTGCTGTTGCAACCAGGAACACAACATTTTTCTGGCATCTGCAAATAGAATGATTGCTAACATCTTAAATCAAAATACTATTATGTAAAAATAACAAATGAGAATTTGAGTGGACTGGCTTTTTCTACTGCTTAGACATCATGAAACACAACTCTACAAATAGAATCAAATGTGTAGAAATATTCATAATACTAACACAAAATTACTCAGGAGGAGATTCTGATACTAAACTTATGAATTCAAAACTTTATTTTCAAATTGTATTTAGAATATAGTAGAACTTTTGTGGCAATTGTGTAGACGAAAGTCGTTCACGTAGCACATTTGCACATATACATGTAAAAACACTACAAACTTCACAGAATTGTATCCTTTCATTGTGTTATATCTTCGACTGTAGTCACGACTACTTGCTATAACTTTTGCAGAGTCCAGTATAGCATAATTAAACTGTAATGTCAGATAAAACAGACACCGCGAAAGTACGTAAACAACTGCTTCCGTTCTCTACCTTATAGCCACAGCCATGCGGCAGGCCTTAACGAAACATTGCCACATTTCAGTCCTCCGGCCTCTAATACAGGCGGCCGTGGTCCATCCCAAGATAGTCTTTTATCAACCATAATTCCAAGTAATTTTACACTCGGACCGCAGAGACAGGTACCTTAGTGTCCAGTAATGACTGATGTGTAGAATGATTTAATTTCGAACTTAAAAAGAAAAATACGAGGGATTGTTGATGAAAAATCGTCGACCGGAGATGAAATACGAGGGGAAGTGGATTTCTCAATGTAATCTTAACCAAAGGTTAGTGTCTAGTACTGATTGACGTATGAAATGATTGAAGTGTCAAAGCATTCCATGGTGATATGACAGTGTCAAAGCATTCCATGGTGGTAAGCTTTTCTCTCATTAGTCTCTCGAATGCTGAACACATAATTAGAGATGAGCAAACGAAAAACAAACACAAACACAGTACAATACACGATTTGAACGCAAAACACATTTAAACGAATGGCGCAGAGTACAGCGCTACCCTGTCACAATCTCTCGCAAGTTCACAAAAGTCGAATAGTCGATATACGGTTTCTATCGTTTTCGATGTAGCGTGTATACGTCATAATGACGTCACTTCGAATCCAAGTCCGGTGAACTTGGCATCCTCATTTTGTAAGCCAGTCATAGTTCATATCACGTGATCTCGACAGCCGATGTCAGCAGACCAGAGAACAGGGCACGTGATGTAGTCAGCCATTAGCAACATCACTGTTATGAAGCGATAACACACAAATAGGAATAATTAATGGTTTAAATTAATGTACATAGTGTAGCTACAAGAAAAGCTAAGCTTTCACGCATAGTATTTGTCTTCTTTGCGTGTTTTACACTTTAAGATATATCACACATATGTGCCAGTCAAATTTTAAATAATGATTTAAATGTCTGGTCTTCAAAGTGTCAGGCTTTAAACGAGACTCAAACGCTCTGTGGTTTAAGAAATTCAAATGACATTCTCGTACATAATATAATTCAACTTGCATAAAATTAAATTTACTTTGAAAGTAATGCTTTAGAATTCGTTTCAAGATATTATCAGACAACACTAGAAAACAGGTGTTACTGCCCACGGGCAACTACGATGGCGAAGGAAGCCCGTATGTTCATATGTATATAGCATTTATAGAGCTTGCATAGCATTAGGAGATCTTAGATTATGTCATAAACGAAACAGGACATCACATGATACTCCCAAAACATCGGAATTTCGTAAATAAATACATAATTCGGCTTAAAGTGTGTCCAGATTCACGAAGATGTAGGCCCCGACCTGACATAAAGTTTTCGGGATGCAAATTTTTTTATGTACCGGTACTGTATTATCTCATGTTTGGTTCTTCATTATGGCGAAATTGCTTATGTGCCGGCATATGAAAACATGCATTTGAAATTTCGCAAATAGTTGAAACTAGCCAATGGTGAGGAATGAAACACTTCGTTTCAAATAAATTTACTGCATTTGCGAAAAAGATTAATAAAAGGCAAATTTCTTTAGCAGATGAACAAAAATAACTTCTTTGTTCTGCAAGGCGATTAATGCTTGACTGCCAAAAACGCGGAAACAGAATAAAATCAGAAAACTGAAACTAATAACATATTTTAGCCTTCTGTAATTATGTTAATTATTTTAATTGACTTGATAGCTCCCGGCCACAGAATTATATTTTGTTTTCATTTAACATGAGAGCTGTAAATAAAGAGTAAATAGCAAATTCACTAACAGTGGAGACTATTCCCCCTCCCCACTACAACTCAGACTGCTCTGCGCATATGCGAATCTAAATTATAGCAGCTTGGGTTCGCCAGAAAAATTTTCCAGGGTAGCATCTGGCTGGTTGTTGGTACTGCTGATGTAGCCAACACATATGTCCGGACCGTGTCTTTGCCGAGACACGTCCGAGTATCGGCCGTCCCCCGGACTACGTAATACATCATTAAAACAAATGTAGCGGGCCCCAGTTGACCGGGCCGTGCACAGAGAACGTCAACGGGCCGGGGCCGGGCCGGGCGGTATTCGCCTTGTTTAAGTCTTCACGTGACGGACACGGCCTGACGGTAGAATTGTCTAATGAGTTGTGCAAGACTGTTCTGTGTACAAAACATGCATGTGGAACGACTAATAGAAGTAGTTCGTAAGTTTCCTGTTCTTTACGATCAAGGAAATGAAAACTATAGGAATATCAAGTACAATAACAGAGTTTGGAAGACAATTGCAACAGATCTACAAGCAAAAGCTAAGATAAAAACTATACAAGTTTTTATACCCTAAAGACATTTATTTACTTTTTATTTTACAAACAGATGTTTGGTTTATGTCATCGTTATATGGCCAAGGTGACATGTTCTTGCCATTCCACAGTCCCTTGTGGAGAATTTGGGAATTTTTTGAGTTGTTCTCGTACAGCAAATGCAGTATCTGTTCTCCCACGAATTCGAGGTAGGTTTCAAAGATGTGATGATCTTCCGGATCCCTCAGCAGTTTCCTTTTGATCTATCCTCTGTTCGGGCACCCTATAACCTTCCATTTTTGTAATAAAGTTATACATTACACAGGCAGTCGTCACAATCATTGTAAGGTTATGTGGATTTCCCTGAACGATTCTTCTAAATATTCGAAATTTCTGTTGCAATATACCGAATGCATTTTCGGATATTCTTCTTGCCCAACTCAAACGATAATTAAATATAGCCTTGTCATTTGTTAAGTTCCTGCCAGGATATGGTCGCATCAAGTATGTTTTGAGGGGAAAAGCTCCATCACCTACAATTAACATTGGAAGTTCAACATCAGTTCCTGATAAAATTTTACTCTTTGGGACGATAAGCGTATTGTTTTCCGATGACTTTTCAAGGTTTGAATTTACTAGAATGCCTCCATCAGAGTTTTTCCGTACACTCCCACGTCTATTGCAATAAAATTATAACATGGGTCAACCAGAGCAAAAAGCACAATGGAATATGTTTTTTTTTTTAATTCATATAGAGACTTCCTGAGTGGTTTGGAGCCTGTATTGTTACATGCTTTCCATCTAAAGATCCAATGCAGTTTGGAAACTGCCATTTTGTCCAAAACTCCTCAGCTATAGCATTCCATTTTTATTCATTCAGCACAGGCATCACCTCTTCTAACAATAAATCGATAACTGCTCTAGAGGTGTCATTTACGATAGCTTCAATTGTGGATTTTCCCAACCTGTAGCTGAAGGAAATAGTTTTAAAGGAACCTCCTATAGCAAGGAACCTGAAAAAAATTGAACTGTATAAGATGAGAAATACTGTATACTCTATAAAATATTTGCAGCATTTTAAACCTGGTAATATAAATCCGCGATTTACGAGGTGCATTCAAGTTCTAAGGCCTCCGATTTTTTTTCCTAATTAACTACTCACCCGAAATCGATGAAACTGGCGTTATTTCTCGACGTAATCGCCCTGCAGACGTACACATTTTTCACAACTCTGACGCCATGATTCCATGGCAGCAGCGAAGGCTTCTTTAGGCGTCTGTTTTGACCACTGGAAAATTGCTGAGGCAATAGCAGCACGGCTGGTGAGTGTGCAGCCACAGGTAAGGATTACGCCCTCGCTGTCCCATAACATGGACACCATCATTTTTTTACCACTGGCGGTTACCCGAAATTTTTTTGGTGGCGGTGAATCTGTGTGCTTCCATTGAGCTGACTGGCGCTTTGTTTCTGGATTGAAACATGGCATCCACGTCTCATCCATTGTCACAACCGACGAAAAGAAAGTCCCATTCATGCTGTCGTTGCGTGTCAACATTGCTTGGCAACATGCCACAAGGGCAGCCATGTGGTCGTCCGTCAGCATTCGTGGCACCCACCTGGATGACACTTTTCGCATTTACAGGTCGTCATGCAGGAATGTGTGCACAGAACCCACAGAAATGCCAACTCTGGAGGCCATCTGTTCAACAGTCATTCGGTGATCCCCCAGAACAATTCTCTCCACTTTCTCGATCATGTCGTCAGACCAGCTTGTGCAAGCCCGAGGTTGTTTCGGTTTGTTGTCACTCGATGTGCTGCCTTCATTAAACTGTCGCACCCAAGAACGCACTTTCGACACATCCATAACTCCATCACCACATGTCTCCTTCAACTGTCGATGAATTTCAATTGGTTTCACACCACGCAAATTCAGACAACGAATGATTGCACGCTGTTCAAGTAAGGAAAACGTCGCCATTTTAAGTATTTAAAACAGTTCTCATTCTCGCCGCTGGCGGTAAAATTCCATCTGCATTCAGTGCTGCCATCTCTGGAACGTATTGACAATGAACGCGACCTCATTTTAAAACAATGCGCATGTTTCTATCTCTTTCCAGTCAGGAGAAAAAAAATCGGAGGCCTTAGAACTTGAATGCACCTCGTAAATTATTTTTGCTTCAGGTGGAATAGAGGAATGCAGAAAATGGGCATTTGTTCGTGACCAACTAAGGAAGACACTGCAGAAAAGGAAAACTGTTTCAGGACAAGCTGCAGTTCCTCAACATAAATATAAGTATGAAGATCTCTTAAAGTTACTGCTATCTTACATGTAGAACGAAAAGCAGTTTCCAATGTTCTATACACGCAAGACAATAATGAGCATAAACAAGAATCAAATACAAATTGCCAAGAGGAGCAGTCTCTTGTTGAAAACGGAAGGATTCTACACAAGAAGACATTGCAGATGAAGAATGGACCATTCAAACCCAGTGTAGTGAAACAGAATTTCATGGAGCGTTCTCGTCATTCCCAGACGTCCTCATTTCATTCGTCCGTCACCTCAAATAAGAACAGGTTTATGAAACCACCACTGAAACCAAAATTTCAGCATGAGGTTAAACCACAAGAATCTGCTTCAAGCCAGCTCATGGCTTACATTTTGGCAGAAAAAATCTGAAAAACAGAGAGGAATACAAAACCCAGTTGATGGTATAACACCAGCCCTAAAATCGTTGCATCCATTACTTTTTCATCAAGCTAAAAGTAGGATTTTTACACTTGTACAAGACTTTGAACTGAAGCAACTCATGAATGATGTATCAGTCCATCAATTCACTCCATCATCCTCCAATTCCTATCTGTTTCAACACCATATCCTTCACCTGTGGAAAACGAGTCAACAGAACCTATGCAGCAGCTTTTGGATCTGAAAAGGGATTCCCACAATTCGTGTATAAATAACCAAAACCATCATCCTCCAAGTTCCCCTGCATCCTCATCAGCTTCAGAAATTAATTCACTGAATAGTCCTCATTTGTTTTTCTTATGGCAGTAGAAATTTAACTGTATTGTTTACTAACTTATGTATTTATCTTTCAATTACTAAAGTAATAAAATAAAAATGCTGTCCTTAAAACTTCTTATTTTTTTGTGTTCCGTGTACTTTGCTTTAACCTACCTTAAAAAAACAGCCAGTCGTTCTTTGGGTGAAACTGATACTCTCGAGAAAGTGTCGTTTTTTCTCAGTCGTGGTTCTAGTTTCTTTAAAAGTTCACAGAATGTGTACTGCGGCATACTAAATTATTCATAAAACTTAGTCTCATCATCTATGAGATGCGAAAATAATGTTCGAAACTCTCCCTGTACTGGTCTTGTTTTCCAGGCACTGTGGATCCATAATTTTCTTTTTCTTGTTTGCCTTCGTTCTTTCTCCTCTTCGTCTAAAGCAAGTGCTATAAGTCCTAATTCACTATTACGAAAATTAGTGAACATGTTTTACAGCTTTCACTAACAGAAACACAGATCACCGTGTCCGTGTCACTACAAGCAACAACAAAGCACGGACATGCTCCAGTTATGTGTGGCCCCTGCAGGAACGTCCGGAGCACGGCCGTCACTCGTTCGACGCTCGGCCCTGACATGGCCCTGATGCGTGTGTGCCGACCTTAACAGTCACACTTAAAGTAGGCAGAAGCAGTAGAAGGTACTGCTCATACTCGAGTCAACAGCGCACTCGCAAGAGCCTGCTAGCAACTCTTCAAACAGCCTTTGACACATTTCGCTGTTGGCAGACGCTTGTGTGTGCTCTGTGTTTCGTTGCTGTAAAGGGCGCATTTCCTTTGCAAGTTGAGTTTTATTTTAATTTTTTTTGTCTCGTTTATGTTTTATGGCAGTAGTATTGTTCTGCATTGGCGAGATACAGCAAAATTCTTTGTCAGAGAATCAGTTCTTACCAGCCAAAATTACAAAAATTTAACTGAAAACTAAAACAATGAAAAATTCGCGGATTTCTAACAAATTCCCAGGTTTTCTCCGGTTTTTTCCCTGATGAAAAAATTCCCGGGTGTTTCCTGGTTGTCCCGTGGCGTACACACCCTGATTCGATAAATTCAAAATAGTACAAATTTGCCTTACACAAAACCAAACCAATTAATATTAAGTGATTCCCTTAGGAAAAACATACAAAACCACATTATCATTTAATAAATTAAACCTGCAAAACCACTTAAAGAAAAGGAACATTAAATTTCGGTAATCTAAATGTAAAACTTGTCATTGCGTTGTCACAATCATTGGTTAAGAACAGTAATATTGTTCTAGCAGGGACACCATCATTTAATTAGGGAACATTTCTCATAGCAGATGATTCATAGAGGATGTTATTCTTCCTGTAGCATTGCAAATACTAATATTACCATTTCTGGTGCTTTCCTGCACAAGGAACATATGCTTTTGACATCACAGTAATTATTACCAAAAAGCAGATACTTCCCTGTAATTACGAAATAAAAATTATTCCCTAGCACAGATGATGAAGGGTATGAAGACCACTATAAATACTGGTAGTCTCTCCATGAGTACCCACCTCTTCACATTATTTCACTATGCCCCACAAAGATGCCCATCCCTTAAAGGGTAAAAGAAAATGGTTCGACAGCTACCATATTAATTAATGTTACAACTCTTCATGAGTCTTCGCATTATATAATCTATTATAATACATTAGAATTGGTTCCATCCCCTAGCAACAACACAAAGGCTGCTTAGACCAGAACATACTTATATTCATACATTGCAGTATACATATATAAAAAGATGAGAAAAAAAGCCAACTTCCATTTCCCTTTCTGCTAGTTAGCCTTCAGATTATGATTAGAAATTTTGTGATGCTTTTCTTTCCTCTAGCAGTCCCCTCTATTAATGGATAAAATAAATGTGGTTGTCCTAGAAACTCTCTAATATCTTTTTAACCATAACTTCGCCAAATGTTTATTCTCCCCAAATGATCAACCTTAGTTTGACCATTGAAATATTTCAATACCTAAAATTTTGAAATTGAGCACATAGTTCACTTGGAAAACATTTCATAATAATCATCACATTCTGTAATATCAGGGTGTATACAGGGACAAGGAAAAAAATAAACAGTGCATCAGAGGATACTCCAAAGAGCATCGGAATTTCGTAAACCATACTAAAATGCATAATTCGGCTTGTAGTGCAAATTGGCTTTTTCCAGATTCACAATGAAGTAGGTCCCATCTGATATTAAGATTTTCAGTATGGTTTTTGGGATGTTGATTTTCTTGGAGTACCAGTACTCAAATATCTCATTTTTGCTTTTTTATTATGGCATAATGCCATATATGGCAGAAGACAATAACATGCACTTGAAATTCAGCGAACAGTTGGAACTAGCCAATACTGTAGAATGAAACACTTCTTTTCAAATAAAATGATTGCCTCGGTGGGAACATTAATAAAACCAAATTTCTTTAGCAAACTTGCAAAAATAACTTCACTGTTCTGCAAGGCGATTAATACTTGACTGCTACTAACTTGGAAATAAAATAAAATCAGAAAACTGAAATTGATAATATATTTTTGCCCTCCATAATTATGTGAATGTATTTTAATTCACTTGATAGCTCCCGGCCACAGAAATCTGTTTTGTTTTCATTTGACGTGGGAGCTGTACACGAAGAGAAGCAGCGAAATCACTTAACGTGAACAGGGGTCATGTAGAGGTTAACCCCCTCCCCACTACAACTTAGACAACTCTGTGCAAGAGTGAATCTGGCAGCTAGTGCACGTGAGAAAAGTTTTTCTCGTTTGCATCTGGCTGCTTGATCATACTATCGATACAGCTAACAGCCAAACTTCAAGTAGCGGTAGAAGGTACTGCTTATACGCGAGTCAAATGCGCATGCGCAACAGACCACTGGCAATTGGTCAAACAAACCTAATGTGAACTGTTGTGGCGTCATGCTCATAGCAAGCAGATTATTGTTACGAAGAATTACAATCTGCACCCTACGGCCTTTGACATATTTTTGCTATTTGCAGACGCTTGTGTGTGAACGGTTTTTTGTTGTTGTAAATTGCACATTTCCTTTGCCACTAAAGTTTTATATTTTTCTCTCTCGTTTGTATTTTACTACTGCAGTATCATTCTCCAGTAGCAGGATACAATAACATTCTTTGCTAGAGAATCAATTCTGCAGACAAAATTACAAAAACTTAACTGAAAGCTAAAACAATGAAAAATTCCCGGAATTCCGAAAAATTCCCGTGTTTTTCCCGGTTTTCTCCCGGATGAAAAGTTCCCGGTTTTCTCCTGGCTGAAAAAGTTCCTGGGTTTTTCCCGGATTTCCCGGTTGTCCCAGGTCGTATACACCCTGAATATGTATTATTAATTTTTTTCACATTCATTAATATTTGTTGTCTGTATGTCTGTGTCACACTCAGTAGTTATTTGTTGTTATTGTTCGTATGTACATTATACAACCAGGGCGTGTGCGCCCCTGGACAAAGAAGCAACCCAGGAATTTTTCATAATTCCGTTTTCGGTTCAATTTGTGTAAATTAGGAAGCGATAGTCGAACAAAGAATATTACTGTATGCCGCTACTGCAGAGTAATATAACAGCAATAAAACAAAAAAAACGAAAATAAAACTTAGGCTGCTAAACTGTACTGGCAGTAGCAGCAAGCAGCCAGACTTGCGCAGAGCTGTCTGAGTCAGTGAGTTTTAATATGGAGGGGGTAGTCTCCAAGTGACCCATGTTTAAGTTTACTGATTTTGCTGTTTCTTCTTCATTTGCACCTCTCACGTTAAATGAAAACAAAACGGATTTCTGTGGCCAGGAGCTATCAAATGAACCGAAACACATTCACTTAATTATGGATGGCTAAAATTTATTTCATTTCATTTCCCCCATTTTAACAGTCGCTTTGCAGAACATTGAATATATTTCGGTTAGTTTGCTAAAGAAATTAGGATTTTATTAATCTTTTCCTCTGGGGCAGTCTATTTATTTAAAATGAAGTGTTTCATTCCACACTATTGGCTAGTTTCAACTGTTCACAGAATTACAAATGCACGTTTTCGTCTTCTGACACGTGTGCCATAATGAAGAACCAAACATGAGATAATAGAGTACTCGTACTGCATGAAAATTTAGATCCCAGATGCCACAATGGAAAGCTTAACATCAGGGAAAGGCCTACTTCATTGTGAATCTGGAGTGCACACTTTAAGCCTAATTATGCATTTTGTATTGTTTACGAAATTCCTATGCTCTTGGAGTCTCCACTGGTGTCTTGTTTCTTTTATGACGTAATCTAAGATCACTTAATGTTTTACATGTACGAACATACACGCTTCCTACGTCATCGTAGCTGCACACATGCAGTAAACATCCTGTTTTTTGGCTCTCTCTGGCAGCTGCTGAAACAAAACTGTTTCTAACAGATCGCGGGATAATGTTGCGAATGGTGATGCGAAAATGGTTGCTTTCAAAGTACATTTCCTCTTATGCGAGATATTACGTGCGATGGATTTCTTAAATCATAGAGATTTACTCTCATTCAAAAATTAATAATTTGAGGACGAACGATTTAAAAGAATTTCGAGCCCAGAAGATCATACATTTATGTCATCATTTAAAATTTTATTGACACTGATGTGTGCTGTATCTTAAAATGTAACAAACTCAAAAAAAGACCAATATTGTATGTTATAGCTTAGCTTCTCTTGCAGTTTATTAATCTTCGAGACCAATATTATAAGTTAAAGTTTTGCTTTTCTTGTAAGTACACTATGTATAATAAATTTAAACGAGTAACTTATCTTACTTATTTGTTCGAGCTACTTAACAATGATGCTATTGGCTGACCTGGGGTGCCGAAAAATATTGGGGAGGCTCCATACTGAGAGTCTAACTCCAGGAAATTTTCTAAATTTTAAATGAAAAATACTGAGTTTTACAATTTTTAAAGCAGTTTAGAGTCATATGATCAACATTAGAACCCCGAAAACTGGACTCTTGATAACTCAACACTTGGGGAAACTCGACAACCCTGACACACTTTTTGGCTTTGAAAAAAGAAACGAAACATAAACATGCATGGTGTTTTCGTAAAGAGCTAATTTAATTTACAGCAATAATCATGCTTACAGACTACTACATAGCAGTGAATATATAGCTCTAAAAAGACAGAAATTATATTTAAATAAATCCTAAACTATCATTAAAAGAATAAAACACAAAATATTGCTGTTACACAGTAATGGCCCTTAATTAATAAGTGAAATAGCTAATTTAAGGTTACTTTGAATAAGGCTCAGGGCGAATTAAATAAAAACAATATCTCAAAGCTAATGCTTTAATACAGATAATAAAGTTAATACAAATGCATAATACTTTCAGTCAAAAAGTACGCAAATAGCGGGTTGCAATTGGGTCTTACACTGTAAAAATATTTAAGTATTTGAAAATAACTAATACAATACTACAGTAATACAGTACTAAACAAGTACTGATATTTCGAAACAAAATTTAGTGTTATATATGTATTTAATTCTCTATTTTACATATGTTTTTAATATTGCTCTAAATGCTACTATTAGGTCTAGAGTATCTTTAGAAAGGTGCAAATGTCGACCGTCTGACAGGATTACTGAATATGAAGTCGTTGATGACTGGTTGGATATCCAATTCATCCAAATCATCTTGGTGGGCATGAAAAAAAGCCAAGTTGTTGAATCGTTTCTGTCCCCTTGTAGATTGGAGATATGACTTCAAATGTCTAAGGGCGCTAAATGACCGTTCTGCTGTTGCTATTGTGATTGGAACTACTTGGAGAAACTTAATGCACTTCACTACCTCACATGGCATTTCTCCAACTGCAGTTTCTTGTGTAATGTACTTTCTTACACAACACATGTTTTTAAGGCCAGTTGTTAGTGATTTCGGCTAACATATTCAAGTGTAAGGGCAGTCTCTCAATTTCTAGGTCATTATTGAAAAAACTCAGTTGATTTTTCCAAATTTGTTTACCCTCTGTTTACTAATAGCAAGCACTCTTGTTCAACTGAAGTGACCTATATGAATCCAGTTGAAGCAAACCGCTCAGTAATGCAAGACTGAACCAATTCACAAACTTCAATGTTACCAGCTTTGTGGTATTCCTTTGGGGTTTTGAAAGTGTGCAGTGAACTGGATTCATTGTTTTCAAGCTTCTTCGAAATACTTCAGTTCCGAGGAAGTGAAGGATGATCAGCTTGTGAAAGTTTTTGTTTTAAACACAATTCCCAGAAGTGTTCAAAGCTATCACGGCTCCCATTCAATATACAAATGAAGCCCTCATATATTTTTTCCAGATCAGCAACACTTAAAGGAAGGCATTGAATTTTTTAATTGACATCATCTATGGGTTCATAGCATGGCAATACAGACATAAAAAGAAATAAGCCTTGAATTGTAACATTGACTCAAGGTAGCCTGCACATTAGTAACCTGCCTCTGTTTTGTCCTCTGCAGGAAATGTTTAAAAAGCTCTAGAAGTTCTTCAAAGTTTTCAATATTCGCAAGATACTAGAAGCTCGCATAGTCCATAGAGTTGAGCAAAGAGGTTGTAGATCAGCTTGGTCGTTGTCACTCTCACAGTGTATGGTTCTGAAAAGTCCCATATTTTGTTGGATTCCCCTATGGTGTTTATTAAGTCCTTGGCTAAAACCATAATATCCCTCATAGACGTAAGATGGTGGAGACTGTCTACAACTGCCAAGTCTAAACTGTGAGCGGTGCAGTGCACATAACATGCTTTTGGTTGTATATCCAAAACTAACTTTTTTAATCCTTTGAACTTACCTCTAATACTCAAGGCACCATCGTACCACTGGCCTTTTATGTTATCCATTGACAAATCATGACAAGCAAAAACATCTTTTAAAATACTAAACAGAGTTTGTGATTCAGTGTTGGGGGTCTCATATAAGCTAATAAAGCCTTCGTTGATGATTAAGGAATCATTGACAGTACAAATACAAAATGACACTTGTTCGTGAATCAAAGAATCACTTGTTTCGTCAACTGAAGCCAGCACAGGCTTTACCAGTAGATCAATGATCTCGTTTTGAATAATGTGGGCTGTCCACGTATACCCCAAACGCCATAACCAAGTTTTAAACTCAGGTATGTCATTCTTGTGGAGTTCCAACAATTGATGAAAAATCGAGTTTACGTCTTTGTGCCCTCTAATTGCTAGTCCTAGTTGCCATAGAAATTGTGCAGTAGTAAAAATTGTCTCAAGAGCTAAACGTCCTTTCTTCATATCACTATCTAATTTTTCATTCAATTGGGAGGCCATACTTCGGGTAGTGATAGAATTTAGTTTCAGAACACCTTCTGTGTGCGTAAACGTATTTTCATGGAGACAGAATTTTTCCAAAGCCATTTTCCAGATAGAAAACCCTGTGGACGTAAATGCATCATATTTTGTTGAAGAAAATTGTAATAGATTTGTAGGATGTGCCTCTTTACAGGTTTTGCAAAAAGCATTTTCGGTAGACGATTCATATTCTAGCCTTGTATATTTGATCAACCAAGACTTCTGAAATGATCTTCCCTTACTGGATTGTTCAAGTTTCAGCTGTGAACAGTTCCCGCCTGAAGATAACAAAGAAATTGACAACACATCAATTGTTGGAGATAGACTTGCAGTATCATCAGCTTACAAGTGCGCCATTTTGGTAACAAATTTATCCATTGCAAACTTAATTCACAAAACACTAAGAGACTAAGGTAAACAAATAAAATATAGTGGCATAAAATAGTCTACTAGACACTAAAACTGGAAGACTAAACACGTCTACAGCATGCACTGAACGAAACTATCTGCACTGAATGACTGCGACAGTAGAGTGGCTTTATATAGCCACGGCATCGTAATGTCTCGAAGCATCTAGGCGACAGGAGGTGTAGTGTTCCAGGCACTTCTGCTCCAGTCCTTTTGATGTCACCACGGCCGCAGCGCTGACACACCGGCGCCAGTCTTTACCAGAAGGTTCGTGCACCGGGACAAATTCTAAGTGTGCTCGCAGCACCATAACACTATTATGATTTACACCACTCGTTTTCAGTTAACCTGCTTACTACTGTAATAATGATTTGTTTTAACTCATTACTGAATATGTTATAAAAGAAAACAATCATCAAACAAGAAAATAAAAAATACCAACATAATTTTATGATTTTACAAAGAATAATATAACTAATAATTTTCTTAAATTATTGGACCCCATGGAGATGGCGCCTGTGTGTCTGACTACATCACGTGTCTTATGCCCTGAATACCTGCTATCATTGGCTGGCTAGATCACATGACATGAGCTATGGCTGGCCTACAAAAGCGCATCGCATTCTTGATTTCAATGTTTCGGAAACTATTAGAATTTATACTTTCATAATACGAAAATATGCAGTGTGCATGTTGCTGCTCATCAAAGATCTTTGAAAAACGTGTTTTTCTTTTTTTTGCTCGGTTTCGTTTTCTTTCCGGGAAGTTCTATGCCAGTGGTGTGTAGAACCATAACCATTCATAGGACTGATGAATTTTACAGTTCCAAGATAAAGTCAGCTCTGGCTCTACAATATTTCCGAACCGGGTCAAATACTTGGTAGTGGCGCCTCTCCTTCCACCCCCTTCCCACTGGTCGTTTGATATAGGACATCAAAAATTTAAACAAAGGGTTTCAAAAACATGTTCATTTTGTAGAGCACATCTTTCTGACGAGTTCGATATACAAAACAAATATGTTCAAGGGAATGTAAGGCATGTCATCTGGTATTAAATGTGCCAAAGTGCAGCACCACACTCACACAGCATTCTTCTAGAGCACGTCACTGAATTGCACTCTGTGGAATTCAGACGTGTATATTTTGTAATGGAATCCATCAAATTTGTATTCGGGGCAGTGGAAATTAAAATATCCTATGGCACCTCTCCCCCACCCCCACCTTAAAAAAGTTCATGATTAATATTGGGTGGGATTAGTTGTGACCCGGAGAATAAGAACTCTTCAAAAAATTGCACTCTTTATTGCATATTAGCTAATAACTTCCTCTTTTGGGTGACATATAATCAAATATAGGAAACATAAAAACAATAAAGACACAAGATAAGCAAGACAGTATACATTTCTTCAATCCTTAGATACTAGCGTGTTTTTTCTCTCTAATCTTATTACAGCTTCACATGGTGTGCATTCCTTTCTGCAAACAAATCTATTACCTCGCGTACCTTACGACATAATCAAGACAGTACATATTTCTTCAATCCTTAGGTACCAGCATTTTTTTCTCTCTAATCTTGCTACAGCTCTACATGACATTCTTTCCCTGCTGTGAAACAATCTTTTATCTCATCAAAGTTCGTCAAATGTTTTGCTACGTGAAAAATCAAAATGTCTTTGTCTAATGCTGAAAAAGCTGTTAATACGAACAGTACCCAAGACTGGTGTGGTTCCTCAATTTGATTACATATATTTTGTCCCTGTCTGTTACATAAAATGAAATAGTGTCATCTAATATTGCAGTAGTTGTAACGTATGCCAAGTAAGCAAGACTAGTTTGCCACAAATGGTCATTTTTATCTACCTCATTTACATAAATAACATGACAAAATATAATTCACATGAGTACCAGTATCAAATACCTATTAGGCCTACTAAAGCAAAACGTTTTATGTTGGGAAATAGATTTGCATGTCATTCATGTGCTCCAATTTCTTAGGCATGAGATCTAAAAGTAGTAGTAGTATGCAATAAGTAAATATAAATTTGGAATCGCTATATTCTTCCATATAATATGTGTGATGTCCTCTTTTCTCCTCCATCCTTGTTCTAACAATTTGGCCACATGGGGTAGCTGCGTGGTCTTGGGCGCCTTGTCACGGTCCACGCTACTACCTCCATCGGAGGTTTGGGTCTTCCCTCAGGCGTGAGTGTGTATGTTGTCCTTAGTGTAAGTTAGTTTAAGTTAGACTAAATAGTGTTTAAGCTTAGGGCCAATGACTTCAGCAATTTGGTCCCATAAGATCTTACCACAATTCTTTTTCTAACAATCTTGTCATTACTATTTCTATAACTTTTCCTGCCATTGTCAAACTTTATTCTCTCGTTAACTCCGCTAACCCCATCGGAATCACCGGTTCAGTTATTCCGCCTGTACTGTCCAGTTACGCGTTATTATGCTTTCGTATAATGCATTTTCCGCGCTATTCCGACAATAGAACTTAAGTGGCTGTTAACAAGGGACTGTGCAACTGGCTATCAGTAGTTTAATGATCTGGCAGATGATCAGCAGAGCCAACTGGACACAGTTCAGCCAACTGGCCATTTTCGAATAACATGACAGCACCCAGGAGTGGGTGGATCACATCACAAAAGTGACCCACCATCCCACTGTTGTCTCCGTCCATTCCAAAGTTCTCTGGCCATATTCAGAGTGCTATTCTGTGATCTAGGTCAGGCGTGCAGTTCTGCGATAGTTTAAGTGCCAACCCGTGGTGGAAAACCACACAGCCTTTAGATTGGAGAGGGCCAAGGCTCAAAACATCATCAAGGAAAGCAATAATAGGTCATGGCAAGCGTTCATGGACTCTGTCAACCTTCCACTTGTTCTACGACAGTATGGGAAGTCAACAGGAGGAATTCTGGTAAAGGCAGTTGGTTAGCTATAGTGATGTCACAGAAACAGGAAGTCTCCGTACAATCCCTGGAGACAATGCACAGGCAATGGAAGAGCATTTTACACTGACTACTGCCACTGGCAGCCAGGATTCAGTGTTTCATGATTACCATGCGACCGTGGAGAGTGTCAAGCTAGATTTCTGATCAATTCGGAGTCCTACAACTGTCCATCTCCATGAGGGAGCTGGATATGGTACTGTATGCCGCTCGTGATGCGCCTGGTTATGACTAAATCCAGTACATTATGCTGCAGCACTTGCAGACGGAGTCTAAGGAAATTCTCTTACAATGTTTTAATTCGATATGGCTAACAGGGTCCTCGTGGTCTCACGGTAGCGTTCTCGCTTCCCGAGCAAAGGTATCCTGGGTTCGATTCCTGGTGGGTCATGGATTTTCTCCTGCCCCGAGATGACTCTGTGTTGCTGTGTCGTCTTTATCATCATCATTCATCCCCATTACGGTCAGAGGAAGGCAACAGCAAACCACCTCCATCAGGAGTTTGACTAGTTCGTCAGTGCGAGTCTCCTGCATTGTTCCCCTATGCTCTGTGAAGAAGCATGGGACTTCATTTTCATTCCATTCCATGGCTAACAGGCCTATTTTCCGATTCTTGGCGAGAGGCAATTTTGATACCTCTCAAAATGTGAAAGGACCGAATGTGTCCCAGCAGTTATCAGAGTGTCGCCTTAACGAGCTGTGTAGGAAAGACCCTAGTGCACGTGGTCAACTGTTGTCTTGTCTCGATATTAGAGACCAGGCAGTTACTTATCTGATCTCATTGTGGATCCAGGAGATGTCAGTCAACTGTCAACAACCTGATTCTGCTAGAGGCGGAAATCTAGCTGGGTTTCCTACGTATAAATTATTGTCTAGGGGTATTTTTTGACTTCAGTAAAGCATATAATTCTACTCTTCCTCCAATATTACAACAGCGAGTCATTAATTGCAACTTACAGTAAAGAAGTTGGAAGTGTGGGCTGCAAAGACAGATTTTATATTTTCTTCAGAGAAGTATTTGTGTGTTCATTTTAATAGCTCTCACTGCATTTTTAATTTATCTCATTACCGTGTGTGGACATCATTCTCCATTTTAAAGACTCAAGGACGTGAAGGCAAGGGCCCAGAAGGTGCTTAACAACTTGGAGTGTATTAGCCACAAGTCCTGTGGACTGGACAGGGCTTTTCTGCTCCAGTTTTATAGGGCTTTCGTACGATCGCTGCTGGATTATGAGTGCACAGTGTGTGGATCAATGAGGTCTTCTTACTTGAAGATCACTGACACTATACACCATGAGGGGAACAGGCTGCCCACAGTTGCTTACAGGACCAGTCCGATACCCAGTCTCTGTGCCAAGATCGGTGAACCACCACTTACTAACCAGTGGCAACTCCTTATCATGCATCAGGTGTTTAAGTTCCTCAATGCTCCCACATCCCCAGCATAGCATACCATTGCTTATTCAGCTATGGAATGCCACTGTGCCAATTGTCTACAGGCAACAAGACCAATTAGGATCCATGAGATGTGTGTCGGGCATCCCTTAGTGATGTGCATGTATATGTCAAATCTGGAGTTTTAACCAACATTCAACCTTGTTACAGCAGAGGTCCAGTGTGGTTTCAAAATTAGTGCAGTACAGGAGTGATTGCACATCTGTTTCTACTTTTAAAAAAGAAGCTCCGCAAACATGCAGCTGTATTCACTGATGGGTCTAAACAGGGAGATTTCGTTGGCTGGTCTCTTGTTTTCTCTGATCATGTCCTCGAGACCTGGTTGCCTCCAGACTTCATTGTCTTCAATACTGAGTTATCCACGACTCGGCGGGCGCTGAAGCAGATGATGTACCATTTCTGCTCACCTGTTGTGACTCCATGAGGCCCTCCAGTCTCCACAATTCTTGTATCCAGCCAGGAAAGTGCTCCAGGATATCCAAGATGCCTTTCTCCATGTACAGTTGCTAGGGAAAGAGGTATCTTTCTGCTATGTACTAGGATGTGTGGGAATTCCAGAGAACAAAAGGACAGATGTAGCAGTAGCAGCCATGGAGGCATATCATAATCCTCAGTCAGTTCAGTGTGCCACCACCTTGCATGCTCTCATCTCACTGTTGAGGTAGTCTTATACTGATGGGACGAAGAGTGGCTGGAAACGACAAACAATAAGCTGCATCTAGTGGACATTGTGACAGTGGCGTACCTCCTTCCAGCCACACAGGCCAGACGAGGTCCTCCTTACTCATCTTTGCATAGGCCACAGCCCTATGAGACATGATTTCTTGTTCCAGCGAGAGAACTGTCCAGCATTCTGTGCTTGTGGCATACAGATCACTTTGCACAACATTTTACTAGACTGTATTTTATTTTCAGACCAGAGAGCAGCAGCAAATTTCTTGACAGATCTGCCTTCTATTGTAAGTGACATTCAAATGAATGTGGTTAGAGTTTTAAGGTTTTGTGATACATCCACCACATTCGCTAATAATTTAGGGAGCTGTTCTTAATGTCTTAATGGGGTTGCCAGTTCTCTCATGTTTTTTGTTGTTGGTCAGCCAGTCACATTTCCTTTTGTTATTTTAGCTCCTCTGTAATTTTCTTTATGCTTTAATCCCACGTACAGCACCTTTCACCCTTTCTTCATTGTCTTATGGCATGTGTGGTAGATTCAATGCGAGTGAAGTGGGGATGAGTCAGTGAGTGCCATTTTTTACGTTTACTCCTCATGGTGTTAAAACAATTTTAGCCCTTTTACCAACATTTATTCCTTATAATATTTGGATTGGCAGTATAGTTGTGTAAAACTAGAAAATGAAAATATAGTTGTAGTTAGTCTGTAAATATCTCCAGATGGAGATGTAGACTTGTTTATTTAAAAATGTGCGTTAATAGTTTAAAAAATCTTGATGAATAAGTCAAGAATTGCTATATGTGGTGATTTCAATATAGAAATGGCAAAGATTTTTCTGAATATACTAAGATCATTGAAGCTATATTGTACAAAAACCTGTACTATACCTAAGAATGCCTACATACACAATATTATAGTGAATCTCCATAGGGAAGACTTCACAGTCATACCTTCTTGCAGGAGATCCTTTACTCCTGACACTATATGAGAGGCAACCAACTAAAACTGAAGAACCTAAAGTGGTACTATTACCAGGGCAAAAGGAAAAGCCATAAGAATGTTTATTGAGATAATAGAGACTGCAATCTGGGACTTTGTACATAATTGTCAATCGAGAAATGCGGAGCTGAAATGGCCTTTGATAACTATTTTAAGAGATATGTAGATTTATGCTATTCTTGTCCTCCAGAAAAAAAGTTGGATCTTCAATTGCACCTAAAAACAAAAGGCTTGACTGGTTTTCTGTTGAACTTGCAGAAATCAGAGAAAACATGCTCATACTGTACCAGATGCAAAAAAAGCATGTCTTTACCCAAAGGACAGAACAGAGAGAGAGAGAGAGCATTTACATCCTAAAAATAAAGAAAGTCTACAAAGCTAAACTGCTAGAAGCGAAAATACAGGCAGTGGAAAACTATAAAAAAAAATCCAGGCAGCTTGGCAAACACTAGAACATGGTGGCACACCAAAATACACACAAACAGATCAGCTAGATCTGGAGGAATTAAATAATTGCTTTTTAAACTCGGTTAAAGAGATAGGAAACAATACCAAAAAGACAACTTCATCAGCAATGGACCTGATTGGTGTCACACTGCTAGGTGTCCAGGTATTTTAACAGAGTATTATCACATCTGCTGATATAAAGTCTGTTTCCAAATTCTTAAATTCTAAAAATATTGGTTGCAATTTGTTGTTGAATTACATAACTAAAAAGATAATACACTCAGTCTCTACAACATTAAGTTTTATTTTTAATAAATGTGTAGAATAGGAATATTTATGGAATCACTCAAGGTATCAAAAGTTATCCCATTGTAAGATAATACTAATAGTGGGGTGGAAACCCATGTCCGACCTACGCATGAGCTCATGTCACGGTGCTACATCCATCTACGTCATACTGACACTTGTTTGCAAGTAGCTGCAATTTCAATACTTTAATCTGCAAACTTTTATTCATATTTAATTATGTAACAAATCCTAATATGAACAACACGGTTTCATTAACCTTAAATGGATTGGTGCCTTAAAGGGCTTGCTCTTATTGCACACGAGCTGTAACTTGGAAATAACTAAATACATAAATTCTTTAACCACCAATATGACGTTTCCCATCATTTTATCACAAGAAATCATACTAATAACGATTCGTTCCCGAGACATTCAACATGTTAGTGCTCACCATATATTCATGAGGTGTAATGTATAACAAAGCCTATCGAATATGCTGAACATGTCGTCTTGGTTAGCAGAAAGTGACGTCACAAAATTCGTAGGGCGCCACGTCAAAGTTAGTTAACTCATCTCGTGTGCCAACGGCTTTACGCTGTACAGTTTGAAGTCAGAGTGGGCGGGGCCCGCTGCCATCTTAAGTAGCCCAGAAGATTAGCAGACAACTGTTTACGATCGCTTTTGTTCATTATTTCGTCGTATGCATGCAACAGCTATTTTAAATACTGTAAGTTACAGTGCTTACATGAATATCATAGTGTCCAGCAGCCAATTTCGAATGTTTTTCTGTTCGTGAATGCGAATATGCTCTGGCAATAGGCAAATTTGGCCTAATTAATGTAACTTGTTTTCTGCTGCTGTATTACAGATAACCAGAGACAGAAGGAAGTGATGTTAAAACTTGCCTTCGTAATCCATTTAATTCCACTTTTACCGTATTTGTATCGATAGCAGATGAAGCTGGAACTCCAAAACAAATGCCTGTTTACTTACTGGTGTTAGTCTACTTCTTACTCGTTACATGTTCAGCTTTTAACTGGCATGCACAACATTTTTACTGTTCACGTTTGCAAAAAATTAACCTATGTGTTCTTTGTGAGCCCATAAACGTGTGCACCGAAGGAAGCAAGGCAAGATATCGATTTTTTTTTAAAGCAACAAAATGACTGATTATTGAAATGTGAAAGAAACAGAACTGCACAGAGGTATATCTCCATGCAGAATATAGTTCTTGTTTTAATAGATTGTCAGTGCAGTACTCTCACTGTGGCTTACCAATCTTCTGCCTCTGAAATCTTACCTATGTTGCGTCACTCAGTGTGTGGACAATAATAGCAACTTATAGGGTGAAAAAAACGATATAATTTTTTAAACCTCTTCCAGAACTGTGGAATGCTATAAATGTGATTAAGAGAATAGTCTTAAATGCATAAGGATCCTTGAAATGGATATTTTGATTTAACGTGTTTGTGAGTAAATTTTTAGTAATTATAGGCAAACCTGTGTAAGCTGTAGGCCTACCTATTCAACAGTAGCCTATTTGCTTCTTCTCCCGGAATATTCCTCGCCAGTAACTCTATAAGTTCTTTAGGAATAACCTAACATAGCACAGTTGTAAGGTACTTCTACTTTGACCATTTTCTTGATTTTACTTTTTGATTTCTTTTTGAGGTTTTCAAACTATGTACGTCTGTACCATGAATTATGATAAACCAATAGTTAGTTTCATGTTCTTTGTATCATTTGTATGATAAATCGTAATTATATGGAACGAGTCATTATACACTCCTGGAAATTGAAATAAGAACACCGTGAATTCATTGTCCCAGGAAGGGGAAACTTTATTGACACATTCCTGGGGTCAGATACATCACATGATCACACTGACAGAACCACAGGCGCATAGACACAGGCAACAGAGCATGCACAATGTCGGCACTAGTACAGTGTATATCCACCTTTCGCAGCAATGCAGGCTGCTATTCTCTCATGGAGACGATCGTAGAGATGCTGGATGTAGTCCTGTGGAACGGCTTGCCATGCCATTTCCACCTGGCGCCTCAGTTGGACCAGCGTTCGTGCTGGCCGTGCAGACCGCGTGAGACGACGCTTCATCCAGTCCCAAACATGCTCAATGGGGGACAGATCCGGAGATCTTGCTGACCAGGGTAGTTGACTTACACCTTCTAGAGCACATTGGGTGGCACGGGATACATGCGGACGTGCATTGTCCTGTTGGAACAGCAAGTTCCCTTGCCGGTCTAGGAATGGTAGAACGATGGGTTCGATGACGGTTTGGATGTACCGTGCACTATTCAGTGTCCCCTCGACGATCACCAGAGGTGTACGGCCAGTGTAGGAGATCGCTCCCCACACCATGATGCCGGGTGTTGGCCCTGTGTGCCTCGGTCGTATGCAGTCCTGATTGTGGCGCTCACCTGCACGGCGCCAAACACGCATACGACCATCATTGGCACCAAGGCAGAAGCGACTCTCATCGCTGAAGACGACACGTCTCCATTCGTCCCTCCATTCACGCCTGTCGCGACACCACTGGAGGCGGGCTGCACGATGTTGGGGCGTGAGCGGAAGACGGCCTAACGGTGTGCGGGACCGTAGCCCAGCTTCATGGAGACGGTTGCGAATGGTCCTCGCCGATACCCCAGGAGCAACAGTGTCCCTAATTTGCTGGGAAGTGGCGGTGCGGTCCCCTACGGCACTGCGTAGGATCCTACGGTCTTGGCGTGCATCCGTGCGTCGCTGCGGTCCGGTCCCAGGTCGACGGGCACGTGCACCTTCCGCCGACCACTGGCGACAACATCGATGTACTGTGGAGACCTCACGCCCCACGTGTTGAGCAATTCTGTGGTACGTCCACTCGGCCTCCCGCATGCCCACTATACGCCCTCGCTCAAAGTCCGTCAACTGCACATACGGTTCACGTCCACGATGTCGCGGCATGCTACCAGTGTTAAAGACTGTGATGGAGCTCCGTATGCCACGGCAAACTGGCTGACACTGACGGCGGCGGTGCACAAATGCTGCGCAGCTAGCGCCATTCGACGGCCAACACCGCGGTTCCTGGTGTGTCCGCTGTGCCGTGCGTGTGATCATTGCTTGTACAGCCCTCTCGCAGTGTCCGCAGCAAGTATCGTGGGTCTGACACACCGGTGTCAATGTGTTCTTTTTTCCATTTCCAGGAGTGTACATTAACACAAACTTTTTTGTAAACATTCCTCTATGCTGGTCATTTATTAGTTTTTACATTTTTAATTACAGATAGACAGATGTTAGACTTTAGAATTCATAGTAATACATAATATTCAGTCGAATAGGATGAGTTTTAGCCGCCTATGGCTGTATGAATCCCATCTGCAACCCTACAGCCACGGCCAACAGGGCATTCAGCAGAGGATGTCCCAACAATGCCACATCTGCTATCGCTTGTTTTGTTTCCAAAAAGGCCACAATCATGTCGTCCGTCCAGGTAATTGTCGAATTGCCTTTAGCATTTGGGCCTACCAGAGCGGCTGTCAGCGGTTTCTGAACTTCAGCTGCATGCGGCAGATGCCGCCAATAAAATTTCAGCATACGTTGGTAGCGTTTTAATGCTTGCATGTCGCTGGCTGGGGCAGCTGGCAGATAGCCTCCATTTTATCCAGCAATGTTAGTGGGCCTGAAGGAGTAATGCAGTGTTCTAAGAAGTCAACTTGTGACTGTCCGAAGATACACTTCGCCACTTTCAGCACAATTCCGTACTCACTTAGTCGTTGAAAAACCTCGATGAGATGCCGGCGCATTCCTTGGTTAAAGTCATAAATTTGCTTTCAAATAAGCCAAATGGCGTAATAATGGCTGTCTTCGGTATATCTTCGTCGGCCACTGGAATCTGCATGTAGACCTAGGCGCAATCTAGTACACTATACACACAAGCGACGCTCAACGCGTAGTTGAAGTCGTGGAACAGAGGTATCGGGTATCTGTGAGGTACAGTGCGGGCGTTCAATGCTCTGTAATCGCCACAAGGCCGCCATGCACCACACTTTTTGGGGACGAAGTGTAACAGTGAAGGCCAGAGCTGTCAGATGGATGCACGGTGCCCTCTATGATCATGTTATCAAACTCGGCCTTGACTATCTTCAAATAGTCTGGCGCCAGTCGTCGTGATCGGGAGGATATAGGTGGGCCATAAGTTGTATTGATATAATGCGCAGTGTTGTGCCTGACTTCCTTTGGTATGCCAAGTGGTTTTGTTAACGCTGGAAAGCCCTTCAATGCAGCAGTGCACTCATCGTCAGTGGCAGTAATCAACCGGGCACATATGGTGCATGTCTGGCGTCAGAAACCCGTGACCGTCAGCCCAGTGGTCTGGTCTACAAGGCAGGTGTTGGTCATATCTGGCAAAAGGTTACAGTGCGCCAAGAAATCCGCTCCTATTATAGGCTCTGTCACATTAGCCACTGTGAAACTCCAAAGAAACGGGCGGCAGAGGCCAAGAACATTTGAAACGCGTCTTGGAGATAAATAAACGTTGACTGGTAACAGTAAACTTGTTGTTTCATTTAGTCCAGCTCTATTCTGTGCAAGCTGTGCGTTGCAATAGGCGAGTTATTAACGGCCGCCAGACAGAACAATGGACACAGTCGGCGCTGATTTCCCATCGTACATAGGGAATACATACGTAAGTTGGACTCAGTATCAAACAAGTACTTACAGCCAGTGTGTTGATTACTGATGAATAGGCACTGTGATGTTGGCTGGCAATCGGACGAAGTGCCTAGGTTCAATTGCCACTGGCATTTGGTGGCATGCCTACCTGACACATAGACGAATATGCACTGGTACCACCGGCGTTTCGGGGAACTTGTGCAACGCTGCACCAAACCGTGCAGTGTACTGATGGTCACAGGTTCCTGGCGCCAGACATCCACCCATTCCGCCCAGCTGATTACCGCAACTGTCGACGAGTACACTGAGTACACTGCTCTATTGACGGACTTTCCAGCGTTAACGAAGCCACCTCACAGATACCCAATACCTCTGCTCCACGACTTCAGCTATACGTTAAGCATCGCTTGTGCCAAAGCCTACACGCAGATACTGGTGGCCGACGGAGATATATCGAGGACAGTCATTGTTACGCTATTTGGGTTATTTGAAAGCAAATTTATGACTTTAACCTCAGATTGCGTCGCAAACGTGGCGAACGTTCATCGCTTTGGTGCTGCGAGGCCTATCATTCTGTTTTGCTTAGCTCGGCGACGTTTGGGTCTTCTCAGCCTCGCCAGAAGAACATCGCCGGCATCTCGCCGAGGTTTTACAACAACTAAGTTTTTACAGAATTGTGCTGAACGTATCGAAGTGTATCTTCAGACAGTCGCCAGTTGACTTCCCAGGCCATCGCATCACTCCTTCAGGCTCACTACCATTGCCAGACAAAATGAAGGCTATCTGCCAGCTGCCCTGGCCGGCCACATGTATGGATTAAGATGGTACATAGGCATGCTGAAATAATATCGGCGGCACCTGCCGCATGCAGCTGAAGTTCAAAAGCCGCTGAAAAGCGCGTTGGCGGGGCTGAAGGCTAAAGGCAATCGACAATTAACTGGACAGACGACATGATCGCGGCATTTGAGATAACAAAACAAGCGATACCGGACGCGGTATTGTTGGCACATCCCCTGCTGAATGCATTGTTGGCTGTTGTAGATGAGAGCCAGACTGCGAGAGGCGGCTAAAGATTTTTTTACGTTAAACTAAACAATGGAACATTAATTTTTTCTGTGCAGTGTTAAAGTGCAGCGCTCTAGTAATGTGCAATAGTCTAGTCGAGGTCAGTAAACTCCTCGTTGCTAGCGTTACTAAACACATATGAAAGGAACAGACACTAGAGAAAGAGAGATAAAAAAACATAGAGTAATTAAGATACAAAATGTAAGAAAAGCAAAGAATAAATGATCTGAACTTCGCGCGAATAAGCCCAGCGCATCTGGCGGCGCGCACGGAACTACTGATGCAGGCGCGAAAATTTGACACTCGCGCACTAAAACACACACACTCAAACACACACACGGTAGGAGACTGCGGGTCGCAAATAGAGTCATCAAAGAGAAGCGTTTTCAGCTTAGTCTCAAATTTTAGTTTGGTGTGTGTCAGGCACTAAACTGGTGATCCCTTGATGCCTCAGAACATGTCCTACCAAACGATCCCTTCCTCTAGTTAAGTTGTGCCACAAACTTCTCTCCAATTCTATTCAGTACCTCCTCATTAGTTATATGATCTACCCATCTAATCTTCAGCATTCTTCTGTAGCACCACATTTCGAAAGCTTCTATTCTCTTCTTGTCTAAACTATTTATTGTCCATATTTCACTTCCATACATGGCTACACTCCATACAAATATTTTCAGAAACGATTTCCTGACATTTAAATCTACAGTCGATGTTAACAAATTTTTCTACTTCAGAAATGCTTTCCGTGCCATTGCCAGTCTACATTTTATATCCTCTCTTTTTCGACCATCGTCAGTTATTTTGCTCCCCAAATAGCAAACCTCCTTTACTAATTTAAGTGTCTCACTTCCTTATCTAATTCCTCAGCATCACCCGACTTAATTCGACTACATTCATTTATCCTCGGTTTGCTTTTCTTGATGTTCATCTTCTACCCTCCTTTCAAGATTCTGTCCATTCCGTTCAATTGCTCTTCCTAGTCCTTTGCTGTCTCTGACAGAATAAATATGTCATTGGCGAACCTCAAGGTTTTTATTTCTTCTCTATGGATTTTAATTACTACTCCAAACTTTTCTTTTGTTTCCTTTTCTGCTTGCTCAATATACAATTAGAATACCATTGGGGATAAACTACAACCCTGGCTCACTCCCTTCCCAACCACTGCTTCCCTTTCATGTCCCCTGACTCTTGTAACTGCCATCTGGTTTCTGTACAAATTGTAAATAGCCTTTCACTCCCTGTATTTTACCCCTGCCACCTTCAGAATTTGAAAGAGAGTATTCCAGGCAACATTGTCAAAAGCTTTCTCTAAGTCTACAAATGCTAGAAACGTAGGTTTGCCTTTCCTTAATCTATCTTCCATGATAAGTCGTAGGGTCAGTATTGCCTCACATGTTCCAACATTTCTATGGAATCCAAACTGATCTTCCCCGAGGTCTGCTTCTACCAGTTTTTCCATTTGTCTGTAATTAATTCCTGTTAGTATTTTGCAGCTGTGGCTTGTTAAACTGCTAGTTCGGTAATTTTCACATCTGTCAACAACTGCTTTCTTTGGGAATGGAATTATTATATTCTTCTTGAAGTCTGAGGGTATTTCGCCTGTCTCATACATCTTGCTCACCAGATGGTAGAGTTTTGTTAGGCTTGGCACTCCCAAGGGTGTCAGTAGTTCTAATGGAATGTTGTCTATTCCCGGGCCCTTGTTTTGCCTTACGTCTTTCAGTGCTCTGTTAAACTCTTCATGCAGTATCATATCACCTATTTCATCATCATCTACATCCTCTTCCATTCCCATAATATTGTCCTCAAGAACATCACCTTTGTATAGACCCTCTATATACTCCTTCCACCTTTCTGCATTCCCTTATTTGCTTAGAACTGGATTTCCATCTGAGTTCTTGATATTCATGCAGGTGGTTCTCTTTTCTCCAAAGGCCTCTTTAATTTTCATGTAGGCAGTATCTGTCTTACCCCTGGTGATATGCGCCTCTACATCCTTACATTTGTCCTCTAGCCATCCCTGCTTAGCCAATTTACACTTCTTGTCGATCTCATTTTTGAGATATTTGTATTCCTTTTTGCCTGCTTCATTTTCAGCATTTCTATATTTTCGTCTTTCATTAATTAAATTCAATATCTCTTCTGTTACCCAAGGATTTCTATTAGCCCTCGTCTTTTTACCTACTTGATCCGCTGCTACCGTCATTTTTTCATCTCTCAAAGCTACCCATTCTTCTTCTACTGTATTTCTTTCCCTCATTCTTGTCATACATTTCACCAATCTCTTCGTCATCTGCTGAGCTAGTTAGCACATAAACTTGTGGGCTTCGTATTTATCTTGGCCACAATAATGCGTTCACTATGCTGTTTGTAGTAGCTTACCCACATTCCTATTTTCCTATTCATTATTAAACCTACTCCTGCATTATCCCTATTTGATTTTGTATCTATAATCCTGTATTCACCTGACCAGAAGTCTTGTTCCTCCTTCCACCGAACTTCACTAATTCTCACTATATCTAATTTTAACCTATCCATTTCCCTTTTTAAATTTTCTAACTCACCATCACTATTAAGTGATCTGACATTCCACACTTTGATCCGTAGAACGCCAGTTTTCTTTCTCCTGATAACAGCATCCTCCTGAGTAGTCCCTGTCTGGAGATCCGAATAGGGGCTATTTTACCTCTGGAATATTTTACCCAAGACGACGCCATCATCATTTAACCATACAGTAAAGCTGCATGCCCTCGGGAAAAATTACGGCTGTAGTTTTCCCTTGCTTTCAGCGATTCGCAGTACCAGCACAGCAAGGCCGTTTTGGTTAGTGTTTCAAGGTCAGATCAGTCAATCATCTAGACTGTTGCCCCTGCAACTACTGAAAAGGCTGCCACCCCTCTTCAGGAACCACACGTTTGTCTGGCCTCTCAACAGATACCCCTCCATTGTGGTTGCACCTACGCTACAGCTATCTGTATCACTGAGGCATGCAATCCACCCCACCAATGGCAAGTTCCATGGATCGTGGGGGAGGGGGGTGTACAAGGATTAAACAAGGGTAGTTCTCCTGTGTTTTCCTTTGTAAAGGAACATTGGAAAGCGGAGTTAAGCGATTCAGATTTCATTTTGCTGCCCTTAATTTCAGTTTCTATCTCATTCGCTAGGGACTGGACACTAACTTTGGTGTCATTAACAGCCTCTACATATGACCAGAATTACTTTGTATGACTATAATATCAATGAAATACTGTGTGCTAGTTCTGTGAAAAACGTTTTAGCTTGTGTGCAAAATGACGACTATTGCTGTATTTTCTTTCTTTGAAAGAGAGAACCAGTCAACTATTTAACAGTTCTTAATGTAGAAGTATGTATTGTAGAAAGTACTTCAGGAGAAGATCCCTCACAATTAAATAAACGTGCTGGTTGTGTGAAGTATGTTGTAAGATGCGCGAAAAATTTTTATTCACTGCCAGAAAAGTGAACGTCTTCCTTTGCTTTTGCAAGTAACTGAAACATGAAGAGAAATATATATGCACCTCTATCAGAATATATTTCGTCTGCATAAGTGCTTCATTTGAATGTGTTTTCTTGTTTTGAAAATAAAACTCCTAAAATAACCAACCTGTAAATTTGCTTTATACTTTACAGACGGCTGACAGTGAGACTAGGTCACGGTTTGATTCTCTCTCACAAGCGGCAGGCTTTTCCAGTTTCTTGTTCTGATGATGAACGGTAGTTCTTTGTACCAGACAAGAAACTTGTTTTCAATATTTATGCACATTTCCATATGTTCATGTTTACTGTGTAAATTATTAACAACAAATCCCGGAAGTCCTCAAGAGCATGAAGGTGAATAATAAAGTTTTTGCAGATGATATCACATGAACCAAAACAATCACATTTACAGTTTGCTCTCTTTGTCCACTACTGATGATATTATCTACTACACTACAGAGACAGACACCAATTGGACACTTTCTCTTGTGTCATAAATTCTGAAACAATGAAACCCCAGTAACTCATTATTTGATATTTAATACCAATAAATTGTATCTTTCGAGAGATTCTCAAGGTGCTAGTGTTTTGGAACACTATTTATTCATAGGACATTAGTTATAATACCGTTATCTTATAAAACACACCAATTCCGTGCTCGATGAAATCCAATATGGCCTAACGCAGGTGCTTCAGCTAAAGTGTATCTTTGAAAGAAGCACAGCCACAGCACCTCTTTAGTTACATATGCAAATAAACGTGCCTTTTCCATAAAATTTCGGGAGTACAGCCGCATAAGTTCAGCTTCTTCTTCTAGTATTTCGGCTGAATACCGTCCAGCCATCTTCATAGTGAGCCGAGGTGACCAACGCTCCAGCACTAGCTCTGTCTTTTTAAACTCGAGGACCAAACCACTGTGTATGTGACCAAAGATGCATAAGGCGCCTGAGGCGTTGATAGAAGGCAAAGGGGTGTAACATATGAATCGAAATTAAATCTGTGGCTGCACGGTCGATCCATAGGCTGATACTGATGTGTCATGGGAGAGCTCCATCGTCATGACGTCTTTGTGATTTAATTACAGAAATTGCCAGATTGCATGATTTGTCCAAGTTGAAGCCGCTGTCTCTATTTAAAATTGGTTGCCAACCGAATTGCAATTGCCTCTTTCACTATTGAATCCCAGAAAGCTTATGTCGAGGCTAATACTTCGACATTATCATACATGGAAAGTTATAAATCCATGGTTTTCTAACCATATGTGGGAAACCTTTCGTCAAGAATAGAATGGATCCTCAGTAAACACAAAGTGAAAGTGATTTTTCGCTCTCCACCAAGGACTGCAGCATTCCTGGTACATTGGACAAACTACACGGTCAGTCAAGGAGAGATGCACAGAGCGGCGCAGGTAAACCTATCTCTTACAATCTAATAAATCTGTGGTAGTGGGGCACTGTATTAACACTGGCTACTCTATGGTGTACGATAATGTCCAAATTTTAGCCTCGACTTCGTCTTTCTGGGACTCAGTCGTGAAAGAAGCAACTGAAATTCGGTTGGCGACGAATTTAATTAACAGAGACAGCGGCTTCATCTTGGACAAATCATAGAATCCGGCAATTTATGTAATTAAATCACAAAGACGCCACGACGGTGCAGCTCTCCATGACATATCAATATCACCATGTTTATTGACTCCCGAGCCATAGATATAATTTCCATCCATATGTTGCACCTCTTTGCCACCTATCAACATTTCTGTTGCCTTGTGTGACTTTGGCCCCATGCACAGTGGTTTGGTCCTTGAGTTTAAAAGGATGGAGCAAGTGCTGGAGCAATAGCCACCACGGCTCACTCTGAATATGCCTGGACGTATTCAGCCGAAATATTAGAAGAACATGCTTAATTTATGCAGCTGCACGCTCGAAATGTTATGGAACAGTCTTCACTCCAGGGAAACATGAAAATACACAAACATGACTTTATTTGCATCATGGACATACATTACTAGACTGTCAAAGATGGATATTTTGCTGAAGCCTGACGTTTGGTGAGGTAAAATAGCAGCGCCAGCAAGTTTGTGCACAGTCAGTACTACGATTTTTCTGAAACCAAATGTCATTGTAACCTTTATTAGGTGGTCTAATCAAGTACTGCAGTTGAGCAAATATTTGGGCACTAGTTGACGTTAACATCAATTTCCATATACACACATTTAAAGCATAGTGCAGTTTACCTAACTACACTCAAGTGAATAAAGACACTTGTTAGCATCGACAAGTAGCATGTTTCACTTGTAGGAGCACTTTCATAACATGTGTACTATTCAAAGAAAAACATAATTGATCAAAACTGGTTAAATCACATTATTAAGCTACATCTTTTAATACTATACTTATGAAACACACTAACATGTACATAAACTATTTAGTCATGGCTGGTATTTCAGATAAGAGAGACTGTAATGCAATTTCAGCACAAAAGAAAAACTGCCTAAGATGTTTCTACTTATTCCTGCAATGTGATGTGTTCACTTCCTTGTATCTTTCGTCTGCTGCGCAAGAAACTGCAACCAAGCATGATGCATATTTTAATAATTTTGTCAAAACTCTAAAGGTAATGTAGCTATATCTGTTTATCCTCATTTCTTACAACTGTTTTATCAGTAAATATACAGCTGTTTGCACGTCCTTTGCGCTTGCCGCCATATTGTTGTACTAATGTGTTGGCTTCAGTGACACCAGTGACACTTTATACAGTATTGCCAGTCTAGTAACGTATGTCTTTGATTTGCATAAACGTTACAGTGGGTACTGTGGCTGCACTCCTTTCAAATATATACTTTGGTTGAAACACCTGTGTGAGGCCATATTGTATTATGTCAAGCTCATATGTGGTGTGTTTTGTATTATAACCATATCATAACTTATGTCCTATAAATAAACGCTGTTCCAGTAACTTGTATATTCAGAATCTCTCGAAAAGGTACAATTGAGTGTTATTAAACGACAGATAATGAATTATTGGCGTTTAAACTTTTCAGTACACATATGACAGAACAAATTTCAGTAATGATGTTGGGCATTGTGGTGTAGTGCGAAACGTGTGCAGCAGTGGAAGAAAAGGCCACCTTCCAACCAAAAAAGTTTTGGTATGAGTCCTGCCATATGTAAAAAATTTATTATTCAGCTTCACAATTCTGAGGGCTGGGACCTGTCATTGTCAATAATTTACAAATTAAGCTTGAAACACGGAAATTCGAGTAAATATTCAACACATGTCGCCTACCTGGTGAAAACAACGATTCTTCGTCAGAACAAAAACTTTTTAAAAGACTGACATGTGAGAAAGAATTAAAAGGTGACTTAGTCTCACTGTCAGTCGCTTTTAAAGTATAATAGACAATTTACAAGCTAATTGTTTACCAGACTTCTTTTTTCAAATATAACACCTTCAAATTGAGCACATATGCAAATAAAACATATTCTGGTACTGCTGCAGGCATACTTTAGCTCGTATTTCAGTTATTTCAAAATCAAAGGGAGAAGTTTCTTACCTGCCAGTGAACTGTAATTTTTGTTTACTTTATAACATACTTCGCACAGCAAGCACATTTATTTAGCTGTGGCGGAGTTTCTCCTTAAGTCATTTTCATAATACATACCACTATGCAAATAAGCAATATGTAGATGACAGGTTCTCATTTTCAAAGAAAGAAAATACAGCAATAGATGTAATTTTTCGCACAAATTAGAACACACTTCAAACAATCAGCACACTTATTCTGGATTGGGGGAGCTTCTTGAGTATAAAGTGGGCATGTTGTCATTTAAGAGAAAGAAAAGGCTGTATTACTTTTAAAAATATTACAATGAATGAACCAGCCGCATATATAAATAGTTTCTGCTTTAATTTGTCTGCTAGAATGTCTGTCGCAGTCAGGATGATACATTGACAACAGAGGCATCTACCGATGCATTCAAGAAAGTCAAAGGATAACTTTGAAAGGAGTTTAAATGGCTCTGAGCACTATGGAACTGAACATCTGATGTCATCAGTCCCTAGACTTAGAACTACTTAAACCTAACGAAACTAAGAACATCACACACATCCATGCCCGAGGCAGGATTCAAGCCACTACGGCTGGTTTTAAAGGAGTGAAGCATCGGTGATGCGGCTAGCAGACCCTGAGGAATCATTATGTCATATCATGACATCGTCTCTCACACCAGCCAATATCACTGTCATTTTTCGAACTGCACCTATTATTTGAAGCTATTCATTCTTTGCTAATACCTTCTGTGTTGTGTGTGTATGTATATGTAATGATGGACTCACATTCCAACCTTGTTTCTCCATTTAATTCACGTACTGGAAAATTGACTCAAGCAATCTATATTGAGTTGACGACAGCTGTGGGCAGGTCTGTATCAAGACTTCGTACAGATGACTGACTCACTTCACTTATGAATGTCAATAGAGCTGCTTACAGGTCTAGTTAGCAGGCAGCATTTTCACACTTTCGGTCTTTCTGATGACGTCATGAAGCAATTCCTCGGGGCCCACGAGAGGCACATCAGCCCCCTTTGAGGTGTGCTGTATACACAAGTAATGGCACATTGTAAAAAACAGCATGTATCTTTGATGTTTAGTCCTACATCGATCTTCAGTAGTTTACTGTGATTACTGGTGGGGTCCCTGCTAGACATATTTTACTCATTGTTGTTACACACATAGTCCTATAGAGGACACCGTGCTTATTCCTATAGGTTAATATTTTTTTCCCAATTTTAAGATTTGTATTATAGTTTGATAAAACTTATTTGTGTTTCCGATATACCTATAATCTGAATGTAAATACTATATGCAAACAATTGTATTTATAATTAATTTAACATGCTCACCAGGTTCTTGGTTGTACTGCTGGATGCAATCGTTGAAAGTCCACGATTTTACGGCGAACAACAGTTCCGCCATTATCAAGTGGTACTGTCCATCATCATCTGTTGATAGACAGATCGATTGTTTGCCGAAATAGTGCGATGTTTTTTAATGTTTTGGGCCAATAGACCAATGTTATAGAAAATAAAAAATTAATCATAACACTTACATTTTTTATTTCCATAAGATTGATCTAATGATCCAGAACATACAAAAACACCCTAATTTCCCTTTTACCTAATAATAATATAATATAATAATAGCTATAATAAAAATTATTTTATATACATCTCCCATAGGGGAATGTAATAAGATAAATAAAATGAATTTGTTAAAAAAGATAAATTATTTTTAAAATTTTTAATTGTGAATGTAAGTAAAAGGTAAGTGACTTTTAAAATTTTAATTTTTAACATAAGTAAATGCATTAGTTAACAAAAGTAAATATTACATGGTGAACTCATGAAATTCATTATTTCTATTTTTAAGTTTCTTTATTCCTTTATATTTCTGTTTCATTTGCCCTTTTCTAATTATTTCAAGTACCCAATGATCAATTAATTTCTAGTACATACTTAGTAAAATAACTATAAAACCATTATGAAGTGTGATACAAATTTTTTCTCCATATCAAGTATTTAAGTATTCAGTCAGTAATATTGTATAAAACGTTTATCTCTAGTTCAGTTATTTTTTAATTGCTTTCGAGACATCATTGAGCTTTTTCATTAGTAATCATTTAAATAGAAAATTTTTTATTAGATATATATATATACACTCCTGGAAATGGAAAAAAGAACACATAGACACCGGTGTGTCACACCCACCATACTTGCTCCGGACACTGCGAGAGGGCTGTACAAGCAATGATCACAAGCACGGCACAGCGGACACACCAGGAACCGCGGTGTTGGCCGTCGAATGGCGCTAGCTGCGCAGCATTTGTGCACCGCCGCCGTCAGTATCAGCCAGTTTGCCGTGGCATACGGAGCTCCATCGCAGTCTTTAACACTGGTAGCATGCCGCGACAGCGTGGACGTGAACCGTATGTGCAGTTGACGGACTTTGAGCGAGGGCGTATAGTGGGCATGCGGGAGGCCGGGTGGACGTACCGCCGAATTGCTCAACACGTGGAGCGTGAGGTCTCCACAGTACATCGATGTTGTCGCCAGTGGTCGGCGGAAGGTGCACGTACACGTCGACCTGGGACCGGACCACAGCGACGCACGGATGCACGCCAAGACCGTAGGATCCTACGCAGTGCCGTAGGGGACCGCACCGCCACTTCCCAGCAAATTAGGGACACTGTTGCTCCTAGGGTATCGGCGAGGACCATTCGCAACCGTCTCCATGAAGCTGGGCTACGGTCCCGCACACCATTAGGCCGTCTTCCGCTCACGCCCCAAGATCGTGCAGCCCGCATCCAGTTGTGTCGCGACAGGCGTGAATGGAGGGACGAATGGAGACGTGTCGTCTTCAGCGATGAGAGTCACTTCTGCCTTGGTGCCAATGATGGTCGTATGCGTGTTTGTCGCCGTGCACGTGAGCCCCACAATCAGGACTGCATACGACCGAGGCACACAGGGCCAACATCATGGTGTGGGGAGCGATGTCCTACACTGGCCGTACACCTCTGGTGATCGTCGAGGGGACACTGAATAGTGCACGGTACATCCAAACCGTCATCGAACCCATCGTTCTACCATTCCTAGACCGGCAAGGGAACTTGCTGTTCCAACAGGACAATGCACATCCGCATGTATCCCGTACCACCCAACGTGCTCTAGAAGGTGTAAGTCAACTACCCTGGCCAGCAAGATCTCCGGATCTGTCCCCCATTGAGCATGTTTGGGACTGGATGAAGTATCGTCTCACGCGGTCTGCACGGCCAGCACGAACGCTGGTCCAACTGAGGCGCCAGGTGGAAATGGCATGGCAAGCCGTTCCACAGGACTACATCCAGCATCTCTACGATCGTCTCCATGGGAGAATAGCAGCCTGCATTGCTGCAAAAGGTGGATATACACTGTACTAGTGCCGACATTGTGCATGCTCTGTTGCCTGTGTTTATGTGCCTGTGGTTCTGTCAGTGTGATCATGTGATGTATCTGACCCCAGGAATGTGTCAATAAAGTTTCCCCTTCATGGGACAATGAATTCACGGTGTTCTTATTTCAATTTCCAGGAGTGTATATATATATATATATATATATATATATATATATATATATAATTATTTATTAGATTTTCAATAATCAGTATGACCATATGGTAATGTATCTATTCTATTTTCTAAAACATATCTTTTATTATCATGAGGACTTAGTGCTTTTGTGTTTACTTGAATTGTATATATTCCGTGTTATTCACTTTTAATTAAATTAAATTTTCTATATTGTTCTATATTGGTAAACAAACAAGACTTTGTAATCTTCTAAACTTATTTTGTTTTTAACATCACATATTTTTAATTCCGTTAGATTTTTACTCTATTTTATCGCCAGCTATATAAGCATACATCTTTGCTCTCAAACCACAAAATTCTATCATTATTTTATCACTATGTGTATCTCTCATCTTACCAACAACTTTCCTGTTTACTTGTGGAATACCATATATATTATCTGTTGGATAATCACTTTATCAAAGTAATCAATCATTGATTTCATATCTTCATAGAAATCCTCAGTTTTAATATTGTAAATATAACTATCAGTATCTTGATAGCATAATTTAATATTTTCTCCATATTTAGGTTTCATAACTCTATAGTGAAAATCATATATCAATTATTTAGATATAGCAAGCATACTCAATCCATATAAATTGGTTTATTAAATATTATTTTAGTTTTATTCATATGGATAGCAGATAGATATTCATGAAATATAGATCTTTGTTTAAAGTTTAGTTTAGCTACAAGTTTATCACATATTTACCTTTTTGAAACTAATTTTACGCCTTGGCTATTTCTTATATTTTCCATTGTTTTACCAAATACAGATTTATTCAATAATTTATAGAAATACTTTTCAATATTATTTGTAGCTTCAGTTCTTAACTTCGTGTTTAGATCTATATACTCCTTTAACGAATAAGATTGTTTAAATTTAAAAGTTTATGTGTTTTTGTAAGTTGAATTCCTAAAGATAAATCTTGTTTAAGATTTCTATAATGTACTACTCAATTACACTTTTTATCTGAAGTAGTTAATAATTTACTTTCATTTGTACCTGGAACAAGTTTTGATTCATAAGCTAATGGTAAATCTTTATGTATCTCACGCAATTCTTGTCAAATTTTTTGGTTCTTCTTCAAATATATATCCATCCTGACAATTGTTCAAAATATAATTTATTTGTGTTCAATCGAAATTATTTGTTTCTTCCCTTTAAAATCCAACATATGGTACATATTGGTTCATAGCATAAGCATATAAACTATTTGTATCTAGACACGTTACATAATTTGATATTTCTTCATTATTTATTTATTTATTTATGCATTTATTTTACCTGGGAAGATTAGGGCCTTCAGGCCCTCTCTTACACCTAACCAGGTACACTCAGATTGAACGAGTTACAGTTTCTACATAACATTAAGGACGTATAGCGTATTATGCAGTATTGATGTTAAAGAAAAAAATAGATATTATAACAGTAGTACAATGATAATTATAACAACAAAAATAATTATAACAATCAAGAATAGTAAGGATAATAATAATAATGACTATGTATATGAAAGTAAACATACTTTTCTTTTGTAAATGTCAGTCCCATTGTTAGTTGGGAATTTTCTCGTTATGTTCTTGCAGCTTGTGATTTATTCTCATCGAGCAGAGACATAAGACGATAGAATTGGGTGAAAGAGATATATAAGAGGTAGGTAGGTTAGAGGAAGAGAAATAGAATGGTAAAATTCGAAGCTGTGATGGAGAGAAGAAGGAAAGAGATGGGAGGGGCACAACAATTGTGGCTATACCGTCCCTAATATGTAAGTTTTGAGTTCCCTCTTGAATGTTGAGTAGTTCTGGATAAAACGCAGATCACAGGGGAGCGCGTTCCATAGTCGTATGGCTGAGATGGAGAATGACACGGAGAAAGATTTTGTGTTATGTAAAAGTACAGCCAAGATGATAGACGTAATCGATCTGGTGTTGTGATTGTGGAATGATGATAGGTGTTTAATGTGAGAAGATAAGTATTGGGGCACCAGTGGCTAAGAAATCGATGAAGTAAGCACATCGTGTGGAAATCGCGTGCCTTATGTGGGCGTATCCAACCTAGCTGGGAGTATGAAGGACTGATATGATCATACAACCGAATATTGCACACGTATCTAACGCAAGCATTCATCACTAGCTCAAGGCATCTAGAATTTTCACTATTTGTGCCGTGTTGAACTACATCGCAGTAGTAAAGATTAGGCAAGACTAGTGTTTAGACTAATTTTTGTTTAACATTGGTTGGAAATATTTTTCTAAATTTTTGAATTGCATGTAGGGAGGAGAGCGATTTCCGGCAAGCTGTGACTATTTGTTCTTCCCAGTTTAGGTGTTCATCCAAGATTATTCCAAGGTCTTTTACTGTATTTTGGTATGGTAGTTGGGTACCATTGAGGAGTATTTTAGGGACTGTTTCGCGAAAGTAGCGGCTGATTAGCTTTGGATGAGATATAAGTATGACCTGGGATTTCTTGGGGTTTAGTTTCAAACCTAGGTTCTGTGCCCATCGAGAAACAGAGCAAAGATCTGCGTTCATACTCGCTACTGCGCCAGCTATGTTTTTGGGGCTTGCACTTATGTACAGTTGGATGTCGTCGGCATAAAGATGGTAGTTGTAGGAGTGAATCACTGAAGAAATATCATTAATGTACAGTGAGAAGGGTAGTGAACCAAGGACGGAGCCTTGGGGAACTCCAGAGCGCACGCTTTTCCATGATGACTTTTCCGACCCACAAATGACTTGCTGAGTTCTGTTTTTGAGGTAGCTGTCGAACCAGTGTATTGCGCTGTTTGAGAAATTCAGCTGTTTCATTTTAATTAGTAATATATCGAAGTCAACTGTGTCAAAAGCCTTGCTAAAGTCAAGCAGTGTTAGGATAGTAGCTTCACGTCTGTCCATAGCATGTTTAATGTCATCAGTTACTTTGATTAATGCAGTTGTTGTACTATGGTGCTTTCGAAAGCCAGACTGATATTTGTCATGGATGTTATGAGTTTTGAGGTAATCCGTCAGCTTTCAAATGTTTATAATTAGCTTTTACATATATTTTAGAATATTGTGAAATTCCACCTCTTATTCCATTTTCAACCATTAGAAGCATATCATAATCAAATAATAATTCAAGTTTTTGATCAGTGATTTTTAACATTGCATCCCAAGATAAACCTGCTGCTGTAAAATACCAAGAAGGATTTAGAAAATATGTCTGTATACATCTTGTTCTAATATTCTCAAAAACATCACTTCACAATAATACATCAGTTTTAAGATACAAATCATGATATTCACCACGATTTTTATAGTGAATTGTTCCCAAACTAATTTTGCATGTACATTATCTTCATCACTTATGTCACAATCATTTAATTAACTATAAAATTTATCTTTTGTTGGTAATTGTGTTTCATCATTTTTTCCAAGAATCCGTGTAATCATATGGATGAAAAACTTTTCTAATTACTAGATTCAATGATTCTGGAGAAAAATACTTTTTAAAATTTTTTAAATCGTTTCCTTATTAAATTTGATGAAAGTCTATCAAGCGAAGAAGCCACAAACCTAAATGTATCAACAAATCTAAATTTTTAAGGTTTTTGTATGCTTACTAAAACTAATATATTTACTTTCATTTTACAAAAGATGTGAATCATAAACAGATAAATTATGTGAATAAATAGGAACAAAATCAGGATGTTTTAGTTTTAAATTACAAGTATTGCGTATTGGAGCAATATATTTTCCAATTAAATGATCATGATAACGAACTTTTTTTATTAATTTACGTATAATGACATAATGGACAATATTTAGAATTATTAGGTATTTTATTTTCTTCATTTGTAAGTGGTTTCATTTCTTCAATTTCTGAATATATTATTCCAATTCTTTTAAATTTCTTGTTTTAAACATTCTATAATTTTTTATGACAATTAGGTCAACTATAAATAACAGGATCGTTATAATTTCCATATATATATATATATATTTAAAATAATAACAAAATCCACTTGGTTCATATTTTTGATATTTCATTGTGTTTCTGGATTTGGTTCACAATTATGCACTTTCAAAATTAAACTTTCAAAATCAGCATAAATAACAAATGGAACTTTTTGTGTAAAATGATAATTTTTAAAATAAACAGATTCTGCTTCATCAACTTCTGATGGTTTATACCCCCTCATGAACCATCAACCTTGCCATTGGTGGGGAGGCTTGCGTGCCTCAGCGATACAGATAGTCGTACTCTAGGTGCAACCACAATGTTGGGGTATCTGTTGAGAGGCCAGACAAACATGTGGTTACTGAAGAGAGGCGGCAACTTTATCAGTAGTTGCAAGGGCAACAGTCTGTATGGGTGACAGATCTGGCCTTGTAACACAAACCAAAACGGCCTTGCTGTGTTCGTACTGCGAACAGCTGAAAGCAAGGGGAAACAACGGCCGTAATTTTTCTCAAGGGCATGCAGCTTTACTGTATGATTAAATGATGATGGCGTCCACTTGGGTAAAATATTCCAGAGGTAAAATAGTCCCCCATTCGGATCTCCAGGTGGGGACTACTCAAGAGGATGTCGTTATCAGGAGAAATAAAACTGGCGTTCTACGGATCGGAGCGTGGAATGTCAGATCACTCAATCGGGCAGGTAGGTTAGAAAATTTAAAAAGGGAAATGGATAGGTTAAAGTTAGATATAGTGGGGATTAGTGAAGTTCGGTGGAAGGAGGAACAAGACTTCTGGTCAGACGACTACAGGGTTATAAACAAAAAATCAAATAGGGGTAATGCAGGAGTAGGTTTAATAACGAATAGGAAAATAGGAATGTGGGTAAGCTACTACAAACAGTATAGTGAACGCATTATTGTGGCCAAGGTAGATACGAAGCCCACGCCTACTACAGTAGTACAAATTTATATGCCAACTAGCTCTGCAGATGACGAAGAAACCGAAGAAATATATGATGAAATAAAAGAAATTATTCAGATACTGAATGGTGACGAAAATTTAATAGTCATGGTTGACTGGAATTCGGTAGTAGGAAAATGGAGAGAAGGAAACGTAGTAGGTGAATATGGATTGGGGTTAAGAAATAAAAGAGGAAGCCGGCTGGTAGAATTTTGCACAGAGGACAACTAAATCATAGCTAACACTTGGTTCAAGAATCATAAAAGAAGGCTGTATACATGGAACAAGCCTGGAGATACTGAGAGGTTTCAGATAGACTATATAATGGTAAGACAGAGATTTAGGAACCAGGTTTTAAATTGTAAGACATTTCTAGGGGCAGATGTGGACTCTGTCCACAATCTATTGGTTATAACCTGTAGATTAAAACTGAAGAAATTGCAAAAATGTGGGAACTTAAGGAGATGGGACCTGGATAAACTGACTAAACCAGAGGTTGTACAGAGTTTCAGGGTGAGCATAAGGGAACATTTGACAGGAATTAGGCAAAGAAATACAGGAGAAGAAGAATGGGTACCTTTGAGGGATAAAGTAGTGAAGGCAGCAGAGGATCAAGTAGGTAAAAAGACGAGGGCTAATAGAAATCCTTGGGTAACAGAAGGAATACTGAATTTAATTGATGAAAGGAGAAAATATAAAAATACAGTAAATGAAGCAGGCAAAAAGGAATACAAACGTCTCAAAAATGAGATCGACAGGCAGTGCAAAATGGCTAACCAGGGATGGCTAGAGGACAAATATAAGGATGTAGAGGCTTCTGCTACTAGGGGTAAGATAGATACTGCCTACAGGAAAATTAAAGAGACCTTTGGAGATAAGGGAACCAATTGTATGAACATCAAGAGCTCAGATGGAAACCCAGTTCTAAGCAAAGAAGGGAAAGCAGAATTGTGGAGGGGGATATCGAGGGTCTATAAAAGGGCGATGTACTTGAGGACAATATTATGGAAATGGAAGAGGATGTAGATACAGATGAAATGGGAGATATGATACTGTGTGAAGAGTCTGACAGAGCACTGAAAGACCTGAGTCGAAACAAGTTCCCAGGAGTAGACAACATTCCATTAGAGCTACTGACAGCTTTGGGAGAGCCAGTCCTGACAAAAATCTACTATCTGGTGAGCAAGATGTATGAGACAGGCGAAATACCCTCAGACTTCAAGAAGAATATAATTATTCCAATCCCAAAGAAAGCAGGTGTTGACAGATGTGAAAATTACCGAACTATCTGTCTAATAAGCCACAGCTGCAAAATATTAAGACAAATTCTTTACAGATGAGTGGAAAAACTAGTAGAAGCCGGCCTCGGGGAAGATCAGTTTGGATTCCGTAGAAATATTGGAACATGTGAGCAATACTGACCCTACGACTTATCTTAGAAGCACGATTAAGGAAAGGCAAACCTACGTTTCTAGTATTTGTAGACTTAGAGAAAGCTTTCGACAATGTTGATTGGAATACTCTCTTTCAAGATGAAATGGGAGATATGATACTGTGTGAAGAGTCTGACAGAGCACTGAAAGACCTGAGTCGAAACAAGGCCCCCAGAGTAGACAAAATTCCATTAGAACTACTGACAGCCTTAGGATAGCCAGTCCTGACAAAACTCTACCATCTGGTGAGCAAGATGTATGAGAGGCGAAATACCCTCAGACTTCAAGAAGAATATAATAAATCCAATCCCAAAGAAAGCAGGTGTTGACATATGTGAGAATTACCGAACTATCAGTTTAATAAGTCACAGCTGTGAAATACTAAGGCGAATTCTTTACAGACGAATGGAAAAGTGGTAGAAGCAGACCTCGGGGAAAATGAGTTTGGATTCCGTAGAAATTGTAAGTAGGCTGTTTAGGTTTATTTTATTGGTAACGCCACGTAGCGCTCTGTATGAAGATCACTGGCTGAGCTGTGTGCAATCTGTGGCTGGTTGGCATTGTTGTAATACTCGCCATTGTAGCTTTGGGCAGCTGGATGTGAACGGCGCATAGCGTTGCGCAGTTGGACGTGAGCCGCCAGCAGCGGTGGATGTGGGGAGAGAGATGGCGGAGTTTTGAAATTTGTAAGAATGGATGTCATGAACTGCTATATATATATATATATATATATATATATATATATATATATATATATATATATATATATATATAATGACTATTAAGGTAAATACATTGTTTGTTCTCTATTAAAATCTTTCATTTGCTAACTATACCTATCATTAGTTAGTGCCTTCTGTAGTTTGAATCTTTTATTTAGCTGGCAGTAGTAGTGCTCGCTCTGTATTGCAGTAGTTCGAGTAACCAGGATTTCTGTGAGGTAAGTGATTTGTGAAACGGATAGGTTAATGTTAGTCAGGGCCATTCTTTTGTAGGGATTTTTGAAAGGCAGATTGCGTTGCACTAAAAATATTGTGTGTCAGTTTAAGCACAGTCTTGCACAATTTTTCTAAGGGGACGTTTCATATGTTGACCCTTAGCCGAGGATACCTCACTGGAATCTTCTAATTTTTTCTTGTAGTTAGTGTAGCCTTTGTTTATTGCTAGCGCGTAATTGTAGAGAGAATTTCCTCTGTAGTTGTACTTTTTCATTGGTGTACAGTAAAACAGTTGTGGCATGCATGTAGGTTTGCACCAAGTATTTCGCAGTTGCGCTTTCAATTAACTAGATATTATTTTCAGTGCTACATTAATGTGTTCTCTTATTTTTGCTCTTCAAATTGTGTTTTTCTGTGTTGTCAGGTGAAATATTGTGACAATAATGGCGTGTGAAAAACGTAATACTAGGCTCCAAAGTAAACTGAGAAATGACAGTGAAGACGAAAGCAGTGTGTTAGCGCCACCATGTAATGAATTAACACAACGCTTGAACAAAATCAGAAACAAATGGGACAAAATCTTCAAAAGTTAGACACAATGGAACAACACCAGAGACAAACACAGGAAAAGCTTCAAAAGTTAGACACAATGGAACAAAAGCTTCAAAAGTTAGACTCAGTGGAACATACGCCTGACAAACACTTGAAGATTTAACTACTGAGTTACATAAAATCGAATCGAAATGTCAAAAAGTCTGTAATGACGTAAAAACACAAATTGTGAGCATTTTCAACCTATTTTTTCGCGGCATGAAAATGCATTACAGAATCACGAAGTAGCCATAAAAGAACTGCAAACTATTGTTCATGAAAATAATGAAACCTTGCAAGATAAAATTGACTGAGTTGCATCTACCAATTCGGTTACCCAACTTGCAAAAACTCAGGGAAACTTTAAGGATACAGTAGATACTCTGAAAATTGGTTCAGAAAGACACATGGAGGAAATCAGTTCATAATCAGAGAAAGTAGTTGAATTTTCGGGTCAGCTAAATAATTTATCTACGAAGGTAGATGATAATCTGAATGACACAAAACAGGAAGTCTTTAATGACACAGAGGAGTTCGGACAAATTAGGAAATTCAAACAAAATCAGAATCAAATTAATACCCAACACCAAAGAGAAATCCGGGAAGTACAAGATCAGCTGACACAGATAATACAAGAGTTATGTATTTTAGAGGACACTCGCTCTCTAATACGGGAAGAGGGACATAGAAATACGGAACAGCTACAAAATAATAACACAAGGGACTTCGAAAATTGTGAAAGAAATTGCAAGGTTCTCCGAATTTTTAGATGCAACCGCCGAAACGATGTAACAATGACCAATATGCGCGTCGCCGACATGATGATTTTGACTATAAGCTGTTCATTACTCCACGTAAATTCAAAACATTTAAGAATTCTGGCAAAGACATTCATCCACAAGCGTGGCTCCATCAATTCTCCCATTGTTTTCCTCCTAACTGGTCATTAGAGCACAGATTAGAATTTATGTGTGGCTACTTAGAGAATGAACCAGCTGTAAGAATGCGATCGGTCATTCACGATTGTCACAGTGAAGGAGAATTTTGTCATGCCTTCCTCTCAGCATATTGGTCTCAAGCTACACAAAACCGAGTAAAACATAGCATCATTGTGATGAAACATTTCGAACAATCTGAATTGTCCAGTGTTGTGAAATTTTTTGAACACGTGTTACATAAGAATCAGTATCTTTCAAACCCATACAGCCCCTCAGAATTCATCCGCATTTGCTTAATCAAATTGCCTGAACATTTACGACATATTATTTTGGCAGGACGTTGCAAAGAGGACATTGAAGCTTTTCAGGGACTTTTACAAGAATTGGAAATTGACACTGACAATCGCGGAACGCAAAAACAGGAACACAACAATTACAGGTCACATCTGTCACAGTTCCGCGATGAAAGAAATAATAACTGGACACGACAAGGCTATTCTCACAATACAAATCATGACCAAAACAGACATCATCCTCATGACAATCGTTGGCAGAATAATAGTTACAGAGAAAGATCGCTTTTCCATAGTAATGAATGTGACAGAGACAACCATAGAATCAGACAATATGGGAACCAAAATAATTATGATCAAGGGAGACAGAATAACTTTAGACGCAACAGTCCAGCGCGCAGTTACGATTCAGGGAGAAATTCTTCACCATGTGACCGACAAGAAAGAAACTTTGGAATCTACCGACATGACGACTGACGATATGATCGTAACAACAGACTTGAATTGCATCAGAACTGGCGAGCTTCAAACAGGGCAGGGCCTTCTCGTCAAGGTGAATTTGTAGAAGTTAGGTCTCCTAATCCCAATAACGACGCGCGCCAACAAAGAGACAGACATTGACTCACACCGCAGGGAGCCACGTGTACCGGCTGGCTCGGCGAAAAATAACATAGACGCTAACCTTGAGAAAAATTCCAGTATTCTCTACCGACGTATACCACATTATAATTGCGTTCAAGTTAACTCTGAGTACTAGGAAGAGTAAAGGTTTACACCACATTTCACATGTAAAGCCGTTTATTGAAAGATAATCTGCTTTGTAACTTTGTCTTTGCTATAAAACTTTTCACTTCACGTTACTAGTACGCGTTGTCACACTTTGAAACTGTTTTCATGCAACAATATTTTGAAGTTAACTATCCAGTCTAGAACCTACGGAACATACAGTAATTACCACTGCATTGTGACAGTGAACAGAGAACACATTGTTACTGTGTGTGTACATTCTTGCTTGATAGTTGCACGATTACTAACGACTATAAGGCTTAAATACTTAGAACATATACTGCTAATGAGATTTTAATGCAACATTTTGGTTTACTTGAAAAGACATTCCTTATTTCAAGTAGTTTTTGTGACATTAAAGATGACTTAGTATTTGGCTTATTTGACAGCTACACGATTTTATCACGACGCTACTAATGAGTGACAATTTACAATGTTGCTTTTGCGGTGTTTCTGTTTTATATCTGCACAGTTTTTCTGAATTTTTCTGGAAAGGAAAACATGTTCTAGTAGTAACTTTTGTGGTGTAGCTACAATGAGATAGACTTTCCCACAGCACAACAATACATTAAATTATAGTACTTTCTTGATCACGATAAGGTACATAATAACTACGATATCTATATGCATAGCATTTCACTTTTGTTTATCATGAGGTAAGTACATTGACTTCTGCAGAAGTTAGCTTTCGGAGGACGATAACTACAACACTTCTACAGAGATTATCTTACAACACGACACACAGTTTAGCGCTACAGTACACGTATTTGAGTGACTAATTTTGTACTTAAAACATTTATTTTTAAAGATATTTGTAGTACAATGATACAAAGGTTTTCCGTGATACATTTCATTCCATTGCTGTAATCTGCAACACCTGAGGATATAATTACATTAATCCTCAGGGGGGCACACGCTTACTTTGTATACCATATGTATGGCAAGCACATGGAGCCCTAGCTAATATGGTATTTGCTTATACAACTTTACACATCGGTACCATATTTCTCTAACACATTAATTACACAGCTATCTGATCATTTAACTGGGAGAGACAAACATTTATTTTACTACATCAGTGACAGATGTTTACGTAATTACACAGTTGGATAACTTTACACTTAGGAAATTGTATCTTGTCTGTACCTTGTGAACGGTTCACATTTTTTCGGAACCATTGTGATACTATGAGAGCTTTGAATGACATATTTGGTATGGGATCATGATTTTTAAAGTACGTTTGAGGGAGATGACACTTTTGACATGAGCAGAGAATTTTTTTAGGTTTTGAAATTATTGCAGAAAGCTATGACGTTTTTGAGATTTGACTGAGGTGTTATGATGTTATTATTACGACGACGATGTGAATTATGCTGCTAAGGTATGTTAATGATCAATAAGCTGATGCTATATGAGGAATTTGATTATGCTACGTATTTATTATGATGAAATATTGAAGAAGTGTCGACGAATATGTATATGTGTAATAAGGTAAGGAATAATGAGTAGTGGTTAGGGACTCTGGTTTGTGAAAAAGTATGTTGGAAACCGAGAATCGTACTTTAAGAGTTATGAAATGTGTGTATATGCGTGAATGTATCACTATGCTGGCGAATATTTTTGAAGGATTTTGTTTCTACAGATTTGTAACGCAAATTCTTGACCTGTGAAATATTTTTATGTGAGACTGTCACTGTAGCAGAAACTGCTGTCGTAAATATTTCGGTAAGAAAGTTAAGTGACCTCCTGCACGTAATGCGTTGTGGGCCCCCAGCTGCGCGACAGACGCCTTGAAAAAAGCCATTAGTGTGTGCCTGTCAGAGGCACAGGTGGAGAAAAAAAGAGACCATTATCCTCGCTATTGACGTTCTTTTGTAGAAAGCATCGTAAATACGACACACTCAAATTTGAAAAATTATGAATACTGTGGAGCTCTTAATTTATGATATTTACTAAAATGCCTAATGAAACGATGAGAAACATATCACTGCTATTGTCTTACTAGTTGAAAAATTGTTTACTGCACTATGAAACGCCATATGGCTCATGAATGACGTTTCACGCCTTGCTTTGTCTATTTTGTTTAATGTCTAGTTTCTAGCTGCACTGCAGCATTGGTTAAAATAAAATTTTATAGATGTACTAATATAAATATTTTCTGTCTGCAGATCCAGTATATAATAATAATGTGATATACTTCCAAAAAATGAGGGAGCACAAAAAGACATTTCCCTTCACAGGAACTGCATACATAATTTTCTTTTCAAGGTCTTGGTAATTTATTTCATAGAATAAGTTTTTGTGGTGCACCACTTTAATTATATAGACATTAAGATGTGAATATACATTTCCCTTATCTGCGTTGTTGTCTTTAGTGTACTATTTTTCCTGCTTGTGGGCTTGTCATGTTTAGGTATAAGTTATTACATTTATTGCTGCTTGCTTTGCTTACTTGCATTTTTTTGTCATTGCTGTTTGTATTAATTGTTTTGTGCTGCTGCATTGCCTCGTCCTGTAGTTAAGCATCTGAGCTCAATAGATTTAAGTTAGCTTAAGAGGGGGTAGACTATATAAGAGAATGAGTAGCGATGATTTGGAAGGAATGCATTGAGAAGCTATAAGAAAATTGTTTGGCCAAAAAAAGTATTTTGAAAGAGGATAGGAACAAAAAAATTAGGGTTTAGGGACAACAGGTTTAGGTAGGATTTTCTTGGAAATAAATGATGAGGTAAGATAATGGAAAATAAATAATGAGGTAAGAAATATGTGAACATATAAATACAAAAAGCATGCTTGGATAGAGTTTTTTTGGTGGAAACAAATGTTGAAATAAAACGAAAGATCTATGGAATGAAGGTTTGGGTTGGACTGCAGTACCAAATGTTACACTGAGAACAAACCCTGTCCTTTCCTTGTGTTATCCCACTATGTGTTTGTGTACCCTTGAATATTTATGTTCTTCTGGTCTTTATATGTTTATCTGATAAGAAATGTTACGGAATTCTTCTAATACTAAGCTACATTCACTATGATGAGGAATACTGTTATCCTCAAATATAATTTGCATTAATAACATGTTATTTACTTCGTAAAGATGTTTACATATTATTTATTCTGTTTTGTTCTAATGCTCATGTGTGAAGTTGATGTTTCAAAAGTTATTCTGATCTTTTATGTATGTACTTATGTCGTAATTTTTGTAACACTGATGTATTTGTTATTTCGATTCTTTTGTAAAGCCTGTATTACTGCAAATGTTATCTGTACTATTATGTTCTTTAATGATATATTTTTTACCTTTGTTATTGTATTCTCATGTTATAAAATTGTAGTTGACACTAGTTCATCAAATTAAGTAACTTGTAAGTTACATTTCACTGCGCACGTTTCTGTTGGTCATAGTATATGGACAATATGTGAGAAGTAGGGACTGATAGTGTTTGCACGTGTGTTAATAATTCAGCAAGGGACTGGATAACAGCATTGCTGGTTCTAAGAACATTGCAATCAAATTCGTTGTGAGTGGACTAGTGGCGGTTTATGGACTTGCTATATTGTCCACAAGACTCTTCGATGGTGATTGTGCACCTGCACAGTCGCAACAGTTGGCTGCTAGCCATCTCTACAAGGACTACAGTGGGTCTACACCTTTGATGACTCACCAATACCATTATTTCTACAAGGGCTGCAGTGGGTCTGCAACTCTGGTGGCCCACCAATACCATAATCTCTACTAGGACTACAGTGGGTATGCTCTGTGATGACCAACCTACCAATATTCTTCAAAACTTCGACTGACTCTGCTGTGGGTTTGCTCTGTTGTGGCCCATTACCAGTCAGCATGTCAAGAGTCAGCACAGTCTTTCCGTTGGAAGGACAACACTACTTCTTCAAGAATGCATGGAAATCCACTACTTCCATGTGCATTTTCTTTTTCTGCTCAGACATTGAGCAAAAACACTGCTATTTTACTGTGATATACGATCAGGACTGTCTCTATGGACTGTGAGAAAATTTTAGCTTTTGACCAACATTGTATCGATAAGTGTGTGCATTTCATTTCTTTGTTATGGTAATTATAAAAATTTTTTTCAAATCTCTATTGCCCACTGCCCAAAACAATTTGTAAAATTTTTTGTGGGGAGTATGGGGGCTATGTAAGTAGGCTGTTTAGGTTTTTTTATTGGTAACGCCACGTATCGCTCTGTATGAAGATAACTGGGTGTGCTGTGTGCAGTCTGTGGCTGGTTGGCATTGTTGTAATACTCGCCATTGTAGTGTTGGGCAGCTGGATGTGAACGGCGCATAGCGTTGCGCAGTTGGACGTGAGCCGCCAGCAGTGGTGGATGTGGGGAGAGAGATGGCGGAGTTTTGAAATTTGTAAGAATGGATGTCATGAACTGATATATATATATATATATATATATATATATATATATATATATATATATATATATATATATATATATATATAATGACTATTAAGGTAAATACATTGTTTGTTCTCTATTAAAATCTTTCATTTGCTAACTATACCTATCAGTAGTTAGTGCCTTCCGTAGATTGAATCTTTTATTTAGTTGGCAGTAGTGGTGCTCGCCGTATTGCAGTAGTTTGAGTAACCAAGATTTTTGTGAGGTAAGTGATTTGTGAAACGTATAGGTTAATGTTAGTCAGGGCCATTCTTTTGTAGGTATTTTTGAAAGTCAGATTGCATTGCGCTAAAAATATCGTGTGTCAGTTTAAGCACAGTCTTGTACAATTTTTCTAAGGGGACGTTTCAAGATGTTGGAACACGTGAGGCAATACTGACCCTACGACTTATCTTAGAAGCTAGATTAAGGAAAGGCAAACCTACGTTTCTAGCATTTGTAGACTTAGAGAAAGCTTTTGACAACATTGACTGGCATACTCTCTATCAAATTCTAAATGTGGCAAGTGTAAAATACAGGGAGCGAAAGGCTATTTACAATTTGTACAGAAACCAGATGGCAGTTATAAGAGTCGAGGGAGATGAAAGGGAGGCAGTGGTCGGGAAGGGAGTCAGACAGTATTGTAGCCTCTCCCCAATGTTATTCAATCTGTATATTGAGCAAGCAGTAAAGGACACAAAAGAAAAAATAGGAGTAGGTGTTAAAATCCATGGAGAAGAAATTAAAACTTTGCAGTTCGCTGATGACATTGTAATTCTGTCAGAGACAGCAAAGGACTTGGAAGAGCAGTTGAACGGAATGGATAGTGTCTTGAAAGGAGGGTATAAGATGAACATCAACAAAAGCAAAACGAGGATAATGGAATGTAGTCGAATTAAGTTGGGTGATGCTGAGGGAATTAGATTAGGAAATGAGACACTTAAAGTAGTAAAGGAGTTTTGCTATTTAGGAAGTAAAATAACTGATGATGGTCGAAGTAGAGAGGATATAAAATGTAGACTGGCAATGGCAAGGAAAGCGTTTCTGAAGAAGAGAAATTTGTTAACATCGAGTATAGATTTAAATGTCAGGAAGTCGTTTCTGAAAGGATTTGAATGGAGTGTAGCCATGTATGGAAGTGAAACATGAACAATAAAAAGTTTGGACAAGAAGAGAATAGAAGCGTTTGAAATGTGGTGCTACAGAAGAATCCTGAAGATTGGATGGGTAGATCACATAACTAATGAGGAAGTATTGGACAGAGTTGGGGAGAAGAGGAGTTTGTGGCACAACGTGACAAGAAGAAGGGACCGTTTGCTAGGACATGTTTTGAGGCAGCAAGGGATCACAAATTTAGTATTGGAGGGCAGCGTGGAGGGTAAAAATCGTAGAGGGAGACCAAGAGATGAATACACTAAGGAGATTCAGAAGGATGTAGGTTGCGGTAGGTACTGGAACATGAAGAGGCTTGCACAGGATTGAGTAGCATGGAGAGCGGCATCAAACCAGTCTCAGGACTGAAGGCCACATCAACAACAAATATTTATTGCTTTTGCTTGATCTTGTTTTATTTGGATTATTTTCAGAATATAATGCTCCTGAATTTTATAATGTACCTTCATATTGTGATAAATGTTCATTAATTTTTTGTTTAAATCATTTATAGTAATTTGTTTTTCAGTTGAATGTTTTCTTAATCCATCTGTACCTTCATTTGTTTTTTCACCAATTTTTAATTTATCACCATTAAATTCTAGAGGTAATTACCAACATATTTAAACTTACCAACAAATATTAAACCACATACTTCATTCTCACTATAATTAATATAATTTAACATTCTTTCACTAACATTGGTTTTTTTAGTTTCATTTATCTTTTTACTTTCTTTTTCTTCTTGCTATTTATTAAATGTCTCTTTAATTTCTGATTCACATAAAGTATAATCATATTTTCCAGTAATATAATCAGTCTAACCTGTTAATTTTTTAATTGGTGATAAATCTCAAAAGCGTATATTTTAATTTTCTTAATTTTCGTTGTAAACAGTATCACCTAAACCTTCAATATCTTGTTTTACTTTTTCAATAGCATCAGTAACAGGTTGATCTTCCTTTTTATAGTTTTCATATTCTGTTGTTGGTTGCTTTTGCCAAAGCTAAAATTGATCATTTAATTCTTCTCCTTTCAATCTATTTTGTTTAGCTTTTTAACAACTTCTACATTGCAAACATTTATTAAGGAAGAATAAATGTTAGTTATGTTTAATGTTTACATTGTTAAAGTTAATGATCATGTTTGTAATTAATGTTTATGTTATTAAGAAATGTTGTATTTTATTTCTAAATTTACCTTCATTTGGTTTCCTAGACTTATCTATTGTGAAAAATTCAAACACCTCATTCCTAAATTATTACAAATTTCTTTAAAATTATCAAACTTGAAATCTCCACCGACAAACTCATGATAAATATATTTAAAAAATCTGAAATATCTCTAACTACTAGCTTTGGTATATTTGAATATGTTTCAGCTAAGTAAAGACAATCTATACCTCCATGCCTACTTCTAGTATAATATTTTCTTACAATATCTTGATATTCTAGATTAAAATCAGCAAACACAAGTACTGAATTTTCTTCACATTAATCTAAAGGAACAATTTCTTCATAATTTTCAATAAAATTAATTATTTGTTTATTAATTTTATCTTCAATTTTTACACATTGTTTTATAAATTCTTGATACTTTGGTTAGTCTTAACTTTTTGAACAAATATATAATTCTTTAATTTCATTCCAGTTTGACCATCCTGGAACTGAAATTTAATTATCAATCATTAACATTGTTTTACCACAACCACTTAGTCCAATTATTGCACATCTAACAGAATTTGGCGAAAATTTACCATGTTCGTTTTAACTTGTTTTGCATTCTTACTTATGGTTCCCAATCTATTTTGTTCATTTATTTAGTAATTTTTTACTGTAGTAAATCAGTAGATTATTTCAACTCAGTGATATATCTTCAATACTTAGAAAGAGATATACAGTTCCAATATATGATAGTTATTCTAATGTTTCATTAGTTGGTTTTTTTTAACTTTTTTGCTCCTAATATTATACAAAAAATAACAAATTTTCTTGTGATGGAGAAACGATATAAATTCCTGTAGGTTAATATAGTAACAAAAATTTTAAAAATTTATACATTCGAAAAAACCTAATGTGCACATTAAAGCAGACGAAATTTAAAATAGAATTATTACGGATAGTGATGTAAAATTGTATATGGATATAGAAGATAGTATTGGAAGTTCACTTGGTTTTAGTAATCAAGTGGTTGAAGCTAATGAAGACACCATAGCTAAAGATGTTCCTAAAAATTCCTTTTGAGTTAATAAATATAAATTTTAGTCTTGCTGATGTAAAACATATTTTCCAGTAATATAATCAGTCCAACCTGTTAATTTTTTAATTGGTGATAAATCTCAAAAGCGTATATTTTAATTTTCTTAATTTTCGTTGTAAACAGTATCACCTAAACCTTCAATACCTTGTTTTACTTTTTCAATAGCATCAGTAACAGGTTGATCTTCCTTTTTATAGTTTTCATATTCTGTTGTTGGTTGCTTTTGCCAAAGCTTAAATTGATCATTTAATTCTTCTCCTTTCAATCTATTTTGTTTAGCTTTTTAACAACTTCTACATTGCAAACATTTATTAAGGAAGAATAAATGTTAGTTATGTTTAATGTTTACATTGTTAAAGTTAATGATCATGTTTGTAATTAATGTTTATGTTATTAAGAAATGTTGTATTTTATTTCTAAATTTACCTTCATTTGGTTTCCTAGACTTATCTATTGTGAAAAATCCAAACACCTCATTCCTAAATTATTACAAATTTCTTTAAAATTATCAAACTTGAAATCTCCACCGACAAACTCATGATAAATATATTTAAAAAATCTGAAATATCTCTAACTACTAGCTTTGGTATATTTGAATATGTTTCAGCTAAGTAAAGACAATCTATACCTCCATGCCTACTTCTAGTATAATATTTTCTTACAATATCTTGATATTCTAGATTAAAATCAGCAAACACAAGTACTGAATTTTCTTCACATTAATCTAAAGGAACAATTTCTTCATAATTTTCAATAAAATTAATTATTTGTTTATTAATTTTATCTTCAATTTTTACACATTGTTTTATAAATTCTTGATACTTTGGTTAGTCTTAACTTTTTGAACAAATATATAATTCTTTAATTTCATTCCAGTTTGACCATCCTGGAACTGAAATTTAATTATCAATCATTAACATTGTTTTACCACAACCACTTAGTCCAATTATTGCACATCTAACAGAATTTGGCGAAAATTTACCATGTTCGTTTTAACTTGTTTTGCATTCTTACTTATGGTTCCCAATCTATTTTGTTCATTTATTTAGTAATTTTTTACTGTAGTAAATCAGTAGATTATTTCAACTCAGTGATATATCTTCAATACTTAGAAAGAGATATACAGTTCCAATATATGATAGTTATTCTAATGTTTCATTAGTTGGTTTTTTTTTAACTTTTTTGCTCCTAATATTATACAAAAAATAACAAATTTTCTTGTGATGGAGAAACGATATAAATTCCTGTAGGTTAATATAGTAACAAAAATTTTAAAAATTTATACATTCGAAAAAACCTAATGTGCACATTAAAGCAGACGAAATTTAAAATAGAATTATTACGGATAGTGATGTAAAATTGTATATGGATATAGAAGATAGTATTGGAAGTTCACTTGGTTTTAGTAATCAAGTGGTTGAAGCTAATGAAGACACCATAGCTAAAGATGTTCCTAAAAATTCCTTTTGAGTTAATAAATATAAATTTTAGTCTTGCTGATGTAAAACATATTTTCCAGTAATATAATCAGTCCAACCTGTTAATTTTTTAATTGGTGATAAATCTCAAAAGCGTATATTTTAATTTTCTTAATTTTCGTTGTAAACAGTATCACCTAAACCTTCAATACCTTGTTTTACTTTTTCAATAGCATCAGTAACAGGTTGATCTTCCTTTTTATAGTTTTCATATTCTGTTGTTGGTTGCTTTTGCCAAAGCTTAAATTGATCATTTAATTCTTCTCCTTTCAATCTATTTTGTTTAGCTTTTTAACAACTTCTACATTGCAAACATTTATTAAGGAAGAATAAATGTTAGTTATGTTTAATGTTTACATTGTTAAAGTTAATGATCATGTTTGTAATTAATGTTTATGTTATTAAGAAATGTTGTATTTTATTTCTAAGTGAAGTGATATCAGGTGTTCCCCAGGGAAGCGTCCTGGGGCCTCTACTGTTCCTGATCTATATAAATGACCTGGGTGACAATCTGAGCAGTTCTCTTAGGTTGTTCGCAGATGATGCTGTAATTTACCGTCTAGTAAGGTCATCCGAAGACCAGTATCAGCTGCAAAGCGATTTAGAAAAGATTGCTGTATGGTGTGTCAGGTGGCAGTTGACGCTAAATAACGAAAAGTGTGAGATGATCCACATGAGTTCCAAAAGAAATCCGTTGGAATTCGATTACTCGATAAATAGTACAATTCTCAAGGCTGTCAATTCAACTAAGTACCTGGGTGTTAAAATTATGAACAACTTCAGTTGGAAGGACCACATAGATAATATTGTCGGGAAGGCGAGCCAAAGGTTGTGTTTCATTGGCAGGACACTTAGAAGATGCAACAAGTCCACTAAAGAGACAGCTTACACTACACTCGTTCGTCCTCTGTTAGAATATTGCTGCGCGGTGTGGGATCCTTACCAGGTGGGATTGACGGAGGACATCGAAAGGGTGCAAAGAAGGGCAGCTCGTTTTGTATTATCACGTTATAGGGGAGAGAGTGTGGCAGATATGATACACGAGTTGGGATGGAAGTCATTACAGCATAGACGTTTTTCGTCGCGGCGCGAGCTTTTTACGAAATTTCAGTCACCAACTTTCTCTTCCGAATGCGAAAATATTTTGTTGAGCCCAACCTACATAGGTAGGAATGATCATCAAAATAAAATAAGAGAAATCAGAGCTCGAACAGAAAGGTTTAGGTGTTCGTTTTTCCCGCTCGCTGTTCGGGAGTGGAATAGTAGAGAGATAGTATGATTGTGGTTCGATGAACCCTCTGCCAAGCACTTAAATGTGAATTGCAGAGTAGTCATGTAGATGTAGATGTAGATGTAGATTATTTTCATATAGAAACTTATATTATTATTTCATTTAAATAAATTGCAGAGGTTGCTGGACCAATAATTTATGAACCAAAATATCCTGTAAATGTTCCTATCTCTAATACAAATCAAGATTTAGAAGTTACTATAACTGATGAAAATGATAATTTAATTGATTTTAATGGTGCTACTGTTACAGTTATTTTAGAAATATCTTAATATGTTAATAAACATTTTCCTTAATATATAAGTAATTGTTATAAGAATAATGATTAAAATTGAAAGTTATCAGTTTGACTCATTGCCTGTGAATGAGAAAACTAGATATAATTTAAATGTCCCTAACAAAAAGTAAAATAAATATTGGTTGATGGTTGGCTGCATCCAAATCATGTACAATTGTACATGAATTTTAATATTATTGGAAATGAAGGAACAGATTATCCAACTTATGATGGAAAATTAAACAAAAAATTAATTGATAATTATGTAGCAAAATTGTTTGTCTTTGTAACAATTAAGAAATTAATAATATTTTATCTAGAACTGATTATCCTTTTATTTCATTAACAGTTTTATTACATTTAGCTTCATCTGTTACTAACAAGATAAGTTTAGAGTGACACATAATTAATACAGGAAGAGTAAAAAATAAAAGAAAAGAAGCACTTTATCGATTATCATAACTTGATGAATTTCTTAAAGATTATAAAGAAATTATATGAGAATGAGGTTTAACTGTAATTTTCACACGTAATTCACCTCCTAGAGAGGTAATTCTTCGTTGGACTGATATAAATGATGCTGGATTCGAAATAAAAGATACTCTTCCTAAAGAAGGTAAAACTGTTATAGTATCTATGGAAGTTCGAGTACCTGTTGTTAAAAATGAACCAAATTACGAACTTGAACAAGAACAGAAGAAGTTGCTGATTTATCTAATAAATTTTGCTGTACTGGGCCACAAATATAAAGTACATTATTTCCCACATAGGTGCCAGTACAGAGAAGGCTATAATTAAATATGCTTCCTGGAATTAAAATTAAAAAAACCAGTTAGCTACCAATATGCACACAGATATAAAAGCCCTAAAGTGTCGACCCCAGGGACCAAAAGAGAACACATTCATATGTTACTCTTGCTCTTGGTGTGCAATAAGACACCAAAGCATTGGATGTAATAGTCTGTCTTAACATCTTTACAGTTTAAAGGATTGTAAGAAGCTGTGTCACAAACGTAATTACGCATGCTACGATTAGACTACAATATGCATGTCAGTTTTGGACATTTTGGTGATCAAAGATGTACCAGTATAGTTTTGCAAGACTATCAGGGGAGTCAGAAAGAAATTTGCTAACTATGACAGATGTCAGGTGGGAATCGACCTACATGTAGCATTACCAAAATAAAATGATGGTTTCAATTACATTTTTATTTTCAAAATTTATAAAACTGTATGCATTAAAGAAGGGTACTAGTAAAAACAATATTGAAAATAATGGTGGAATATTTTCAAAGTACAAAAGGTATCAAAAGCAATACTTTCTGACATTGTTGCGCAATTTATTTCTAATACTTGGAGAAACTTTGTACATGGAGAAAATATGAATTATGTATAGATATTACAAATTACTATAACACTACAGTATTTGATATGCCATATTTTGTTTTTGTTGTATTTCAGACAAATCGTAAAAATAATCAGTTAGTTGATTCATCATTATCTGAACATGTTAAACTACAGAATATTTATTTAAGAAATGGTAGAAAAGATGTTTTTCCTTAAGAAATGTGGAATGATAATCCACCAAATAATTTTCTAAAAGCATATGATGCAGTTTTAGATTTTAATTGAATTACTTTACTAAAATCAGATATTGATGTTAGTCCAATTAGTCTTATAGCTAATTATCCAATTTATGAAATCAATATGACACATAGAAAGAATGTTGTAAGTACACAGTAAACAACTATGAAACTTTGTGCAACTTTTAATGATAAAGTTCCAAATGATACACTTGCTTATGTAATATTTTATGGTAAAAAGGATCTTACATATGATGCACATTATAGATTGTTTATGGCAAATTTTTAATTACTAATATTTGCTTCTATATAAATGAATGAAAAACTATAAAAAAATTATGGAAATTTTGACTTTATGTTTCTACACGTTCCTGAAATGTGTTAAGAGAGATAAAAAAATAAAAAATAAAAATTTTAATATCTTACTTGTTAAAGGATTCCTGGGAATCGACTTTTTTGTTTATTAAGTTATTTTGATGAAATTCGGTACATGGCCTGCTGTAGATTCCATACAAATGTAATTGAAGAAAAAACTCGGTTTTTTGCATTTTATAACAAAAATTGGGTCTGTTGCATTTATATGTTTCCAGCTATCCACTATTGCATTTTATATGTTTCAAGCTGTACTTTCATAGCAGTATAGACATCTATGATTGCTACTGAGAACTAACTAGATATTAACTTCTGTCAACAATGGCAAAGAGGTAAGTTCCATTTACTTTAATGTGGGAACATACTTCACTTTAGATTAATTTTCTCTATTTTTGTTTTTAATTTTGTTGTCCAAAATAACATTCATCAATTGCTCACGTTTGTTCTCCAATTTTAAATGGAATAATGTAAAGAAAATAATGAATTTGAGCCTGAAATAAATTTATGAAGAAGCTGATTTTCAGAAGATACTTTGTCAGTAGAATTCCAACTATATATACTTTCTTCAAGTTAATTTACTTCAGCCCAACTTCACATAATCGTTGGCTAATGAGAGTGCACATATCAAAGGTCATTATAACGTATTTGTGTGAAGAGTGCTACCCATTTGGCTAAAACATCCAGCACACTCAGCTACGTACTTAATAACAGCTCGAATAAAAGAAGTGGTTTTGTTAATTCCGAAATTAGTCTTCGTCTAGCGCTGTGTACATACGGTCAGAGGAGAAAAAAATGTGTGTAGGACTCCCCTGATAGTCTTGCAAAACTATGCTGGTACATCTTTGATCACCACAATGTCCAAAACTGACATGCATATTGTAGTGTAATTGTAACATGGGTAATTGCGTTTGTCACAGAGCTTCTTGCAATTCTTTAAACTGTAAAGATGTTCAGACAGACTATTACTTCCAAAATAATCAGTTAGTTGATTCATCATTATCTGAACATGTTAAACTACAGAATATTTATTTAAGAAATGGTGTCTTATTCAACACCAAAAGCAAGAATAACATATGAATGTGTTCTCTTTCGGTCCAAGGGGTCGAAACTTTAGGGTTCATATATCTGTGTACATATTGGTAGCTAACTGGTTTTTTAATTTTAATTCCAGGAAGCATGTTTAATTATAGCCTTCTCTGTACTGGCACCTATGTGGGAAATAATGTACTTTATATTTGTGGCCCAGTACAGCAAAATTTGCATCAGGAAATAAATATAACGATGGAGACAATTAAACATTTTAATAAATGCATAATCTAAATTAGTTATCTCAATAATATCTTGGCTAGAAGAGCTGTGATTACCAAAAATAGTTGTACCGACCGTAATGGCGGACAACAATAGGGTAAGATAGTAACTAATAAAACTTTTAATAACTGCAGCAAAGGACGCATTTCTTCCATAAATAAAAGAGGGTTACAATAATAACAAATAACGTTTTGTATTCTGAATACGATTTGAGTAAATTAACAATTATTACACTTGTTACAGACCTCTTAATACAGAATGTAGGAAGAGTGTATATTGCTTGTTCAATAATACTGCTCGAAAAGGTACAATGTCTTCTCTTTTATCAGACAAATGAAAATTAACAGAGTATATATTGCCTTGTTTAATCATTGTGTACTTGGATAACAAAGTGTGCTTATTGTCTTTGTCCTTTTCACTCAATGTCCTCCACATGAAAAAAATTCAATGTTTGTCACATATTACAGAAAAAATATTAAGTCATTTTTTTCAAATATTCTTAGAGAGAAAAATATTCCAGGAGACGATACATAGCCCTCTGGACTGTTTAAGACATTTACGTGAAATGTTATGCCTTAACAGACCACCTATGTGAAACTGACATAAGTTTATCTCGTATATTCCGTGTAGTCGCACTAGTTTTTATACACGAATACGCTGAATTGCAGTTGCAGATTTTACATTACTTGAGGTTGCAAGGTTACGTAAATTTTGTATTTCATGTAGTGTAGAACTTGATTAGACCACCTAATAAAGGTTACAATGACATTTGGTATCAGAAAAATCGTAGTACTGACTGTGCACAAACTTGCTGGCGCCGCTATTTTACCTCACCAAACGTCAGGTTTCAGTAAAATATGCATCTTTGGCAGTCTAGTATTGTATCTCTGTGATGCAAATAAAGGTATATTTTTGCATTTTCAAGTTTTTTGTGGCGTAAAGACTGTTCCATAACATTTTGGGCGTGCAGGTACATACATTAAGCACCTTCTTCTAATATTTCGGCTGAATGCTATCCAGCCATCTTCAGAGTGAGCTGTGGTGGCTAACGCTCCAGCACTTGCTCTGTCCTTTTAAACCCGAGGACCAAACCACTGCGTATGCAGCCAAAGATACACAAGGCACCAGAAATGTTGATAGATGGCAAAGAGATGTAACATATGCGTGGAAATTATATCTATGGTTGTGGAGTCAATCCACACGGTCATATTGATGTGTCACAGAGAGCTGCACTGTCGTGGCATTTTCTGTGCGTTTAATTACAGAAATTGCCGGATTCCATTATTTGTCCAAGATGAAGCCACTATCTCAGTTAATTAAATTCGTCGCCAACTGAATTTCAGTTGCTTCTTTCACGACTGAGTCCCAGAAAAATGAAGTCGAGACTAATATTTCGATAATATCGTACACCATAGAGTGGGCAGTGTTAATAGTGTGCTCCACTACCACAGAATTATTAGGTTGTAAGAGACGGGTGTACCTGCTGTGCTCTGTGCATCTCTCCTGGAGTGAACGTGTCGTTTGACCAATGTACAAACAGAAGTCGAAAGCACCAAATCACCTTTAATAAAACCGAGGAATGCTGCAGTCTTTGGCGGAGGGCGAAAAATCACTTTCACTTTATATTTACTGAGGATCCAGTCTATTTTTGACGAAAGGCTTCCCATGTCTTTCAGGAAAAACATGGATTTATAGCTATCCATGTACGATAATGTCGAAGTATTAGCCTCGACGTAAGCTTTCTGGGACTCAATAGTGAACGAAACAATTGCAATTCGGTTGGCAACCAATTTTTAATAGAGACAGTGGCTTCAACTTGGACAAATCATAGATTCTGGCAATTTCTGTAATTAAATCACAAAGACGTCGTGACGATGCAGAGCTCCGTGACACATCAATATCACTGTGTGGATCGACTGTGCAGCCACAGATTTAATTTCCATGCATATGTTTCACCCCTTTGCCTTCTATCAACGCCTCAGGCGCCTTGTGTATCTTTTGCCACATACACAGTGGTTTGGTCCTCGAGTTTAAAAAGACAGAGCTAATGCTGGAGCGTTAGTCACCACGGCTCACTCTGAAGATGGCTGAACGGTATTCAGCCGAAATACTAGAAAAGAAGCTGAAGTTATGCGGCTGTACTCCCGAAATTTTATGGAAAAGGCACGTTTATTTGCATATGCAACTAAAGAGGTGCTGTGGCTGTGCTTCTTTCAAAGACATACTTTAGCTGAAGCACCAGCATTAGGCCATATTGGATTTCGTCAAGCACGGAATTGGTGTTTTTTTTAAGATAATCGTATTATAACTAATGTCGTGGAGAATCTTTCGAAAAGGTACAATTTATTGATATTAAATATCAGATAATGCGTTATTGGGGTTTCATTGTTTCAGAACTTATGACACAAGAGAAAGAGTCCAATTGGTGTCTGTCACTGTAGTGTAGTAGATAATATCATCAGTAGTGGGCAAAGAGAGCAAACTGTAAATGTGATTGTTTTGGTTCATGCGATATCATCTGTAAAAACTTTATTATTCAACTTCATGCTCTTGAGGGCATCTGGGACTTGTTGTTAATAATTTACAAATTAAACATGAACACATGGAAATGTGAGTGAATATTGAAAACAAGTTTCTTGTTTGGTACAAAAAACTACAATTTATCGTCAGAACAAGGAACTGGAAAAGCCTCCTGCTTGTGAGAGAGAATCAAACCGTGACCTCACTGTCAGGCGAATGTAAAGTATAAAAGCAAATTGATAGGTTGGTTATTTTAGGAGATTTCTTTTCAAAACAAGAAAACACATTCAAGTGAAGCAGTTATTCAGACGAAATATATTCTGATAGCTGTGGATATATATTTCTCTTGGTGTTTCAATTACTTGCAAAAGCAAAGGAAGAAGTTCAGTTTTCTGGTAATGAATAAAAAATTTTCACGCAATTTAGAACATACTGCACACTATCGGCACATTTATTTTATTGTGAGGGAGCTTCTCCTGAAGTACTTTCTACAATACATACTACTACGTAAAGAACAGGTATATAGAATGAGATTTTCACTCTGCAGCGGAGTGTGTGCTGATATGCAACTTCCTGGCAGATTAAAACTGTGTGCGGACCAGGAGTCCCGAGTTCGTGTCTCTGTCCGGCACACAATTTTAATCTGCCAGGAAGTTTCAACTGGCATATAGTTGACTGGTTCTCACTTTCAAAGAAAAAAAAATCAGCAATAGTCGTAATTTTATGCACAAGCTAAACTGCTTTTCACATAACCAGTCCACGGTATTTCATTGATATTATAGTCATACAAATAAATTCTGGTCATATGTAAGGGCGGTTAATGACACCAAAGTTCGTGTCCAGTCCCTAGCGAATGAGATAGGAACTGAAATGAAGGGCAGCAAAGAGAAAGCTGAAACGCTTAACTCCGCTTTCCAATGTTCCTTTACATTGGAAAACAGGAGAATTACCCCAGTTTAATCCTTGTACTACTGAAACAATGAATTAAATAAGTTGAGAATCGTTAAAACTGAACAAAGCTCCAGGCCTCGATGGAATCCCTGTCTGATTCTATACTGAAATTGCGGTCGAGTATCCCATCTTTTAACTATAATCTATCGTAGATCCCTTGAAAAAAAACTGTGCCCCGTTCTTGGAAAAAGGCACAGGTCACACCTGTCTACATGAAGGGTAGTAGAAGTGATACACAAAACTACTGTCCAGTATCCTTGACATCGATTTGTTGTACAATCCTAGAATGTGTTCTGAGTTCAAACGTCATGAGGCATCATAAACAGAATGACCTCATCAATGCCAACCAGCATGCATTTCAAAAATATCTATCATATGAAATCCAACTTCCAATTTTCTCACATGACATGCTGAAAGCTTTGGATCAAGGCAGCCAGGTAGATGCTGTGTTTCTTGATTTCTGAAAAGCATTTTACTCAGTACTACACCTACACTTATTGTAAAAATCTGATCATATGAAGTCTCAAGTGTAGTATGTGACTAGATTGAGGATTTTTTAGTAGGGATGATACAGCATGTTATCTTGGATGTAGAGTCATCGTCAGATGTAGAATTAACTTATTCCTGGAACAGCATTCATGTCGAGTAAAGTTGGCAACAACTGAAGAGCACTCTTGGTATTTTCACGTACGTCATTTCATATTTACGTGAGGCCCACAAGGAAGACAGGCCGAGGCACATATGTCACAAAGGTAGTTCTGAGCTCGTTTGCTCACATAACTCAGCAGACAAAATGGGTTTCTAAACCTGTTAACTCGCGACTGGGAGTGTATGTGATAACGAGAATTGCATCTTACACTGGAATCTGGTACTATGAAATCTTACTGATTACTAATTGTACAACAAAATTTAAGATCAATTCTCGACATAAATGGTATAACGGCTTGTTTGTATCATTTAGTTCAAATGGCTCCGAGCACTATGGGACTTAACATCTTAGGTCATCAGTCCCCTAGAACTTAGAACTACTTAAACCTAACTATCCTAAGGACATCACACAACACCCAGCCATCACAAGGCAGAGAAAATCCCTGACCCCGACGGGAATCGAACTCGGGAACTCGGGCGTGGGAAGCGAGAACGCTACCGCACGACCACGAGATGCGGGCGTATCATTTAGTCTCTTCTGCGTAGCAGTCCTCATTTCATACAAAATGTGGTGCCTTATGCAAGTGATGATCATTTTGACAGGATTTTAATTTTACTGTACTCCAGTACAGTTGCAATAAATTATTAGTAGGCCTATGCACTTTCTGTTGTTGTATGACTAATAACAGTAACATTCCATAATAATGGATTCCAGTAGAAGATGCAATTCTCGTTTGCGCATACACACCCAGTTACGAGTTAACAGGTGTAGAAACGCAGTTATCCTGTTGAGTTGAGCGAGGGAGCGAGCGAGCTCGGCCTACCTTCGTCATGTACGAGCCACGGCCGGTCTTTCTCGTAGGCCTCGATATTTTCGTAGTCGTCGTCTGCAGAAATAGCATGTCAAACATGAGAGATAAACGTTCCAGATCGCAAAACGTCTCGCTTGAGGATACCTTGAAGCTGGTATATACTGTGAATGAGTTCAAGAGTTTAGTAGAAAACACAAAAACTGTTGCAGTCTCATTTAGTGGAAATATTAGTGCCATACATTGAACTAAATTGGTAGGGTGCATATATGTATAACTTCCTATCTTGAATTTAATTAAATGATCGGGTATTTGTCATTTGACCAGTAAGAGATCTTTCTAGATTTCCACATACACAATTCGAAAAAAATATGCAACAGTTTCCATTCACAAACAACTTCACATAGATCGAATGAGCAGCAACAATTGATGTATAATTATTATTATCACTATTATTATTTAAAGAAAGAAACACGTAAATATTATGCACAGAAAAGGTAGCAAAGTTTGTAGACTGGCGGCCCCGCATATGTGTAATGTAAGTTCCAAAAATACACAATCTGATAAAATTGTCACAGAAGGACGCCACAGTCAGTTAGATTAAGATGCAACATTTGTATACCATCCATCAAATGCAACTGTAGGGCAGATGGTGAATTGAAAAATTCAATTGTAAGCAGGTACATAAATAGAAGCAACTGTGAAATGCTGTCTGCTTTATGAAATAGTTGATTTTTATAGTTTCTCGAACAAACTGTGACAACATAGACATCATGGAGGTTGATTTGACTGAAAATTCAGAAAGGTGTTACTGGCTAGCTTGCTCTTGTACTTACATCTTAGAATGATTCATTCATTACAACAGCAATGGGTGTTATACAGAAAATTTGTGCATCCACTTCTGCAATTCTTGGGCATGTATAAATCATGTTCCTTTGATGTGATGATTATTAACTGTAGCGATGGTGTATTTATAAAGAATGAGATGCCACCATTTACAATAGACTTCCATTATCTTTTCTATAATCTTTGGGTGGAAATGACCTAAGGCACATACCAAACTGAAGGCTGCTGTTATTATGTCTTACCATAAATGGTTGAGAAACTGTTCCATACATAATTTTGGACTGCACAATTATCTCTAGCACATGTATGTAAACTTGTGGGGGGAAGGGGAAGTAACCAGAGGCTTGGCAGATTTTTTGGTAGGGAAGATACAGCATGTTATCTTGGATGTAAAGTCATCGTCAGATGTAGAATTAACTTCGGGTGTGTTCCAGGGAACTGTTCACTAAAACAGTTATTGTCCCAATGGGATATAAGAGTGAATAATATTTTCTGCTATAGATTTAGCTGAGTGAACTAGGGATATCAGTATGCTATCAAACTTTTTGCTACATTAAACAATCACAATAAGCCATCAATTTCAGAAAAATGGTGCTTCACACAAGTGCAATATAAGATATTTCCGTTTAAGTTACCCCCAACTCGATACAGCTTGACATAATGGAGAACACTGAATATAACTTGTTATTCAAGGAAATTAAAAAATTATTTTCCTTGCACTTTTTCCACCTGCTACGACTATGCAGATAATTAGATTCCTGTTCTGTTCTTATAGCATACAAATACAGCTGTTATTTTATGACGAATATGGTAATCTTATGTGTCTAAGAGTAATAACAAAGAAACAACAGCTATGTCTTATAGCTAGGGACGCATCACTTTTTTAAGGAAAAATCTGCCTTTCCTCTTAATCTTACTGTGTTAAAGTTAGCCTGAGTAAGAACAAATAGTTCACTGTCTTCAGTGAATAATGGTAGGTGGGAGACAATCTCCTTGCTCTGAAGCATTATCAGTCCTGTAATCCTAATGTTTTCAATAAAAGGTGTAAAATTGTTTTGGCACAGCTGCAGCGTTTACAAAAAGTGGGCATTTCTAACAGAAAACAAAGTGGAACAATATATTTTGATATTGATGGTATTGTTTCGTCTAGTCGTTTAGCTATGCGCAAAATCGATGTTTCGTCAACAATAGAAAAAGATGCAAACAGCACACATAATTGGTGTGGGTTTTCGATTTGGTTAAGTCTGTTATGGCACTATCTGCTAAATAAGACGAAATAGTCCTTTTCGCTACCTGCAGCAACTGTAACACAAACCAGATAAACAAGACTGTTCTACGAATCGTCATTTCCTGCTAAATAAGACAATTGTAGCACACACCAGATAAACAAGACTATTTTCTATAAATCGTCATTTTAATGTGCCTGATTTACAAAAATAACATGACAGAATTAACGAAGTTCTGAAATCAAATGCATATTACTATAAACGAATAGTATTATTGAGGAAAACAGATAAATAGTGTCACCTGTCCGTCGAAACCTCGATATAAATTTGAAATCGGCGACATCTCATTTTCTTCTCCTTCCTCGTTCTCACGAACAGTTCTGCCAAAATATTGTCATAGCTGTATGCATCTCTCACTATTCCGCCATCTTGAAAAGTTATTCCCCGATTAAGCTCGCTAACCGGCAAGAAATCGCCGGTTATGTTATCCCGAGTTTATTCTCCTGTTAGGCGTTATTCCTGTTTCTTAAAACGCGTTTCTCGCGCTATTTCCAGAATAGCGCTTAACCGGCTGCTAACTGGAAACTGTACAACCGCACCTAAGGCCACTAAGTTAAGGTCATACCTGCCAGTGAACTATTTGTTCTTACTCTGGATAAGTTTAACACAGTAAGATTAAGAGGAAAGTAAGATTTTTTCCTTACAAAAAAGTGATGCTTCTCCAGGTATAGGAAGTAGCTCTTGTTAAGTCATACCTGGTTTGAGTATTATCTCCTTTGATAACTCGTTTGTTTGTTGAAGATGAGTTGGGACGGACATCCTCTTCTGCCTCAGGTTTTTATTTCGGTCCAGCGTATGTTTTGACGCCAGTCTTGATGTTTGGTGTACTTTCATACTTAAACTAATGAGAGAGCTTCTGTCTCCTGCAGCTCGTGAGAGTGTATTTCAACATGGGGGAAGGGACCTCCTCCCACTCCGAAAGGTCCACTGTCCATGTCTGTTGCACCACCAGCTATCAAATTAATATAAAACTTGTAATCTCGATGAACAAAATAGCTCACACATTAAAAGGAATCCTTTGTTAGGATGGACATCAGACACTACAAAACACACGTGAGCGTGAGCCAGATACCATAAATGGGCTGAAGAAACAAATTTAAACAAAAATTCAAAAAACACATTTTGTTCCTTACTTTCTGATTTCATACACAACATCAGTCTTCGTAGGTCACCGTCACCACACATTTCTCATTCAGTTATCTTTACTTATTCCTGCACAACTTCCACTAGTCACCCCCAAACTTCACGTACAATTTGAGATATAGCTTACTTCGAAATATGAAATAAATATTACGGCTCTGAATTGACACTTCTGTTGCCAGTAAACGAAGAGTAATAGCAAGTCGTTGGTTGACTAGATTGCTTGTCAGGGATTTGTGTCTATTTTTTAAATAAATGGTGCTACCTTATTTGGCAGAATATGAGAATCACTGGTTCACATCGAAGTGAAGTCTTGGAAATCAGTGCTTCATTCCATATTTAACTCCTGCTGCAAGCTATTCCCGCCACTTCTTTTAAAGCATGTTTTTGTTTACCACTGACAACGACTCCTATCTGTTCATTTGCTTGAAACTTCGTATCATTGCGAAGCACTATTCATCAGTTATCGTCCTCGTCACATGACATATAACGTAGCATATGATGAGACTACTATACAAGAAACAGCGTTCATGACGATGCAAATCTACTAATTGATATGTCAGCCGCCAGTGCTGACAGAGTCGCAATAAACTAAGCTGTAAATACATGGCGAAAGTCCGCATGATTGCTATATAAACATGTTTCCAGTGGTAGCGAGTGGGTTGTTAGAAGTATGAAACAATATTTATAGTGTTTGTAGAACATCAGAAATGGTAGGCATTCGTTCATGCAACAAATATGTGCGCGTAACACTCATAGATAGGCGGTTTCGACATAACTAAGGCGTATGTACCTGCGAAACAACTTTCGTAATGTGGTGACGTATGCGTAGCTCGTGGACTAAATGTCTTGCGAATTATGGAACTTATACATGTTTTATTCGCCTTAAGTGTGTGGAACTACGGGTTCCAAGGAATGTTTGGCTGTATTTGTCCATAATATTCCTCTTTGATGCATACTGAGAACTGATATTCTTCCTCTCATTGTCGTCTTATTATTTTATGGAGTATTATTCAGGTCTGATGACTGTAATGACAGGTTTTTGATAGTGTCAGTTTTCAGTGGCGATTATCGATCAGTCAATCAATCAATCTCTTTATTCATCCGTTACCAATACCCATTGGTTTGATGTAGTCAATTACAATATAGTTTCTTATCTTTAACTTGGATAATAAATACAAATATTTTATATCAGTATATATAAATAACATTACTTTTCCATATTCAGATATTTTTCAATGCTACAAAAACTATGTGTTGGTAAAAATTGATTAGGATCTGCCTTGAATTTATGAAACTCTCTGTGAAAATCGTCCCTGTTACTTGTTTCATGGTTATGAACCTGATTGTTTAATGTTGAAAATTCCTGGTGAGTTTTCAGAAAGCAGACACATTCATAGACGTATAAGCATGGAAGAGTCATTATTTTAAATTCTTTAAATATTTCCCCGCATGACACTCTTTAGGGAACCCCTTTCATTGTTCAAATAGCCCTTTTTTGAAGTTTGAAAGCTTGTTTTGCGCTACACCGTATCTAAGCAGACTGTTCATGTAAGCATAACAGGCGCACAACAATGATTCAGTGTTGCAACATTCCCAGAGCATTCTTAGCACATAGCAGTATTTACTTAATCTTTTACTCAAGACTTATAAATGCTTTTCCCATCTCAAGTGCTCATACACTCATACTCCGAGGAATTTTGTGTATGGAGCTTGTGCAATAACATAGTTTCCTAACTCAGCTTTTACTGTTCTTCTGGCTTTACGTTTAATATTACTGAAATTCATCAATACCGCTTAATCCTTATTTATGATCAAAGCATTATCGCTAAACAATTTTCCTTTCTCATTTATTGTCCTAGAGACACTGCTGTAGATTATCCTCACTGTATCGTTTTATAAAAATGCCAGTGTCATCAGTGAACATCACTGTTTATGCAACTGTCAGATGGATGGCAAATCGTTTATGTACACCAAGAACAACAGAGGGCCTAACACGGAACCCTGGGGAAATCCATAGCTTGTTGTTTTGAAATCTGAAAGATACTCTTTGCCTTCAGGACATATTTGTACTTTATGTTGTCTATCAGAGAGATAAGACTTGAACCATTTGAAGGCAAATCCCCGGACCCAATAACATTCTAGTTTCATAAGCAATAAGTCATGGCTGATTAAATCAAACATTTTAGATAAATCTACGAGTATTCTGCAGCTTAATTCGTTCTTGTCCAAGACATTTATAACTATTTTCATGAACTGGAAGACTGCCGTTTTTGTGGTTCTGTTCTTTCGAGACCCATAATGAGCATTAGTCAGTATTTTAGTTTTATTCGGGAAGTCAGTTAGCCTTTCATACATTACTCTTTCAATTACTTTAGAGAAACCTGACAATAATGACACTGGCCTATAATTATTTATTTCAGTTGTGCTATGCTTTTTGTGGAGTGGCTTTATTGTGGAGAGTTTTAGTTTTGATAGGAACATCCCTATCCTGAAAGAAGTATTAATAATGTCAGTTAGGTGAGTATCTAGTAGAACTAAGTTTGATACCTTGTCTGGAATTCTGTCAATACCACTAGACATTTTTTTTAGTTTATTAATATCATTTGTAACTTCACATTCTGTTACTGGGTACAGAAACAGAATTTTAATTAGGTTCGGTGCTATGTTCACATAATGTTCATTGAATATATTGGCAACCTGTTGAGTATCTTCTATCACTTTACCCTCACTTTTAATTTTGAAATTATGAGTCTTGGTTTTACATTTTCCTGTGCTATTGTTTATAACCTTCCAAATCGATTTTGATTTATTGCTTCCCGCATTAATGTATGAATCATTGCTTAGCCTTTTTGCTGCCTGTAAAACTTTCCTATAGACCCTTCTATATTTCCTATAAATGATTTTATTGTTGTATTTATTTTAGTATGTTTGCTTAGGTTTCTAAGGGTGGTAATCTGATTTTTTAATCCCTTGTGTTACCAATGTGTTTTTCTTCTCACTGACTTTAGTTCTTTTTATCGGGAATGCTACATCGTAGCAAATTTATAATCAGTGAGAAAACTGTCATACTTTTTGTCTACATCATCAGTTTTTTCTATGCCCCATTGCACCCTTTTTGGGATACTATTAAATACCCTTATGTTGTTTGCATTAAAAAGTCTTCTTTGTACATATTTTTCAGTGACTGTGTATTTCTTATTGTTCTCATTCCTTATCATTATTTTTAAAGCTATATGGTCAGAAAAGCCTGCATCTGTTACTTCAACATTGTACTCACAGCTTTGTTTGTTGGTAAATATCTGATCAAGTGTTGTTTCAGACCCGTCCCCATATATGGTAATTTCCTGCACTGTACGTTGCATGTGTTAAACAGATTTAATAATTGTACCTTGTTCTTATTACTTTTGTTAAAATTAATGTTAAAGTCACCAAGAACTATTGTGCATTTTGACCTGCCTCTTAATTAATTTAAAAGATCATCTATATAATATAAGAATTGGGTAAAGTCACCAGATGGGGAACTGTACATGCAAGCAATGATAGTTTGACAGTCTGTAAGTACTACATTAAAAACCTTTTTCTGCCCACTACACCTTGCTAAGTTTTACCTCCTTAGATTTAACGTTACTTCTAACATAGATGCATACACCACCACATTTATAAGTTTCCCTGCAAAAGCTACTTATTAAATCAAAGCCTGGTATATTTGCTGCACTGAGTGTCCCGAAACCAGTGCTCACTGATATACAGCACAGAAATCTCCTTAAGATTACAGTTTAAAATAACTTCCAACTCACACATTTTGTTGCCTAGTCCTTGTAAATTCTGATACTAATCCGATTTCATCCGCCATTACCAACTCTCCTTCCCTTCGTAAAAATAATATCGCAACACTAAAACTAATTACAAAATTCTTTGATAAATCCAACCTTATGCTGTAAAACTCCGAAACACCAAGAGCTGGATGTATGGCCTTCAGGCCAATAGTCACAATAAATAAATACAAAGATCACTGAGTGTGCATGTTCTAGTTTGCTTGTACCTGCAAGGTTTATTTACTTACATCTTCATTCGAAGTTGTTTGCGTTGTTGACATTTGTCAGTTGTTTCTCGCAGGGTGTTTGGTTTGGATGCGGTGCTAAAGAATTTGTGATTTTACTGTTTGTGTGAAAATTTGATACAACAGCGACCATGCCGCGAATTATGATAAAGGGTGGTGTGTGGAGGAACACTGAGGTAAATACTATTTTGAATAATAGTTTCCCGTTACCAGCTACGTTGTTTTGGAACCGAGTGATGCGAAAATCTAAATTATGGTACTGACCGTTCATTACACTGCCATACAGCTAAAAAATTTTATTTGTGCCATTCATCACTGCAATCCCCCGATATTGAGAAATGTAATTGGAAAATTGTCATTTTTCTTGTGTGTATGTTTGCTACATTGTATTTATTATTGGGGAGACATCTAGTCAAATATATGTTATTAATCAGATAAATATGATTATTACTCATATATAATGAAGAAAAACAACATCTATGCGCGCATAATCCTTATTTCCTATTATTAAAGCTGCATGGAATTATTTTTTAGACGTGGCGTTAAGTGGACAACTACTTAGGCCATAGGTTGTGCTTGCTTGGGTAATAACAGCAGCAAGCCCCCATTGCATTAAATTTATGTGACGTGTGATCCAATTGATTTGCTAGATCATTGGCCCCACAACCTGCAATGTAATTCTATGCTGGACTACTTGTCGTGAATTTTGTCTATGCCAGTGGCTGGACAGTTTGGTGGCTTTTCCTCACACACATCAACTATCACTCCAAAATGTCTTAATAATCAAGTTGGGGAGTAGTCGAAAATAATAAGTAGGCCTATAGTTGATGATGGAAAAGTTGTCATCTCAGAATCCAAATAACACCAACTCATTAAAATATTTCTTGTATTTAGCCAAAACATAACAAGATATTCCTTATTTAAAAAAATTTTCGACATGGCACTTAGCATCCAAACGACAGTGTCATAAGAAAACGTTGATCAATGAATACAATAAAATTAAAAACCATTCGGTAAACAAAGATACCCAACTTCCGCCCCCCCCCCCACCCCCCCCCACCCCCCGACACACACACAGACACAAAACCACCTCATATACACAGTAACATTTTTTCACAGTAAATACCACTAAAACTTGAATCAGTTTAAAAAAATGGAAACACTTCCTTCAAAATAAACAAAAACTGACAAACATTAATATTTTCATTCCCCCCGAATCCACCCTAAGCTGTCCCCATCCAAGTAGACCCCTGAAAATACTACATCACCATCCCAATCCAGAAATACTAAACTACTTAACCAAACCCATCCCAACAACCCCCATCTCTCAAATTCAACTACTAATCTTTGGTCTGTACATTTTCTTAATAAGTTTTTACACATTATGAAATGCACAGCAACTGTCAGACAAACTCTTCTACCAGTAGTACTTATCTCAACGAATCCACAGGGTAGATGAGTGCATTTTGCCCCTTCTCAAAACAGATTTAACTGCCACCTCCCCCCACCCCTTCCCCTCCTTTCCAGCCCCCTTCTGTTATATTAGTGCAAGTCCCAGTCTTGCAACTTTTAAAGTCTGGTCTATTATTTCCCTTCAAATGTTGTTACACACTTTTCCCCAAATCTATGTAAAGTACAAAAGAATCACAAATAATATTTGACTCTGTCTCATTTCGGCATAGTCCTCCAATCATCCTCATTGTTCTTTTCCTGACTGCCTTAAAAATACTCTGAACTACCTCACTCCCTAGAAAGGATGACATACTGCTGCCAGGTCCCCCAAAAAACTTTCCCATTCATAGCTTTCTCAGATACTGATTCATCAATTTCAGCAACATCTGGACTGTAGTCTAAACTTATACTTAATGAAGTCAGAACACATTTGTATAGAAAATAATTAACAGTCAGTAACAAAGCTCTCACTAATGTCCTCCTCTTGGGCAAAAAAACACAGTGCCAAGTTATGATAAAATCCTCCAAGAGCTGATGATCAATACTGAAATTTCAGGTGGGGAAAGATCTCTTCTAAAGAGAAAATAACTTATTTTAGGTTTTATTATTGAGCTTTAAGGACCCACAGGAATAATTCGTGTCACTTCAGGCAGGGGTGTTACCATCATAGTCTTGGATGTTGTTGAATTTAGCGTATGTTAAGTAAGTAATAAACACGTAATTTTTTTTCCAGAATGAGATTTTCACTCTGCCAGGAAGTTTCGCGTATTTTTTTGGTTTATCCGAAAAAATTCCTGCCTTGAGATACAGGCCTCCAAAGATGACACTGCGAATACAATTTTGAAGATGTGAATTACGAAAAAAAATTAAAATGCTGTATCTCTGGAACAGTTCTAGTTATTTTGTTGTTTTTTTTTATTTGAAAGATAATTGCTTTAATGTTATGAAGAAATCCATCATTTTGACTTATCTGTCAAAGTTTTTTCACTGTAGCGTTCTGAACTTTTTTTTATAATTTACAGAAAAAAAATTGAAAACTGCCAACCACAAAAGTTTTATTTTATTTTATTTTTTCCCCTGTTGATTAGTATCACATAGTTCTACATTCCCTGAAAAGGAGAGATTTCACTTTTAAGTTGGACACATTCTATTTAAAAAAAAAAAAAAAAAAATTAAAAAAGTAACTTGTCTTCATTGGAGTTGTTTCTTACTAATTTCTTTGTTACAATGTTTATTGCTTTTATTGCAGTTATTTCTTTTCACTTTCATTGTCGCAGATATTTCTTACACTTTGTTCTAGTTTCTTGTTAGTTTGTTTGTCGAAATTGTTCATTGCAGGTTTCTGTATTGTAGTTGTTCAGTGATAATTTGTTTACTGAAGAGGCTTCTAAGAAATCTGAGACAATCCAATGAGTTCTGTGTTTTAGTGAGGGTTTTGCCAGTTTACACAGTTGCAGTGTGTTTTGTGAGGACTGTTTGAGATGTCTTCTGACTGGGGCCACAGGAGAGTGAAGTGTGCTAACTATTTGCATATCCATAAAAGAGTGATATATAAGACAAACAAAGAAACAGACTTTGTTCAGGTTGGGAATAAGTGTTCTCATTTGAAGACTGTTTCAAAGTGAAGATGTTTGCAGTGACAACTTTTCGTATAACATCAAGGATAGTATCTAAACAAGGTGAAGCCTCCCATGGTGCAGATAATGCAAATTTTGCATCAATAGAGGAAGAATTAAATAACCTAAATCAGTCAACTACAGAGGCAGATATTAGTCTTGTTAAGGAACTGTGGTCAGTGAAGTCGAGTCATAAGCTCTATGAATCAAGAAAGTGCAGAGAAATTGCTAAAGCTATGGATGAATACACTACAGCAAAACTGATCACACTCTTCAAAATAGAAATTCCATCTTCAGAAGAAAATGGCCAGAAATTTTTCACAAATATCAATTCAGCTGTTGGAATATTGTGCATCGTACTGTGAAAAGGTGCAAGTTTTAACTATTATTCCAGAGACATTTTCAAAGAAACCAATTTTGAACCACATTACATCATATCAAAGTACATGACAGACAAATCAATAAATGTAAGGTCTGTAAAAGGAGTCCCTATTACGGTCATCCTGAAGAAGTATCTGGAGTTGAGATAGCGCAATCATTTTATCTGGAAGATAAATGGGACTGTTCTTGCCAGAGTGCCAACATAAAAGACACTATAACTGGAACAATTGAAGGTCAAAAGTTGTGAAAGCGGAGAGGTAGGTGGCTCGCAGTATTAAAGAAACTTTTGCAATTTATAAGAGCAACTATGCAACTTCTCATATTGGAAGATCAAAATTTTATGGACTATGACCTAAGTGGGTAGTTCCATACCCATCTAGACATGTCTGTTTATGTGTGTGTTGTGCAAATTTTGAACTGTGTGTGGTAACTTTGAAGAACGTATTGGAGCATGTGACATATGACAACTTGGTTGGGCGTGTGAAGTCATTAGTAGTCTGTGACGTAAAGTAAGAGACTTTCCTGTTTCAAGAATGTGGTGACTGCCGTGGAAAGGGAGGACTGTCTTTACAGACCCTTGGCCTGGAAGACATAGCAGATAATTCTCCAGAAATTACATATGCGATATGGGAGGAAAATAAACTAATTAAGAAAAGTGTTGCCTTTGATAGTTTCATTGATGTACTTGGTAAATGGTCAGTGAAAGCAGTAACACACCAGCATCTGAAGAAATCGCAAGAACAGCACATTGCAGAAGTGAAAAAGTGTATACAGGCTGAAGAACTATGTTAAGTGCTACACTATGATTTTGCTGAGAACTAGTGTGTAGCACAAAGGTATCACTGGAGTAATGACCAGGTTTCAATTTTTACAGGAGTGACATATTTTCAAAACAAGATCACAAGTGCTGCTGTTAGAAGTGATGACACAGCATATACTTAGCGCGTGCGTTGCTAGCAATGCACAAAACTCTTCAACTGCGAACAGAGGTGGAGTAGATCACCATTAGTTATGATGGTGCTCCTAGTCATTTTAAAAGTTGTCACCAGCTGTTTGAATTCAGTAAGTCGTTTGTGCCAATTGACTAGGTATAAAGTGCTAGTGGCGGGAAGGGGCATTGTGATGATGTAGGACGCCTGCTGAAACACCATGCTACAAAACAATCTTTCCATACCAAGCACAGCTAGGATTCAGAATGCTGAGGATTTTATGAGAGTCATGAAATCTTACACATCCACAGCATTCTTTTGTCCAAAGAGGAAATAGAAGAATTCCGTGAGCAGAACGAAGAAAAAATGTCCAAACAATCTGCTCCTGTGAAAGGAATTCAGAAGACATATTTTTGGACTCAAAGTGATGGGCGAAATCATATTGCACACACTTTAAAGAGCAAGAAAGAAGAAATTTCATTTGTTTGGCCAATGCCTCAGAAACTGCAGGATAATATTCAGTTTCACAACCTGAGAAGGGGGATGTTTGAGGTGTGTGCATATTGACTGTGAATTTTGGATTCTAGAGATTATAGACACCAGTTATGAGTTAAACGAAATTGTAGTGAATATTATGCTACCACATGGACCAGCTACCGGGCACAAGTTTCCAGCTGAAGGACAGCAACAACACCATCAGTGCTCAGTTCCTGTTCACATTGTTTTGAAGATTGAAAGTGCTCCAGTTCCTATTGGTTCAACGGAAGGGCATCACTCTGTATCAAAGGAAGTTACTGAAGCAGTGGAACACAGGTTTAGTTCATAGACTGGCTAATTTCAATACAAAACAGAGTGCACGGAAGTTGTATGAATTGAAACCTTTTTAAGTCTTTGGACCTTTCACATACATTTTGGAACCATTTAAAATATTTGAAAAATGGGCCTCTTACTCATCTTTCAAAACTAAAATTGTGTTAAAGAAGGCTAGGTTTGGATTTTTATGAACCTGTTATGCGATAATGTGGTGATAAAATGTGACGGTTTGCTTACTTTATTTCTTCATTGATCGTCCTTGGTGTCGACTTACTGCGTTGCTACACTGGCTGGAAAATGGGGTGTGGAAGTACAGAACTGACTACTTTAGATGATGTAGCCGACAGGTGCACATTTGGGGTTAATGGAAACGTCCAATTCTGCCCGTCTGCTTTGACCAGTGACAGTGACGTCACCAATATGGCGGAAACGGCCATTCACAACTACTCCCATATTGCGACCACGACGTCATTACGTAAACATGACAACACAAAAATAAATCGAAAAACCATCAAATTCATATTCCTCCAAAAATATAATGAAACCAACGGGACAGGTGGGGGTTTTTGGGTGGGTACAAACTAAAAATAAACACACGCCACTAAACCAAACGACGAAAGTGATAAAATAAAACGACCACAACCTTCCTAAAATCAACTAAAAACCACATCCGCTGGAATCGAACACTTCCCTTGACCTCTATAGGTCAACAGAAACTACCGATACCAAATCATGAAACTCAAAACTAAAACCATGTCCATAATCATCACTACCTCAAAAAACACAACAAACCAACAAAATTGGAATCTAACACTTCCTTCATTTTAACATATGCTAATTTCAATAATATCCGAGATTATGAAAGTAAGATTTTTTCCTAGCCTGCCTGAATTGATATGGACTATGCTTATATAATAAGCTTAGGAAAAACAGTTCGTTGCAGTAGTGATTGAGTCACAGCAACCAGACTGTGAACTGAGTAGTGTCCCTATACAG